>NW_012116289.1:4172697-4226230 GCF_000951035.1 Colobus angolensis palliatus | reverse complement strand
TTATAAAGACTTTATAAATGAAAAGAATCATTTTATGTAATATATAATCTATTCATTATATATCAAATTTATACATACATACGTAACTATGTTATGTTTAAACCTCCACTTCTTTTCCCGTAAACTTCAGTTTTATTTTAATGTGTTTTATAAAGACTTTATAAATGAAAAGAATCATTTTTAGCAATAATATGTCTAGGTGCAAGTTGTTGTTATTCCATCCATTTTGTGTTTTCAATTTGAAATTCACTTCTCCCTTTAGCTCTGGTTAATGTCTTTGGTTGTTTCTTTGGCAATTGTCTCCTCTGAATTCATTTGGTATCTTTCATTTTGCACTTCTATTGGTTGGGTGTTGGACCTCCTGGTTTGATGCTCCTATTATCTCTTATTTTTATTGCTCATAGTTTTTATCTCTTCACCTTTTCCTTTTATGCTCTGAGAGGTTTTCTAGATCTCTGCTCCCCAACTCTTTTATTAAAATATTTATTTGAGCAATCATATTTTTAATTTCCAAAACTAATGTCTTATATACCCTAGTCATTTCTCTGAATGTTTCCTATTCTTGATCTATGAAATAAATAGCTCTTTAAATCCCAGTGTGCCTACTAATTAGATTTTTTTCTTAAAAACAAATAACTGAACTTGAATGATGCTCCTATTCAGTTTCTCTTGGGCTTTCTCTTTCAAACTGCTATTTTTCCTAAACTGTTGATATGCCTTTGAGGGTTTATTGGTATTTAAGAATGGGAAATGGGAGGGCTAATGAGGAATTCTCTGGGTTTGGCCTGTTGAACTGGTATGCATCTTTTTAAGGTGAGCAGATGAGGAGCTAATCACTATGCTGATGGCCTCCCTAAAGTCAGAATGAGGACTGTATTACTTTCATGGGCTAGCACCTACAGGGGCTGCCTTAGTTCACCTTAGGTATTGTCTTAGAATATTTTTGCTGCTATAACAGAATACCACAGAAGTTTATTTGGCTCATGAATCTGGAGGTAGAGAAGTTCAAGATGGAGGGGCCACATCTGATGAAGTCCTTCTCGTTGCATCTTAACGGGGCTGGAGGCATCTTATGGCAAGGAGGCACCCAGAGGAGAGAGAAACAGGAAATGAGGCTGAACTCATCCTTTTATTGGGAGCCCACTTCATGATAACTAACCACTCCCACAGTAACCGTTTAACTCTATTCATGAGGGTGAAGACCTCCTAACCGAATCACCTCTTAATATTGATGCATTGGGGATGAAGCTTTCAACACATGAACTTTGAGGGCCACATTCAGGCCACAGCAGGTACCCTGTGGTTATTCTCTTTTTCTTTTGTTTTTTTTTTAGAAAAATGCTCTTGTGTTTTGACTGGGAATAAATGCCTGTTGGCCTGAGCTTTGTGCAAGAGTGGAGGTGTTTACTATTTCGTTAATAGTTCTCTCACTCTCCCTGGGTTTTGGCCCTGCTCCTTGTTTCCATTCTTGAGTGCATTGACTCTGTGTCCAGGGGTTACATGGTTCTGCTGCTTTCAAATTCCTGCAGCTTTCTCAAGGCTGCTCTTTATTCTGTTCTGCTGCAAGCCACTAATGCTTCTCCATTTACTTCTCATCTTCTGAAAATTCATTAAAACTTCTTGTATGTTGGTGAGTACCCTCCCATTCTCTTGGCTGCTACAGGTTTATGTCTTTATTGATTTTTAATCATCTTAGGACTCAAGAGATACAGAGTCTAACGTGGGGACTTTGTCTGTAATCTTGAAGCTGAGTTCCCTAATATGCTTAAGATGAATCCCTTAAATTTCATACGTGTATGATTTAAGCTCAGGTTTGTTTGTTTGTTTGTTTTTAAATACATTTTATTGTGTATATTTGAGGTTTACGTGATGGTATTGAATACATTTAGATAGTAAAATGTTCACTTACAGTGAAGCAAATTAATATACTTATCATCTCACATAGTTACTCGTATGTGTGTACATCTGTGACAAGAGCAGCTAAAATCTACTTATTTAACAAAAGTCCCAAATACAATACAATTTTATTAACCATAATCTTCATGCTGTATATTAGATCTCTTGAGTTGTTCATCCTACGAATCTGCTGCTTTGGATTCTTTAACATATATCTCCCCATTTTAAGTCAAGCTTTGAGAAGTAGAATGTGTATAGAAACAGAGGATTGTAGAAGACAGACCAAATAGAGGACATGTTTGAGTCATGGTGTGGAGACCATGCTAGGTTTGAAAGACTAATGAGGACACCAGCCTAGCAGGAGCCCAAAGTTCCAGGAGAGTCACAGGAAATAGGGCTGGCAAAGGAATCTAGATCTAGAGCTTCTCGTTCTAGATGGGAAAATTTGGCCAATAGATTTTGAGCAAAGCAAAAAAGTAATGAAATCAAGATTTTAGAAAGATTAATTTGGCAGGACATGAAAAATGCTTTGAGAATAGGTAGACTGGAGGCAGAGAGCCAGCTAGGAAAAAATTGTGATCATCCGTTTGTGAAATAAGGGATGGTGGCAGCAGAAATAGAGAAGTAGGAAGTGATGTAGGCAAATCAGAAATGACTATGTATGGTACTCAGGGACTGATTGGATATGGAGGACAAAATGATGCTAAGTTTCCAGGACTAGATAACTACAAATAATTATTGACACTGATGTACTTAGAAAATTCACAGGCACCCATCTGACTTCCACCTCCTCTCTCTTCAGGATTAGTTTACCCATAGTAGAAATCTTGTTTTCCAGTCTACATTTTCATAGTTAGTGGTAGCAGAGATGCCTGGTGGTAGTGATGATGGTGGAGATAGCAGTGATGATGGAGGTAGTGATAATGGAGGTGGTGGTAGATATGGCGATAGTGATGGCAAAGGTGGTGTTAATAGTAATGGTGATAATGTTCAAGATGGTGTTAGTGGTGGTAGTAATGGTGAGAGTGGTGATAATTATGAGGGATGTGAGGTGAAATAGTGGAGGTGATGGTACTAATGGAGGTAATTGAGACTGATAGTGGTGGTGGTGATAATGATGGTAATTATAAAGAGGACTTGTGATGGTTATGAGGAAGGTGGTGATGGTGATGATAGTGGTGATGGAGATGATCTTGGTAGTAGCGATAATGGTGATGGTAGCAGAGATAGTTGGATGGCGGTAGTGATGATGATGGAGGTGGTGGTGGTAATGGTGCTGGTGGGGTGTTGGTGGCAATGGTAGAGGTGTGGATGATTTCAGAAATGGAGGAAGTAGTAGTAGTAGTGGTAATGGTGCTGGTGATAATAGTGACAGATAATTGTGGTGGGGATGGTGGTGAGCAGGGTAGTAGTGAGAGTGATTGTGGTGATTATAAGTGGTGATGTTGATAATGGTGGTAATGATGATGGAGGTGGTGGTGATGGTAGTAGTGGTTGCTGTAATAGTGATTGTGCTGTGAGTGTTGTAGAGATGGAGGGAGTCACACTAGTGACTCCATGGGTGGTGGTGATGGTAATAGTCCTTGTGATTGTGGTTGGCTGTGGTGCTGCTATTGGACACATCTTAGCTATGCAACTGTAACTTTAAGTCTTGATCTTACTCTTTCTATATATAAGGACTTTAGGAGAAAAAGGAATAGGATCTTACTCTTTATACATACAAGGACTTTAGGAGAAATAGGAATGTGGCTCTCCACAGAACTATGAGACCCTGCTCTATTCTCTAGCCCCAGGTGATTAGATGAGGAGTGGAAAGCTGACTCAGGGGAGCCAATCTTTAATCTGAGTTAAGAAGATTTCCTTTATTTTTTTATTTTTATTTTTTTTAGAGACAAGGCCTCCCAAAATGCTGGGATTACAGTCATGAGCCACTGCACCCAGCCTCAGTCAATTTTTCTTTACTTTTTTTTTTTTTTTAAGATGGAGTTTCACTCTTGTTGCCCAGGCTGGAGTGCAAAGGTGCAATCTCAGCTCACCACAACCTCCACCTCCTGGGTTCAAGAGATTCTCCTTCCTCAGTCTCCCAAGTAGCTGGGATTACAGGCATGCACCACCACGCCCAGCTACTTTTGTATTTTTAGTAGAGGCGGGGTTTCTCCATGTTGGTCAGGCTGGCCTCGAACTCCTGACCTCAGGTGATCTGCCCACCTCAGCCTCCCAAAGTGCTAGGACTATAGGCGTGAGCCACCACGCCCGGCCAAATTAAGATTTTCAACCTCTAAGATTTAGCTAAAGCCTTGGAAATTATGTTGTAAGATGTGAACATTTAAACTTAAGAGACTTGTGGAGTCAGAGCTTCAGTCATCACCATGGCAATGGAATGCTGCATAGAGTTGGGGTTAAGAAATAGCTCGCAAGCTATGAGTAACCAGAAAAGGCCAATGTGCCAAGAGAAACAGCAGAGGAAGCAGGTGGGTAGAGAGAAGGAGAATGAGTAAGAAGCAGCCTTCATCCCGCCTGACAATGTCCAGGCCCCTTGTGTTCCCAGAGACCCATCCATGTCTGCTCTGATCTTGTATGCCCATAAGCTTGCCAGTTGTATCTACTCCATAAACTTCCGTTTTATTTGAATTACTTAGTATATATGAGTTTCTGTTTCTCACAGTGAAATACGAGGGACTAAGATATTCATGAAGTAAATTGCTCATTTTCCATGCTTTTTGCAGACTTCTTCAAAGGTCACTAGACCCTAGATACCACTATTAGATGCATTTGTGCTTGCGTCCTTCAGCCCTCTCCCAGACAGACCACATGCCTAAGAATTTTATTTAAGACCAAGTCCATTTCTCACAAGATCCAAGCTTTACTTAACATAATCTAGTACTTAATAATTCCCCATTAGTATTTCCAAATCAGAGTTCCCTCCCCCATGGGACATCACATCCTGCTCCTCTAGTTGTGGGAATGTCTCTAGATTGTGTCTCCCACACCCTCTTGCTATGATCTTGTTTCTCTGGTTTGCATCCTCTTGACTTACACCTTGATCCTTCTCTGCCTGCCTCCTTCAGATATCTGCCTAACTAGAACTCTCCATCTGACTTTGGTTTGGTTCATTCATAAGATCCTGACTCTGGTGTTGCTCTCCCACAGACAACGAAGGACAACTGATGGATGAGCTGGACTTGGGCCTGATGCCCCAGGTTTCTGCTGGGTTGGGAGAGAGGGGTGGAAAGCTAGAAAGAACCCTTTTCTACTACATACCATCCATGTACCAGGTGTTCTATGACTTGGGAGATCAGCATTCTTGCCTTCATTTTATAGTTGATAAACCTGAAGCTCAGAGAGCTAAAAGTGACTTGCCTGAGTTTCACTCACTTGCCTAGTGAATGAGTGCTAGATCTGGGGTATGAACCTAGGTGAATTTGACTTCAAAACTCATCTTTCGCTTTTAAACTGTGCTGACTTGCCAAGGGATTAAATAAAACCAACATTTGTTGAGCACTATGGCAGTAACTTTAAGTGGTCCCCCAATGTTCATGCTCTCCTTTTTTCTTAACAGCAAAGCCCTGGTTTGTTTTGGTATGGAAATGTGCCCCCCTAAAGGACTCTATACCCCAGGCTTCCTGAAGCAAAGTATACCCATGCAAAAGCTGATATGATGAGATGGAAGGGTTAAAGCATGGTGGTGGTGGGAGGGAGGTTCCAGAAAGGCTGCTAAGAGCTTATAGTTCCTCTAGTTGATAAGTTCTCTCCTGTGCCCTTTCTTCTTGCTGCTAGAGAGCTCTAATAACCACTTTGGATATGAGGATATCCTGAAGAGAGCATCCATAGTCTAGAATAATGGAGACAGGGTCCCTGAGGTCTTCAGTGCTGCCATATCGGCTCTGGCCTTCCTGCTTCTGTACTGTTTTATGTGGAAGAGCTATAAATGCCTATTTTGTTTAAGCTGCTTTTATAAGCAATAAGACTCAAGCACCTTCTCTATGTCAGACAGCATGCTAGCACTTTGATGTTTGGTTGCCCCTATTTCAGATGAGAATCCTAAGTTTCAGAAAGCTCAGGTAATTAACTTAATATCACACATCTAGTTAAGTGGCATGATTTGACATATTGCTCTAGTATAATACAAATCTAAATTCCTGAACATGACGTATAAAATACGTGTGGGCTTCCATTTTGTTTTAGGCTTTTGAAAATGCTGTTCCCTCTGCCTAGAATTCTCTGCCTCTACTTTTCATCTGGGAAACTCCCAGTCATCCTTCATGACCCAGTCAAAGTACTACCTCCTTTTTGCAGTCTTTGCTAAACAGCTGTCTCAGGACACATCTTTCTTTTGTGCTCCTGTTGCCCCATGCTGAACCTTATTAAGACGTTGTGTTGCATAAGACACGTACATTATGTTGCATAGTATGGTAATTGTTTAGTTGCCTGTCTCCCCTCTAAAACGTCAGCTTCTTCTTTTGTTTTTTTGTTTTGTTTTGTTTTGTTTTGAGATGGAGTATTGCTCTGTCACCCAGGCTGGAGTGCAGTGGCTTGATCTCAGCTCACTGCAAACTCCGTCTCCCAGGTTCAAGCAATTCTCCTGCCTCAGCCTCCCAAGTAGCTGGGATTACAGGCACCTGCAACCATGCCCAGCTAACTTTTGTATTTTTAGTAGAGACGGGGGTTTCACCATGTTGACCAGGCTGGCCTCGAACTCCTGACCTCAAGTGATCCCCCCACCACCTTGGCTTCCCAAAGTGTTAGGATTACAGGCATTAGCCACCATGCCTGGCCAGCTTCTTCTTTTTAAAAATTTTAGATTCAGGGGATACATGTGCTTTTTCGTTACATGGGTATTACATGCATAATGGTGGGGACTGGGTTTCATGTACCTATCCCCCAAATATTGGACATTGTGCCCAGTAGGTAATAAAACATCAGCTTCCTCAGAGGCAAGATCTTTCCATTTCTATTCTCAGCGTTAGTTCACTGCTTGACACCAAAAAAGTAAATATTCATTGAATGACTAACTGCTTGAATGAATAAAAGCAGGCAATCATGTTCAATGGTATCTTTTATTAATAGCAAACTTCAGGGGCTTACTCTAGCATATTGAGGTTTATCTCCTCATGTCCCTAAAGCCACTTGGGAAGCAAAGAGGAGCATGTCCCTGGTGGGTTACTTTAAATGAAGATCTAAGATCTCAGGTCTCCATGGATGGAGACTTTTCAGCTCATTTTTAACTCTCCTTCCATAGCCCCTGCATCTAAAGATGATTGCAGCATATTTCCAATTCAAAATATCATTTTGTTGGGAGATGTGACTGAAAAGATTATAAAGGTGGATTTGATTCTTGCCTTAATCCTTTCAAAAAATGGAATCAGCTCTAACACAGCATCCTTTTTCAAGATTTTGAAAAGTCTGAATCCATTTTAAACTAGATTGTGATTGACGAAACCAGGGGAACATTAGTGAACAGTTAAATGCTAATTAGCCAAACCCCTGCTACTCTCCCAGCTGTCAAAGGCAGAGATAGAGACAAAAGCTTCAATTAAACCTGAGTTGGTCCCTAAGGAGGGAGAGGTCAAAGGGGAGTGTTCAGTCAACTGTGAGATTATGTGAACACAGTCCCAAGTAATAATCGTAAAAAATCCAAATGTCCCTTTACATATTTAAAAATACATTATACTGACATTAAAACTCTCTTTTTGTCATTTTACTCTCCCCAATCTTCCCATCATTTCAATGTTTCCCATTATTTTTAGGATAAAGTCCAAAGCCTTTCCCCCGACTTTCTGCCCCCAGTGAAAATTTCCAGTTGTATTTGTCACTTACTCCTTGCCCTGGAGCACCTGCCCACGGGTCAAACATGCCCCCAGGTACATAGAGTTCAAGCTGAACTATACTCCAGCCTCCCCTTGGGCTGTGCAAATATGAGCTACCTATTCAGACTTAGCAACATGCTACTTCTTCTTAATCATCCGTTGAATTAAAATAGTAGTCAACGACACAATTTCACTTGTATAATCTCTTCTGCACCTTTCTACAGCTTTAAGAGGTAGCTGTGGGGAAAGATAAGTGCACCGAGACCAAGAAAGAATTCAGTGTCATTGTCCAAAGCCACACAGACACAAGGTGAAGAGCCAGGACCGGAGCCCAGAACTCAGACTGCAGCCCTTGCCCCTCTTGTCGCATCACTGACCAGCCTTCCCAGGTGGTGGCTCAAAGCCTGTGCCAACTCCCAAGGAGGTTTTCCTGTCTGGGGAAATGTGAGAAAAACATGATGAATTCTTCAAAAAGCTTAATCTAGTCAATTTACTAGACTCCCTTTTATTCTAACATTATACTTTTAGAATTAAAATGTAATTTATTTTTACTAAAGTAGTGGAAGTAAGTTATGGTTGCTTTTTTTTTTCTTTTTAACCCTTACTTGGCATGATTAAAATTTGTCAAGCTGATGGTTATGCCTTGATTTTATTTGAAGTGTCAGTCCTTTATAAAATCTCCAAACTTGGAAAACACAGTGCTTGTGTGTTTCACCAAGGCCTTCTTTGACTGTACAATTTCAAATTGATCTTTACCTCTTTGCTCCTTAAAAGTACTAAATTATTGTATAATTTATTTGACAATTAAACGTAACTCTGTATTATGTCAGAAAACCAGCTCTATTATTCTGATGACAAATTCCCCCATGACTCCTTGTAGGCTGAGTTGTCCATTCTCTCCTTGGGCCACCCTGTCAGTAGAATAATCCCCCAGTAAAGCACCTGTCACTGCCCAGCTCCTATGTGTTTGCTGGCCCTCTCCCCTTCTAGACCACGAGTCCATTGGAGTATGAATTCTGTGCCCTAACACCAGAATACCTATCTACGTCAAAATTGGGTAACCACCAAGAATATGATCTACATCTAAATGTAGGCTGCTGAACTGATGTTCAGTTGAATCAACAACATCCACAATAATAGCACCTAACATTTATTGAATCTGTCCTAACTACTTAAAATCACATTTTCTGCTCTACATGCATTATCTCATTGGAAGTCAACATCCATGAGCTGGATCATTGCAGTTTCAAATGAGATTCCATTTAGTTCAAGGAAAAACATTTTGCAAACTGGATCATGCTTGGCCTTGAAAATAGGTAGAACAGGGAGAATGTAGACCCGCCTGTATGCTGGAATTTAAAAAGCATTGACATGGTGCCCTTGCCTGTGAGATATGCACCCATCTCTCTCTTCCAAGCTCTACCATTGGAATTTAATCCTTTTCAGTAGTTCATTAGCTTTTTCCAGCTTTTAAAATGCAAATAATCCTGGGAAAGTATTTGCAAGGCATAAGAGGGGATGGAGATATGAATGTGGTTATGAATTATGGTGGCATGGCGGTGGTGTTGAGGAGAAAAGATCGGGGAAGCTGCCTCCAGAAAACCCAAACTGGTCTACACAAAAAGACTTGAACTCAACCACTGGGCATTAATTCTCTATTTTATTTTGCTGTTCCCACCCCATTTTCTCCCAACTGATTTTCAAAATTTGAGCAAATATAATTCAGTATTTCTATTTAGCCTAAGTCCTCTATTCAAGTGAAGCTATGCTAATACCTATCCTCTAAAGATTACATTGCAGTAAGAAGATTTGTTTCCCTTGATAAATGGGTAAATTTAGGAAGATTCATAACTTTTACATAATTCTCACAGGTATTCAAAATTCCCAAAGTTTAAGAAACACCCATTTAGAGAAGATTACTATAAAGAATTAAAACAGAACTTCTTAAATTATGGACCACTGATGTTAGGATCAACTGGGGCTTGTTTTTAAATGCAGATTCTTGGGACCTCTAGCACACAACTCTTGAATTAGAAAATCTGGGGCGGATGTGTGGTATTATTTCTGAGGGCTCTCTTCTGTTCCATTGGTCTATATCTCTGTTTTGGTACCAGTACCATGCTGTTTTGGTTACTGTAGCCTTTAGTATAGTTTGAAGTCAGGTAGCAAGATGCCTCCAGCTTTGTTCTTTTGGCTTAGGATTGTCTTGGCAATGTGGCCTCTTTTTGGTTCCATATGAACTTTAAAGTCATTTTTTCCAGTTCTGTAAAGAAAGTCATTGGTAGCTTGATGGGGATGGCACTGAATCTATAAATTACCTTGGGCAGTATGGCCATTTTCATGATCTGGATTCTTCCTACCCATAAGCATGGAATGCTCTTCCATTTGTTTAACCATATGATCTTTGACAAACCTGACAAAAACAAGAAATGGGGAAAGGATTCCCTAATTAAACTGGCTAGCCATATGTAGAAAGCTGAAACTGGATCCCTTCCTTACACCTTATGCAAAAATTAATTCAAGATGGATTAAAGACTTAAATGTTAGACCTAAAACCATAAAAACCCAGAAGAAAATTTAGGTAATACCATTCAGGACATAAGCATGGACAAGGACTTCATGACTAAAACACCAAAAGCAATGGCAACAAAAGCCAAAATTCACAAATGGGATCTAATTAAACTAAAGAGCTTCTGCACAGCAAAAGAAACTACCATCAGAGTGAACGGGCAACCTACAGAATAGGAGAAAATTTTTACAATCTACCCATCTCAAAAAGTGCTAATATCCAGAATCTACAAAGAACTTAAACGAATTTACAAGAAAAAATCAAACAACCCCATTGAAAAGTAGGCAAAGGATATGAACAGACACTTCTCAAAAGAAGACATTTATGCAGCCAACAGACACATGAAAAAACACTCATCATCACTGGCTATCAGAGAAATGCGAATCAAAACCACAATGAGATACCAACTCACACCAGTTAGAATGGTGATCATTAAAAAGTCAGGAAACAACAGGTGCTGGAGAGGATGTGGAGAAACAGGAACACTTTTACACTGTTGGTGGGACTGTAAACTAGTTCAACCATTGTGGAAGACAGTGTGGCAATTCCTCAAGGATCTAGAACTAGAAATACCGTTTGACCCAGCCATCCCATTACTGGGTATATACCCAAAGGATTATAATTCATGCTGCTATAAAGACACACGCACATGTATGTTTATTGCAGCACTATTCACAATAGCAAAGACTTGGAACCAACCCAAATGTCCATCAATGACAGACTGGATTAAGAAAATGTGGCACATATACACCATGGAATACTATGCAGCCGTAAAAAAGGATGAGGTCATGTCCTTTGTAGGGACATGGATGAAGCTGGAAACCATCATTCTGAGCAAACTATCACAAGGACAGAAAACCAAGCACCGCATGTTCTCACTCATAGGTGGGAATTGAACAATGAGAACACCTGGACACAGAGTGAGGAACATCACACACTGGGGCCTGTCGTGGGGTGGGGGGATGGGGGAGGGATAGCATTAGGAGATACACCTAATGTAAATGACGAGTTAATGGGTGCAGCACACCAACATGGCACATGTATACATGTGTAACAAACCTGCACGTTGTGCACGTGTACCCTAGAACCTGAAGTATAATTTAAAAAAAAAAAAAAAAGAAACGAAAAAGAAAATCTGAGGTGGGATCCCAGAATCTGCATTTGAAAATCTTCCCAGAAGATGTACTTTAAAATTTGATTTAAAATTAAAAATTTGAGAACCACTAGCTTTAAATGAATTAAGGTTCAGGTTTAGTGGTATTGCAGTATTCTATAGTTATCCATATTTCTGAATTTTAATAGTTGAATAAATTCCTTGGGTTTCTCTGAAAGACAAGTATATCATCAGAAGTAATCATTTTTCCTCCTCTTTTCAGTTTCTATGATTGTTATTTCTTCTTATTGCAATGGCTGTGTAATAAGTAGATCAGGGATTGGTAAACTATGAGCCACAGTCCAAATCCATCTGTCTACTCTTTTTGTATGACCCATGAATCATTTTCACATTTCAAAATGGTTTTTATGAAGAACTTTCTTTATATCTTTCATGTTGTCTCTTGGCCAGCAAAGCCTAAAATAATTGCTATATGGCTCCATACTAAAAAAGTTGGATGGTTCCTGTTGCAGACTAAGAAAGGTACCACCCAGAACTCCCATGCTGTGCAGTTGCAGAGAGTGCGGTCAGTAAAGTGTCTCCAGCTGGTGAGGACTCCTCCAGGGTGGGCCAGCTCACTCAGAGGAAACCTTCGTAGGCAGCTTGTACGGCTCTCTAAGTAAGATGGGGTAGAAAGGCCAGGTGAGGAACACTTGTTCCAGAGCTACCACTAGCTTGGCCAAGGCTTTGCTGGGCGGAATCACAGTCTGACCTCTTTCTTTAAGAAGTCCTGCTTCCCACTCCTGCCCTTCACAGATTTTGATCCATAATGAACATCTTCTACCCCAAGCCCTGCCGTGACACCTGCTTTCAGAAAACCCAACCTTTGGCAGACTGTGCTTTTGAGTACAATATTAATAATCCTGATAACAACAAATCTATCTGCGTCCCTCCCTCCCTTCCATTCTTTCTTTCCTTCTTTCTTTCTTTCTTTCTTTTTCTTTCTTTCTTTCTTTTTCTTTCTTTCTCTTTCTTTCTTTCTTTCTTTCTTTTTTTCTTTCTTTTCTTTCTTTCTTTCTTTTCTTTTCTTTTCTTTTCTTTTTTGAGACAGGGTCTCACTCTGTCATGCAGGCTCTATCATCTTATTTCTAACTTGGAGAGACATGACTCTTGTTCATTGCTATATAAAATGTTTGTTGTTGATTTTAAGTGGATATTCCTTGTCTCTTTAAATAAGTTTATTACTATTTTTAAGACTGATAATATTTATTAAGAATTTTATGATGAATGGGTTTTACATTTTATCATATATTTTAAGCATGTTTTATTTTTAAATTAATGTAAATAGATCACACTTAGAGATATCCTAACATTGAAACATGCCTGCATTCTAAACTTAGAACACTATGTATAAATTTTATTAATTCATTTGTATAGTACCTGCTAGTGTTTTAATTTTTAACATTTAATAAAATTAATAGTACTATAAAATTAACTTTTTTTGGAGGCAATCTATAAATTTTAACATATGTACAAATCTGTGTAAATTGTGGGAGAATTGCTTGAACCCAGGAGGTGGAGGTTGCAGTGAGTCGAGATTGTGCCGCTGCACTCCAGTCTGGGTGACAGAGTGAGACCCCATCTCAAAAAAGAAAAATAAATACATTGACCATATTTATATGGGTCTATTTTCTGTGTGAGTCCTCCAACTTTCTTCTTCTTTTTCAAAATTGTTTGGGTTTTTCTAGTTTATTTGCATTTCTGTATGAGTTTTAGAGTCAGCCCATCTATACCTACAAAAATCTCCCAGAGGTTTTGGTTGCAATGGAGCTAAACTTACAGATCAATTTGGAGAGAATGGGCATCTTGACTGTGTTGAGTGTTCCAATTCATGAATATGGTGTCTCCATTTATATAGGTCTTCCTCGATATTTCAGAAGGATTTGGTAGTTTTCAATATACAGATCCTGCACATGTTTTGTTAGTTTTATACCTAAGTATTTCTCTTTTATTTGAGCTATTTAAATGACATTTAATTTTTTTTCAGTTCCCAATTGTTGATTGCTAATATATGGAAATACAACTGATTTGTGTATGTTAACCTTTTATCCTGTGATCTTACTAAACTTTATTAGTCTTAGGATTTTTTTGTGTTTAATTTTATCAAATGCCTTTTCCACAGCAGTTTATGTATGATCATGTAATTTTCATTCTTTAGTAGGTTTGTATGGTAGAGTACATTGATTGATTTTTGAATGTTAAACTAGCTTTGTGTTTCTAAAATAAAACTCACTTGTTTCATTGGAGGAACATACAAGAAAAAAATCCTACTGGTAATGTATCAGTCCCTTAATAAGTTGCTAGAATTGATTCGAGAGTGCTTTGTTGAAGGCTTTTTTTGCCTATATTCATTAGGGATACTTGTCCTTAGTTTTCTTTTTCTTTTTTTTATATTATCTTTGTCTGGTTTGGTATCAGGTTACTGCTGGCTGCATGAAGTGACTTGGGAAGGTTTTTATTCTCTTCTATTTTGTGGAAAAAAATGTGTAGAACTGCTACTATTACTTCTTTAAATGTTAGAATTTACCAGTGAAATTATGTAAGCCTGGAGCTTTCATTTGAGGAAGGGTTTAAACTACCCAATTTCATTGCTACATATAGTACTAGTCATATTATCTATCCCTTTGTGGGTGAGTTTTGGCAGTTTGTGGCTTTCAAGGAATTAGGCCATTTTATCTAAGTTGCTGAATTTTTATTCATAGGGTTGTTGCAGTATTCCCATATTATTTCTTTAACATCTATGATGTTTGTATTGTTACTCCCTCTTTCATTTCTGATGGTGGTAATCAGCATCATTTCTATTTTGTTCTTTGTCAGTTTGTCTATAGATTTTCCAATATAATCAATATTTCAAAGAACCAACTTTTGGCTTTATTAATAATCTCTATTGTTTTCTTCTTTTCAATTTCATTGATTTCAGCTCTTGTCTTTATTGTTTTATTTCCTCTGCTTGGGCATCTCTATATTAATTGTTATGCTATCACATTTAAATGCTTAATCACCTAATTTTCTTTCAACTCTTAAATGGTTGTAATATGTCTTCAACTAATTATTCTTTAAAAATATATGTCATATAATATTTTGAACCCTTGACTCTGAAAATTTATCTTTGTTGGTCATACATGAAAGCCAACTTAGCTAGGTATAAAATTCTTAGGTTATAACACATTTTTTTCTAATTCAAAAACTTCTATTGACTTTTCATGCTTAATGGTTATGATTCTGGTTTGTTTTGAGTAATTTTAATAACCAAAGTTTATTTACAAAATTCAGACTAATTCTTTTGTTCCCATGCCAACAAAATACATTTGTTCACAGACAGTTGATGTGATGCATCCTTCTAAGACTTGTTATGAGAGATAGAACCACATTTAATTTTGGCCACATCTTATTCTCATGACAGTTTGAATACTTGCCTCTGTTTTCTGAAAAAAACAACTTTGAACCACGGTGTCAAAGACAACGCCTTTTTTAAAATGTAGATATAGCTTCACTGACATCTAGCATATAGAGATGCAAATTCAACATACAGAGATGTCTGAGGCTACCCTGATTCTTGTTCCATCATAGGAAACTGGTTTTCCCTCCTGCAAATGAGAATATTTTCTTTATTTTTGCAATTCAAGTGTTTTGCCAAGAGGTTTACAAGTGTGTGTCAAGTTTCAATAATTTTTACCTGGAATGTAGTGAGTTCATCAAATCTCCAGGTCTTTCTTCTGCTCAGAAAAGTTGTATTAGATGATACATTTGATTATTGCTTTGTGTAGCGTTTCTGGTTATGTACAATTCAGGTGTCTCCTTTGTAAATCATAATGATTTGCCAATTCCTATTCTGTATGTCTACTGACTTTCAATTTTCATTGTATGTTTTTTCTCTGTAGTCAGTTCTTATTTTGTTAACTTTTAATCTCACCTTATTCTCTTATTTTCAGAATAATTTTCAGTTTTCATTGTATGTTTTTCTCTGTAGTCAGTTCTTATTTTGTTACCTTTTAATCTCATCTTCTCTTATTTCCAGAGTAATTTGCCCCTATTTATTGAGGTTATTTCTATTTGCACTCTTCTTAATATACCAATTAGTTTTCTGAAATTGTTTTCTAAATCTTGCAGTAAATATTTCCTAACCTTATACTTTTCTTCTGAGTCTTTGTTACATTGTTATTTTTCCTTTTTTCTAATTACCTAAAATTAACTTATTTTCATTTTCTTCTCTTTACTCAGTCATTGTTTAGATCAAGGTCTTGCAGGCAATAGAGGTTCAGTGGACATTTGTTTAATGAATGAGAGGGGTAAGAAAGGTGAAATCTTTCCAGATATTGGGTATGTGAATTACCTTTGGCCCTTCTTTGACTCCACTTATGTAATGGTCGAACTCACTTTTCAGATCTGTAGCTGCAGGCTAACTGATTTGCACAGTTTCCAATCTAATACCCAGGCTTTCAACTAATGTGTCTTTCTATTAAGATGGCATCTATTCCTACATCTGATGTCCACCTGTCTGATAGTGATGGAATCCATGAACAAGCATAATTCCCATGGCTATCAACTTTCTTCCTATGTCTGCACATAGCTAAAGTAAATTTCTCTTGGTGGTTACTAATCCCATGTACAATGCTAAAATGAAAGTTTTCTACCTGGCATTTGCTCTTTGACTGTAAGAAGATGTCATTAGATCAGAGAAGTTTATAGGCAGATGGGAACCGTAGTTCAGTTGTGTTTGGTCATTGAAGGAAAGACTTATGCCCAGTGTTCTGGGTGGTAAAACTGGAATCTCTGAGTCAGTGGTGGTACAAAATAAAGTAAATACAGTATCATCCTATGTTTTATCTCTTTTTTTGTATGCCCATTTATTGTGAAGTTAGAAGATACAAAATGCAGTGCTATGAGCCAACATCATTTTGTGCCAGAAGTCCACTTCTAGTATATTTTTAAAGTATTAGGTTTTGTTGTAAAATCCAGCCAAAATCTAAGGCATTTATTTTGAATGAAGACACACTGCTGTTTGCCTTATCATATACACCTCCTCCTACACACTCTTATATGTAAATATGCCAAAATCAAATACTCACATTGTACACTCACTCCAGACACTTGATAAAGGACTTTTGAGGTAATTTATAAATATTTATTAAAGTAAAATAATAGCAATTGTTGTCAAAAATAGCATCCACTTAAGTATATGCAAAACTGAAGGTCTTCAAAATCATTTTATGTTGACCCATTTTTTTCATTCTATTATAATGCTGACATGATATTCTTTTCCAAATCACTTCAGAGTTATCAACTCTTCTCTCTCACAAATTCCCAGTCCAATTAGCAAATCCTTATGTATCCCATCACACTATTTTTTATAGCATCTTGCAAAGTTCCACATCCAACATTATCTGTTTCTAGTCTGTGGTTCTTCCCATAGGAATTCTTGTGCAATTCTTAAATGTCAAATCATTTATTTTCAAAAGAAAAACTGATAAACAAATTGCAGAAAAATGTGTGTTTTTCTCCCAAGAAAGATTACTGCAAAATGTAGGAAAAACTCATAGACCTCTGATTTATCATCTACAATAATCCTGCTTTCCACATCGGCCTCAACTAATCCCACACTTCTTTCCTTCTTAATTGCAAACGCATAGCTGGGGAATGGCATTAACTATGGAACCAAAGGCAGGAAAATGCTCAATTTAAAAAGCTAGGAAGACATGGGCTGTATATAGTTAGGCATTTTTCATTTAAAACATTTTTAGCAGCCATCCTACTGATTGATTTTCTTCACTCTCTATTGGCATGTGTTTTTTAAAAGGCAGTTAACATGGTCCAAACCACTGTTTTTATTGTTTTTAGATCCCTGTTTTTCTTTGTTTGAACAATGGGCTGTAATCATGTTTTCTCAGGTCTCTTAGAAGCTACACTAATAAGAAGTAGCAGACAGTTCTGTCCCATGCATTCTAAAAGCAGCTTTCTCATGTGGCAAGACAAGAAAGGAAAAAAAAAAATCATCGAACTAAAAATGAGGCCCTATATCTGAGAGCCTGTGAGGTCATGTCTGCACAGCATTTTGGAGTCCTGCTAACGTTTTTCTAATGGAGGCAGGGGTGGGTTGGTGATGACATAAAGGGCCCCTGAGAGGAAACTGTCAACTTTTGCTGAGGTGACAAGACCAGTTCAGAAAAACAAACAAACAAACAAAAAATGATACAATCAGCTCTCTACTCCCCACCTCTTCCACTTGCAGAAATATCTGAATCACCTCCATAGCCTTCCTCTGCCTCCTTTGGAAATAGGTGTTGATGTACAAATCAATACTCTTTAGTTCTTAGTACCCTCACTGGAAAAAGTACAAAGTTGGCCAAATGTGTTTCTGAAAAGTTTATTTCCAAGTTAAACCCAAGGCACAGTTTAGAAGATGTCATTAGATCAGAGAAGTTTGTGCCCACAGGACCATCTGTTGGCTCATCAAATAAGCACCAGAAAATACATCTGGCTGTGCATTTGGGAAACAAAGGTTAATTTCAAAATTGGCAGAAGAATTTGTGGGGGGAATATCTCTCATTGTCTTGTGCAGTGACTTATCAGATCACCTTAGTGAAGAAAGATCCCAAAGAGCATGGCCCAGAGGCCGAGTAAAGCAGAGAGTAACGGACTGCTCTGCCTCACAAGCTGAAGCTTGGGTTCCCAGGGCAATCCCTAGGAGGAAGAGAGCTGGTCCTGGAATAGAAAAGAGAGGACTAGGATGGCAGAGTGGAGGGAGACAGCCCAGAAGAGTGGCTGGAGGTTGAAAGCAGAAGAGAAAGCAGTCTCCCAGAAGTTCCCCATGGTGGGTATGATGGAGATACTTTTGATATCTGAATTGTTTGATATCTAGTCTTAAGTTTTTTGCATTGTATTGTCAATTCTCTTTATTTGCCATGGTTATACCCTGTGAAGTTCCTACACACACTGAATCTTAGGGTGGGGAAGGCCTTTTAAAGCATGATGTCACAGGCAGAAATCATAAAGGAAAGATCGATGAATTCAATGCACGAATGTAAAAATTTAAAACTCTATAGCAAAGAAACAACAACCTACAAACAAAATGACAAACTGGAAAAAAAGCATTTACAGTATTTTTGAAGAAGAGTTAATATTCTTAATGTACATAATTCTTTACAAATAAATAAGAACATAAAAAGATAATTAAAAGATACAAGCAAATGCTATGGACTGAATATTTGTGTCCCCAAAATTCATATGTTGACATCCTAATCCCCAATGTAATGGCATTTGGAGATGAGGCCTTTTGGAGGTAATTAGGTCCTGAGGGTGGAGCCCTCATCTGGGATTAGTGCTCTTGTAAGAAGGGACATGAAAAAGCTTGCCCTTCTCTCTCTGCCCTCTACCACATGAAGACACAGCAAGGAAATAGCCACCTGCAGACAGGAAATGGTCCTCACGAGACTTCAGGTCTGCTGGCACCTTGATCTTGGACTTCCCAGTCCCCAGAACTGTGAGAAATAAATGTCTGTTGTTCAAACCACCTAGTCTATGGTATATTTGTTATAGCAGCTTGAACTGAATAAGACAGCAAACAAATCTACCCCTCTCCAAAGTATAACTAAAGACCAGGAAAAAAAAAGAAATAAAATAAATTCAAGATCACAGTAACCAAATAAGTGAAAATTAAAATGATACACTTTTTTGTAACCCATCAAATGGGCAAAGATGAAGGGAAAAATAACATCTGCCGTCTGTCAGTCTGTTATGTCAGAGAAAGAAGTCTACATCTACTGCACATGGGAAGCAACGTGACACATGTGTTTAATGGGCAAATCAGCAAAGGTAAAATACCAAAAGCCAGCACCAAATATCAAAAGTCTTGAAAATGTGCACACCCTTTGCTATAGCAAATCTCCCCCTATTATTTTTTTCGAAGAAAATTATTATAAATGTTCATTTTTAACTATAAGAATTTTTAACACAGTGTTGTTTAAAATAAGTGCCCAACCGTATGGATGGGTAATTAAAACATGGTAAATGCAGACATGGAGTATCATGTAGCCATTAAAAGACCATTTTAAAAAGGGAAAGGTGTCCACAATATACAATTTAATTAAGTGAAAAATTAGTTTATAAAACAATGTCTTCAGTTATTCATGTAATCAATTACTTTAATAAATATTTGTTAAGTTTCAGTATGTGCCGTGCACCAGGCAGTGATCACATAAGTAGTACTATAACAGTACCTGACCTATTTTTTTTAACTATATGCACACAGAAATATATATTATGACACATACACACAGAAAAAATACTGGAAGGCTATCCACTAAAGTATTAATAGTAGATATCTCTGGATACATGTGATTTTCATTTCTTACACTTTAATTATGGTTTCTAAAGTTTGTACAGTAAACTTATTTCCTTCTGTAGGAATACAAATCTTATTTTTTAAAAATCATTTGCCTGTTTTACTCTGCTTTTCTTTTTACATTGTTTAACCATTTCCCCCTCTCTCCCAGTGTGATATCTTGATGTAGATCCAGAATAGGAAATCAGCTTCACCTGAAATAGTAAAGTGGCCCAAGGCAGACAATGAGGCTGAAGAACTTTCCAGGCAAAGAAATGCATGCTGGGTAGAGTAACCTCGTATTTATTAGAAAGGAAGGAGAATGGTGCCTATTTGGGTTATCAGGGATTTAACTCACAGCCCAAGCTGCTTTTGAGCATCCCCTCTGTCTACTCGCACTGCCACTTTCCACCTGGTTCCCTGAGGCTGGTTTTCCCACCTCCAGTCTGTCCTATGTCTCATGCTCTCCACGCTACCTAATACAATCCAAGATCTTCAGCCTGGCATTCAGCACCCATCCGCCTGGTCCCTGCCTACCACCCTTCATTATCTTCCCTACTTCTTTCAGCGCAGCCCAACCTGACCACGGCCTGCCTCACTGGCCTGCCCTGTGCTGTGGTTTTGCTCATGCCTGGTCAAAGCCATCCCTTCATTCACATCTGTTCAGACCATACTTTTTCCACAAGACTTTTTCAGCAGTCTTCCTGCCAGGTTTCCCCATTAGCATATGTTTGAACCTGTATTATGGCACATGTCTCTGCCTGACATCACAGTTCTTTGTATAAGAGCTGTATCTTTTCTTTGTGGCGTCACAGTGCACAGGAGCTCAGTGCACATTTTCCCCACTGAATTCACCATGCTAAATTGGAATTAGCAGTTTTCTTTGCATTTATTTATTTATTTTTATTATTATTATACTTTAAGTTCTAGGGCACATGTGCACAATGTGCAGGTTTGTTACATATGTATACATGTGCCGTGTTGGTGTGCTGCACCCATTAACTCATCATTTACATTAGGTATATCTCCTAATGCTATTCCCCTCCCCACACCCCACGACAGGCCCTGGTGTGTGATGTTCCCCACTCTGTGTCCAAGTGATCTCAATGTTCAGTTCCCACCTATGAGTGAGAACATGCAGTGTTTGATTTTCTGTCCTTGTGATAGTTTGCTCAGAATGATGGTTTCCAGCTTCATCAATGTCCCTACAAAGGACATGAACTCATTTTATGGCTGCATAGTATGGAATTAGCAATTTTCAGAGAATGAGAGTGTATATGTGCACTGGCCACAAAATGGTCTAAATAATTGTATTTTTTTAACAGAAGAATATTTTATTTATATAGCATTCTACCACTTATTTATAGATCTCTTACATAATGACAGCCAGACTGGGCAAATATTTTTATTTGCAGTTTCCTGGTAAACTGATTTATCTAATGCTACATGGATATTCAGAGGGCAGAACTGAAGTATGAAATCTGATTTCTTCCTTCCCAGTGCTGTGCCTTTTGTTGAAGTAACTGGTTTGATTTAGAAGGAGCCTCAAGATCTTGTAGTATGCGGGGCATCATTTTAATATCCATTGTCATTGTAGAAATTCTGATGATAGGAGCTTTTGATTATTTTCTTTCTGAGTAGATTGGAGTTTATTTTGGGATTAATTCATTTGGCAAACCAGCATTGTCAGTGCCTGGATGGTCCAGCTGGCCATCAGACATTTGTGCCCTGGCCTGTGGCATGACCTCCAGGTATTCTTCCCTTTCCAGGTGGGGGCAGGGCGGCCCTGCGTCACGTCTGACACTGCAGGCTTGCCTGGCCTCCTTCTCGGAGGTCCCTGGACCCTGTAGATTTTCCTACAAATGTCTCTGGCATTCGAGAGGAGAGTAAGCCCCACAGAGCCTGCTTGTTCACAGAGGGCCTTATCAGTTGTTGATGAGACCCTGTCTAGGCTCACAGACAGGCAGTTTCCTCCAGCCCCAGAGCCCGAGCCCGCTGTGGAGCCAGAAGAAGGTGATAAGCCTCCGAGAAGATTTTTTAGGAGCCTTGCCTATCTTTCACACCAAGTCGCCAGGCTACATTTTCCATGGTCGCCATTTACAGATAGGGTGGCTGCTCTCGGATAAGGCTGGGGGCTGGGAAAGGGGAGGGAGGGAGTCATTAAAGGGGGCAAATGGTTTTTCCAATTAGCTACCCTTAGGAATCCTCCAGAATTCTAAAGGCTTTGTCACTGACAACTTTTTTTTTTTAATTGTAAAAATTCCTCCCTAGCCAGCCAAGTAAACTCTTCCTTGTTGGCTCTAAAGCAATCAGACAGGACAGGCCCAGAGCCTCAGAGAACTGAGTCTTATTGGGCTTTGACTATTGGGAATATTCTGTCTGCAGCTGCCAGGCAGGAAGGCTGTGGTGATAGGGGCAAAGGGGCTGCCACAGAAAATTCCAGTGTAAAGCCCAGTCACTCAGACCCGTCAGGCTATGGTTTATAGAATCTACCATAGACTGACCCTTTGACGGAGCCTTCCTGCCAACTATGTGGGGCAAGAGCAGAGAGTAACACAGAGAGATGGGTCAGGTGCTTGACTGGAAAACACGAGACAGCATCCTATTTCTAGGATTTTTTTTTTTTTTGGACACCTTTTTTTGTTTGTTTTTTTGAAATAAGGTCTTGCTCTGTCTCCCAGGCTGGAGTGCAGTGGTGCAAATTATAGCTCACTGCAGCCTCAAACTCCTGGGCTTATGCCATCCTCCCACCTCAGTCTCCCAAGTAGCTGGGACTACAGGCGTGCACCACCATGCCTGGCACATTTTTGTATATTTTGTAGAGACAGGGTTTTGCTATTTGCCCAGGCTGGTCTCAAACTCCTGGACTCAAGCAATCCGCCCACCTTGGCCTCCCGAAATGTTGGGATTACAGGTGTGAGCCACTGCACCTGGCCCATGTTGCTTTCAGTTTTTTAACTATTAGTTTCGTTTTGGTCATTACCCCTAAGAGCAGATACAGAATGTAGCCTGCTAGGGGAAATTTGAGAGTAAAGCATGAGATTTGGCAAGAATACAATGGTGTGTGTGTTGGCGGTGGGTGACAGAGGCTGGCAACAGTGTCAGATTGGCTACTCTAGTGTGGAGTTCTTTTGTAATATGCCATCCAAAAGGCCACTCCCTTTGTGGACTGAAGTTTTTCAAGAGTTAACACTCAGACTATTATCAATGCCGTTAAACACGCTGGCATGTTTTTTCCAATGTTGACTCACATGATAATCTTGCTAAGGTGGCTCAGATTCCACAGTGTGGGGCAGGCAGTCTGGGTCTAGCTCATGTACTTTGGCAAGATGATGCTTGAACTGCCTGTAGGAAGGTGACAGGAATAGGGCTATAAGTGGTAGCCATAAATGTCATTATTATCATTATTATTTCTAGCAAGTAGCAATGATGTGAGAATGGACTGGGGCTGTTACTATGAAAGGAATACATAAGCAAAGTAAAAATTACAAATACAAACGATGGGACCTTATTTAAGCCTCTCTACCAGTCACAGAGAGAAAAACACTGGTAGCCGGTGAGCCCATGGTGTAAATACAATTGCAGGACAGAAGTTCCATTCCTCCATCGCTGAAGCTTGGACACTCTTCTTTCTGGTTTTTATTTTTCTTGAGAAACCTGAACCCTGGGGAGACAGACATAGGTAGAAATGCCTTTCCATTCCCCTTGGAAGAAAGAATCAGCGGTCTTCAGATTAGGTTCCCAAGATTAATATTTACCTTCCTGTCCTGCTTCCTTTATTTTGGAACTTGATAACTCAAGGCGACCACCAGCAAGACCACTAACTATTCACCCTCTATGTAAAATTCTATGCTGGAACGTGAGTTTTCTGGCTTATTTTGAAGGCGGAAAATAGGTGCTAACAGCTTCAGCTCCTGGCGTCAGTGCTGTTAGCCACTGGATACTACTGGGTCCCAGGCAGCTCACTTTAAAAGAGACAATCGGGGCCCAGCTGAAATGGTCATAATGTTGTTTGGAGGCCCCATGTGCCCTTTGATCTTTGCAGACAGACTGCCACTAAAAGTGCCTCAGGAATCATTTCATAACATCAATGATTTTTCTTTTCAGTGCAGAGCTGGCGGAGTCATTAGGTACTTTGGTGTTTGTAGAAAGTGCCAAGCCCTTGGCAAATCTGGGTTCATTTACCAGGGTGGGTGGTAAGCATATGTATATCTATTTTATGGGTGAGGAAATAGAAGAAGGGAGGTTACATGGAGCTGTAGGAATCTAAATCCTAGAAGGTTCTGGATCCTGCAAACTACACTGCCTAAGTTTGTCTGGTTGTGCATTTAGCACAGCATGATCGACGGGGTGGGGAGGCTGTATTTCCCAGCTTTGTGCTCCACTGTGAGTAGTTAGGCTCATGGGCATGCTAAGGCACTGGTTTAGTATTCCCAGGGCCCATCAGTCTGAGACTCAATACCCTCCTGACCACTCACACTGGCCACTCGGAAGTCACGCCTCCCTTGCTTATGGTACATTATCCCACAGGTGTCTCTCTCACCAAGATGGAATGCAGCCAATCGCCCCCTGGGGAATCCCCATTACTTGAGTTACTATTTGTCCTAGCATTTATGAGCCTTCCTTTTCACATATTTTTTTAATAATAAAATTGAGCAATAGAAAGTATCCATTGGAAAAATAAATACAATGTATAATTTTCTTTTTCCTTAAATGAAAGACATCTCTTGTTCTCTTTGCACAATAGCATCCCTTTCACCCATTATCTAATCAACGAGAATCTCAGTAACCCAATATTTTCAAAACATATTGATAGTTTTAACAAAAGCAAGAAAAATACTGAAGTAAATAAGACTTTATTAAGAAAATAATTTTAGAGCAACTTTCAAGGTATCCAATAGTAGGGGTAGTATACTTTCCACTTCATACTCAAATCAGTGTTTGCAAAATTATGTGCCTGGGACGACCAGGCATCAGAGGTCCCTTCGCAGAGGACCCAACTTCAGGGAATCAGTAACTCAAGAAAACCCCTGCCCTACCCTGCCCCGTCATCTCTACAGAACTGTACCAAGACTTTGAGGCACACTTCAAAATTCTCAAAACTCCATCCAAATAATCCAGTCTCATTTGAATGGCAAATGCAGTTTATTGCCTTTTAACTCTGAGAATCATTTAACTCTTTGGACAAATGGCATAACTCAGCCAACCAAACTACTGAGTTTCCCAGAGTGCCCAGATTTCCTTTCATTCTAGAAAAGCCAGGGGTTTTCTGCAAGAGTTAAAAAGGAAGGTGATTTCTTTTTTCCTCTTCCAAATTTGGCAAGCTGTTCTCAGTGGATGTCAAAGATGGGCTTATTTTTGTTCAATGCTCAGTTTTAGGCCTTTTAGACTTTTCCTTCCTCCTGCTAAAGGGACTTCAGAATTTAAAGTGAATATTTATTTTACAGAATCCTTGCCCTAAGCAATCTAAGTGTCCATCAATGGATGCACGGATAAACAAAATATGGCCCATACATATAACTGAGTATTATTCAGCCTTAAAAATAGAGAGTAATTCTGACACATGCTAAAACGTAAACCTCGAGGACATCATGCTAAGTAAAACAAGCCAGACACAAAAGAGACAAATACTACATGATTGCACTTACATGAGTTACTTAGTCAAACCCATAGACACGGAACATTGAACGGTGGTTGCCAGGGGCTGGGGGGAGAAGGGAATGGGAAGTTATGTTTAGTAGGTATGGCGTGTCCATTAGGGAAGGTGACAAAGTTCTGGCAATGGATGCTGGTGGTGGTTGCACAACAGAATGTAGGTATATACTTCATGCCACTGCACACTTAAAAATGGTTAAGATGGGGCCGGGCACAGTGGCTCATGCCTGTAATCCCAGCACTTTGGGAAGCAGAGGCAAGCGGGTCACCTGAGGTCAGGAGTTTGAGACCAGCCTGGCCAACATGGCGAAACCCCATCTCTACTAAAAATACAAAAAAATCAGCTGGGCGTGGTGGCAGGAGCCTATAATCCCAGCTACTTGGGAGGCTGAGGCAGGAGAATCACTTGTACCTGGGAGATGACTGTTGCAGTGAGCCAAGATTGCACCATTGCACTCCAGCCTGGGCAAGAAGAATGAAACTCCATCTCAAAAAAGAAAGAAAGAAAGAAAGAAAAAATGGTTAAGATGGTGAATTTTATTTTATGTATATGTTACCACAATTAAAAGTATGTATACCTATGTTATATAGGTTTTATCATCCTTTGACTGGTTCATGCAATTCTGAAGGGAGATACAGTCCTTTCCCCAGCACTGGGACAACTCCGTAGCTTTCAGGTCTTGCTAGCACCAAGGCAGCGTGCTGTCAGGCAGATGCCACAGTTCAGCCACCTGCAGTCGGGATCGCTGATGTCCAGGACATTTCACAGAGGCTTTTTCCTGGGTCTGTGTTCTTGGCAAAGTGATAATGCTCCTAATTAGCACAGAGACCTGCGTCCAGACAGCCTGACAGGCCGGGCCCTTAGATGTGGGGATGGGGAGGAAGCCAGAGGAGGCTCTTCTGCAGGATATGCTCCCAGGCTGAAGCTGACCCCAGCTAGGAGTGGCTGAGCACCCAGCAGTGGGGAGGCAAGGGCTGGAAGGAAAAGGGGGGTCCTAGATAGAGAGGGCAAGAGGAGAATGTTTTGCTGACAGAAAAGAGATATGTTTTAGACCAACTTCTAATGCTTGTGTGGTTTTAATCTCGTGGCCAGAGAACAGTGCATTTCAGGATAAGCTGAATTAATTTACTGTCTTCTGTGCTCTTCTTCCAATGAGGACCCAGGGAGGCTTCTGCAAAAGAATTTCTCTGGCCTTTTCCGTCTCCACTCTTTTTCTCCCACAATTAAAGCCCATGGAGACTTTGCTGAATGAGTTAAAACAAGTAGGGGAAGCTTAAGAGCAGAACTTCATCTCCCACAATGTGACATCTAGCCCTTTCTCTTTCCCGGTGACAGGCCCTTGAATCTTAGAGACTCTGTACCTCACTGACCCCTATAATGCCATAGTGAATTCAATGGTGGCTCCCCAAAACATATGTCCACCTAGAACCTATGCATGTCCCCTAATTTGGAAAAAGGGTCTTTGCAGATGTGATTAAGGATCTCAAAAGAAGATCATCCTGGATAATCCAGGCAGGCCTTAAACCCAATGACAAGAGTCCATATAAAATAAAGGCAGAGGGAGATTTGAGACACAGAGAAGGCCAAGTGAGAATGGATACAGAGATTGGAAAAATGCAGCCCAAAATGAGGAACTGCTGGAGCCACCAGAAGCTGGAAGAGGTAAGGAAGAATAGTTGCTTAGAGCAGTGGTCCCCAAACATTTTGGCACCAGTGACTGCTTTTAGGGAAGATAATTTTTCCACAGACATGGGAGTTGTGGGAGGATGGTTTTGGGATGATTCAAATGCATTACATTTATTGTGAACTTTATTTCTACTATTAAATTGTGATATATAATGAAATAATTATACAATTATACAACTCACCATAATGTAGAATCAGTGGGAGTCCTGAGCTTGTTTTCCTGCAACTAGACAGTCTCATCTCTGTGGGGGATGGGAGACAGTGACAGATCATCAGGCATTAGATTCTCATAAGGAGCACGCAGCCTAGATCCCTTGCATGTTCAGTTCACAATAGGGTTGGTGCTCCTGTGAGAATCTAATGCCCCTGCTGATCTGACAGGAAGCAGACCTTGGGCAGTAATGCTCCCTCACCTGCTGCTCAACTCCTACTGTGTGGCCCGGTTTCTAACAGGCCACAGACCAGTCTGTGGCTTGGGGGTTGGGGATCCTTACCCTAGAGCCTTCAGAGTGAGTGTGACAAAGCTGACACCCTGATTTCAGACTAAAGGAATAAATTTCTGTTGTTTTAAGCCACTGAAGTTTGTGGTAATTTGTTAGAGCAGCTCTAAAAACTGGATACACAGGGATGCTCAAATTCTCCTGTGCACACATCACCTGGGGACCTGCCTGTGAGACAGTAGGTCAAGGCTGGGGTCCAAGATTCTACATTGCTGAGACATTTCCCATGATACAAATGTTGTTGACTGTTCCACACACTTTGAACACACAAAAACTAGTTTGGGATATCGACTTTCAAACAGAAGCACAATAAATAAACATTTTAATTATGTGCAGCTGGGAGCCACTGGCTAGCATTCAATCTTGACTTGGGCCTCTGTGCTCTTTACCTATGTTCTGTGATTTTTATCACAGTAGTTGTCTTGATGTGTTCAGTGCTATATAGAATGCCATTATCTATAATCTCTGCCCCAAAACTTAGAACCAATGATTACTTTTGCACAAAGGTCTCTGTGTCTCATCTTCCTTACCTGTTAAACAAGGGACTTGGACTAGGTTTGCTTAAGTTTCTTCCAGCTCAAACTTTCTTTGAGTATGGGATACTTCTCACGCCCAGGAAGAAGATTCTGTGAGTCTCAGTTATCTACCTGTGCTTTCAAACGCCATCCTTTACTTTAACCTTGAAGCCTTTCTCCTCATTTAGTCCTATACTAAGGAAATAAAGTATCCTAGACGGGATAGAATATTCCTTGCTCATTGCTGCTGTGATTTTTCTTACTGTCAGCTGAGGTAACCATAGTGAGTGGTAAGCTTTTTGCTGAATAACTAATTCCCATGAACTAGTTGTTGCTAAGTCTTTCTGATCTGTCCTCTATTTTCAAGGAGAGGGTGTGTGCGTGTGTGTGTGTGTGTGTGTGTGTGTGTGTGATAAACTTCACTGACTTCATCCCTGTGGTTGGCTTGTGCACATAACTGAGTGAGAATGCTGACTACATCCAAACCATGTAGCTGTGATCTGTGTTCCTTTAGCACAATCCAGAAAATATCCATCTTCTGTGGGTGTTGCTCTGGGGGCATAAAGTGACCACTGCCTTTATCAGAATGTCACTCCCTTAATACGTGGTTTTTACAAAAAGCACTTTACTCTCAGGATTGACACTGTAGAATTTTGCAAAGATGCTACAGATTGTCCAATAATCGCAGCCGGACAGCCATTTTCAAAAGCCACAATTCAGTTCCTCTGAATTCTTATTGCCCAACCAGACTCCACTCCTTGAAGTAAGCACTTAAAAGATTTGGTTTTAAAATATCCAAAAAACGGATAAGGCAGGAGCCACTCATCAATGACACAGATTTTCCAGCTCATCGAAAATGCATTTACCTTCCTCACAGGTCTAGCGGGCATCTCCTCACTGACCTTCACAGGCAAGTTGGAATGGAAGGGTGTTGCTGGAAATGGAGTGAGGTCATGTTAAACATGTCCCCAAATGTTTATGCTGGGGAGTGATCAGTAACCACCATCTTCACTTTACTTAGATTCATTTTGTTTTTCTTCACTGCCTCACCCCTCTTCTCTTCCTGTTTCTGTCAAACTTGTTTGGTGATGAAAACAGAGATCCTCACAAGATACCTAATAGCTGTGAAGGCTGATAGTAGGAATACAACAGGGCAGGAGGCTGCTTGTGGGATCTGGGATTGGAGGCATACGTAAGACCAGCATCTTCTCCTCATACCTCTGACTCTTATCTACTCCGTGCTCTGTTCTTTCTACCTTGCAGTTTCCTCTGTTTGCTCAGTGTCTCTGCTCCTCTGTTGCTTAAACTTACACGTGGCACTTTCCAGCCACCTAACCTGTTTCTTGCTATATGTTGCCTCCCCTCCAACTGCATTTTGGCAAATTCTTTCCAGGTATTGTAGTTCAAATTCTCAAGGGAAAGAATTTGGTCATATGAGGACCTTACCTTTTCATTGGACCAATGTAAGATTGCTGTCTAGCCTCTTATTGGTGCTCCCAGATCATGTGATTTTTGGTCACGTGACTTTCATGGACCCAATCATCTGTGACTCAGGAATCACAAGGTACAAATCATGGCCCAGGCAGGAAAGGACTGAGGGCTGGGCCTATTTTTTGTGAAGAGTTTAGACGGGGCTGGCAATTTCCAGGGTACAGGCTTTCCTCATCTTACCCTGAAAGGGATCTAGATATAAAAGTCAGGTGACGAGCTTCAGGGGGTTGGAAGCCACAGGACACGGAGCTACAGAGTAAGTACAGCCAGCCTCCTGGATTCAGTCTTGAAAAGTGAGAATGAGTGAAGCCAGAGTCACAGAGAATTGAAGCTGACCTCCTTGAAAACGAGACCAAAGAAGTGTGTTCAGAAGCCAAAAATGAGCTGGAGCCCTTGTAGAGGCTCAGCCCAACGTATGAAAACATTGTCAGGAAGAGGAGGCTGAGGCCTTGCTGGAAGCGGCGGGTGTGAAAGGGCAGGAGAGGAAAGCTCTCAGCTGTGAATGTGCGTTGTGCTTGTGGAAGCGAATCGGGCCACAGCCTGCCACACTGCACATCAAGGGTCATGGCACTGTGTGAATTCCATTTACAGGTCCCCTTTTTAAAAAGGCAAAGCTGGCCTTCCTGGCTCTAATGGAGAAGAGAAGTTTCAAGTTTACAGCTGGAGAGGAGGACGTTTCCCTGGCACTTGGGAGACTTGGATTGTCGGGCTGGGTACCACATTGCTATTGTGGTCCTCAAGGCCCCTTCCCAATGCCACCCCCTTCGCATTTTCTGTACTCCACTGCTTAGTCACTTTTACCAAAGATTTCTTATGTTTGCATAGCCGTATGTGGCATTAAGAGTGACTTGACTTAAAAGCTAATTCAATAAAACTTCTGGAAGAAAATAAAGAATACTTGCACAACCTGGGGATGAGCAGAGATTCCACAGACAGGACACTAAAACACTAACCATAAAAGAATAAAAATAATAAATTGGACTTCATCAAAATTAAAAGATTTTGCTCATTAAAAGACACCAGTGAAAACATGAAATGAAAGCTAAAGACTGAGAGGAATATCCCAGTGTGTATGCATAATAAAGGACTTACATCCAGAATACAGGCATACCTTGTTTCAGTGCACTTTGCTCTATTGCATTTCATAGATATTGTGATTTTTACACATTGAAAGTTGGTGGCAACCCTGAATCGAGCAAGTCTATTGGCACCATGCTTCCAACAGTATGCACTCATTTTGTGTCTCTGTCATATTTTGGTAATTCCTGCAGTATCTCACACTTCTTCATTGTTATTAAACCTGTCTGGTGCTATGTGATCAATGATGTTTGATGTTACCATTCTAACTGCTTTGGGGTGCCACAAACTGTGCCCAAATAAGATGGCAAACTTAATTGATAAATGTTGTGTATGTTCTGACTTCTCCACCAACCAGATGTTTCCCCATCTCTCTCTCTCTTTCTCTCTCTCTCTCTCCCCCCCTCTCTCTTCTGGCCTCTCTATTCCCTGAGCCACAAAATTTTGAAATTAGGTCAGTTAATAACTCTACAATGGCCTCTGAGTGTTCAAGTCAAGAGTTGCACATCTCTCACTTTCAATCAAAAGCTAGAAATGGTTAAACTTAGGGAGGAAGGCATCTCAAAAGCCAAGATAGGCTGAAAGGTAAAGACCTCTTGTGCCAAACAGTTAGCCAAGTTCTGAATACAAAGGAAAAGCTGTTGAAGTAAATTAAAAGGGCTACTCTAGTGATCACATGAAAAGGAAGTGAAACAGCCTTATTGTTGACATAGAGAACGTTTGAGTGATTTGTATAGCAGATCAAACCAGCCACAACATTCCATTTAGCCAAAGCCTGACCCAGAGCAAGTCCCTAACTCTCATCACTTCTATGAAGGCTGAGAGAGGTGAGGAACCTGCAGAAGTTGGAAGCTAGCAGAGGTTGATCGGTTTGAGGTTTAAGGAAAGAAACCATCTCTGTAACATAAAAGTGCAAGGTGAAGTAGCAAGTACTAATGTAGAATTTGTAACAAGTTATACAGAAGATCTAGCTAAGATCATTGATGAAGGTAAATACACTAAACAACAGGTTCTTGATATAGACAAAGCAGCTTTATATTAGAAGAAGATGCCAGCTAGGACTTTCACAGCTAGAGAAGATAAGTCAATGCCTGGCTTCAAAGCTGCAAAGGACAGGCTGACTCTCTTGTTAGAAGCTAATGCAGCTGTTGATTTTAAGTTCAAGCCAATGCTCGTTTATCACGCTGAAAATCCTAGAGCCCTTAAGAATGATGCTAAATCTGTTGTGCCTGGGCTCCAGAAATGGCATAGCAAAGTCTGGATGACAGCACATCTGTTCATAGCACATTTGTTCATAGATAATTGAGTTTTAGGCCCACTCTTGAGATCTATGGTTCAGAAAAAAAGATTCCTTTCAAAATCTTACTGCTCATTGACAACGTACTTGGCCACCCAAGAGTTCTGATGATGATGTACAAGGACTTTAAGGTTGTTTTCACACCTGCTAACACAACATCCATCTGCAACTAATGAACCCATGGACCAAGGAGATATTTTGACTTTCAAGTTTTATTATTTAAGAAACACATTTTGTAAGGCTCTAGTTGCCATAGAGAGTGATTTCTTCTGATGGATCTGGCAAAGTAAATTGAAAACCTTCTGGAAAAGATTGACTATTCTAGATACCATTAAGAATATTTGTGATTCATGGGGAAGAAGTCAAAATATCAACATTGTATTAGAGTTCTCCAGAGGGATAGAACTGATAGGATATATGCATATATATAAGGGAGCTTATTAAGGAGAGTTGGGTCACACGATCACAAGCTGAAGTCCCACGATAGGTCATCCACAAGCTGGGGAAGAGAGAAGCCAATAGTGTCTCAGTCAGAGTCCAAAAGCCTCAAAAGCAGGGAAGTCAACAGTGCAGCCTTCAGTCTGTGGCTGAAGGTTTGAGAGCCCCCAGCAAACCACTAGTTTAAACCCAAGAGTCCAAAGGCCAAAAAACCTGGAGTCTGATGTCCAAAGATAGGAGTAACAGGAGGAGGCATCTGGCATGGGAGAAAGATGAAAGCCAGAACTCAACAAGCCAGCTTATCCCACCTTCTTCTGCCTGTTTTGTTCTAGCTGCAATGGCAGCTGATTGGATGGGGCCCACTCACATTGAGGGTGGGTCTTCCATTCACAGTCCACTGACTCAAATGTCAGTCTCCTCTGTCAACACCCTGATAGGCATACCCGGAAACAATACCTTACCAGCTATCTAGGCATCCTTCAATCCAATCAAGTTGACACCTAATATTAACCATCACAAATATTAACAGGAGTTTAGAAGAAGTTGATTCCAGCCCTCATGGATGATTTTGAGGGTATCAAGACTTAAATGGAGGAAGGAACTGCAGATGTGGTGGAACTAGCAAGAGAACTGGAGCAAGAAATGGCGCCTGAAGATGTGACTGAATTGCTGCAGTCTCAGGATAAAACTTGAACAGATGAGGAGAGTTGCTTCTTATGGATGAGCAAAGAAAGTAGTTTCATGATGTGGAATCCACTCCTGATGAAGATTCTGTGAACACTGTTAAAATGACAACAAAGAATTTAAAATGCAAAACTAAGTTGGTAAGGCAGTGGCAGACTTTGAAAGGATTAACTGCAGTTTAGATGGAAGTTCTACTGTGGGTGAAGTGCTACCACACAGTATCTCATGTTACAGAGAAATTTTTCATGAATGGGAAATCAGTCAATCAATGCAGCAAACTTTACTGTCTTATTTTTAGAAGTTGCCACATCACTTGATCAGTCAGTAGCTATCAATATTGAGGCAAGACCCTCCACCAACAGAAAGATTATGACTCAAATGTTTGAGGTGGTTGGTAAACTAATTACTCTGGTTGATCATAATACATTGTATATATGTCCTAAAATATTACACTATAACCTATAAATTGTACAATTGTTTCATGTCAATTTAAAATAATAAAAGCAAAAATAAAAGAGATTACAACTAACTGAAGCCTCAGATAATTGTTAGCATTTCTTAGCAATAAAGTATTTTTAAATTAAGGTATGTAAATTGTTTTGTTAGAGAATGCTGTTGCACACTTAGTAGACTACAATGTAAACATAACTTTTATATGCACTGGAAAACCAAGAAATTTGTGTGACTTGCTTTATTATGATATTTGCATTACTGTGGTGATCTGGAACTAAACCCACTATCTCTGAGGTATGCTTGTGTATTAAGAACTACCTACAAATCATAATAAAAAGACAAACAATACAATAAAAAAGCTAAAGACTTGAGTAGACATTTTCCAAACACACAAATGGTCTAGGAACACATGCAAACTATTCATTATTCATCAGGAAAATACAAATGAGAAACTACAGTGTGTTATCACTTTACAATCACTAAGGTGGCTGTAATTACAAAGACTGACAACACCAAAAGTGTGCATGTAGAAAAATTGAGCTCTCATATATTGCTGGTGGGAGTGCAAAAGGGGACAGTTACTTTGGATGACTGTTGATCAGTTCTTTAACTGTTAAGAATACACATTCCCTGGGAGGCTGAGATGGGTGGATCCCCTGAGGTCAGGAGTTCGAGACCAGCCTGCCCAGCATGGCAAAACCCTGTCTCTACTAAAAATACAAAAATTAGCTGAGCGTGGTGGTGGGTGCCTATAATCCCAGCTACTTGGGAGGCTGAAACAGGAGAATTGCTTGAACTTGGGAGGTGGAGATCACAGTGAGCCCAGATCACGCCACTGCACTGCAGCCTGGGCAAAAGAACAAAACTCCATCAAAAAACAAACAAACAAAAAACACCACATTCCCAAGGAATGAACTATTGATACATACAACAACATCGATGAATCTCGGAACAATTATGTTGAGTGAAAAAGAAAAACATCCTCCCAAAAGAGTACATATTATATGATTCCATTTATTTAAGACTCTAGAAAATACAAACTATAGTAAGGGAAAACAGATCAGTGGTTGCTTGGGGGATGGGGATGGGGCTATAGAAGGGAGTGATTACAAAGAATACAGGGAACTTGGAGAGGATGCCGAAAATGCTCATTTTAAATATGAGCCATTTGTTGCATGTCAACTATACCTCAATAAAATGGTTTATTGGTGTATTATATAGAGTGTATGTAATGCATTCAATTTTTTTTTTTTTTTTTGAGACAGTCTCGCTCTGTTGCCCAGGCTGGAGTGCAATGGCACGATCTCAGCTCACTGCAAGCTCCATCTCCTGGGTTCACACCATTCTCCTGCCTCAGCCTCCTAAGTAGCTGGGACTACAGGCGCCCACCACCGTGCCTGGCTAATTTTTTGGTATTTTTAGTAGAGATGGGGTTTCATCGTGTTAGCCAGGATGGTCTTGATCTCCTGACCTCGTGATCCACCCACTTGGGCATCCCAAAGTGCTGGGATTACAGGCGTGAGCCACCGTGCCCAGCCACATTCAATATTTTTTTTAAAAAAGTCACTTTGTTTAAAGTGACTTGAAATAAAACAACAAAAATGAGAACACATGTTCTCTATAAGCCACCAATTCATTCCTAGATATTTATCTGAAAGAAATGAAGACATTTGTTCATACAAAGATTTGTTCAAGAAGGTTTATGACAGTTTTATTCTTACTAGCAAGAAACTGAAAATACCTAACATGTCAATCAACAGGTAAACAGATAAACAATTTGTGGTGCAATCATATAATGGAATATGACTAACAATTTCAAAAACTGACATTCACAGAAGTCTGATTAAATCTAAAAAGGATATATCCCAAATACAAAAGATTACTTTCTTTGTGATTTCATTTATATAAAGTTGAAGAACTTGCAAAACTCACCTATGGTGATAGAATCAGAACAGTGGTTTTCTCTTGGTGGTAGCGAGGTGGGAGGTTGGGTGGCTGGAGGTTGATGACAAATGGTCTGAGAAATTTTCTAGGGTGACAGAAATGTGTTATATCTTAAGTGAGATATTGGTTACATGATGAAGTGGATACTATGGTGCTCTGCTCGGCTGCCCTCTTCAAGGCTGACATGCCCATTCCCTAGCTGCTAGGATAACCCACACCTGCATTTCCGACTGAGCATTGCCCTTGGCCACAGGGAACTGCCTTGCCCAGATATTTCCCTCGCAAGGGCTGGTCCATAACAAATAACTGTCCAGTGCAGAGATTCCAAGACCTGCCCTGCTTGCCTCACTTTAAGACCCTATGAAGAGCCATTCCTTCTTCAAAGCTCCTTATAGAATTAGATAAAGCCTCAGCTGCAGCATCATTGTGGATTAGCTTCTCCCTCTTTCCAATCCAGCCTTCTTCATTTATTTACAGGTTCATTGTTGAAAGTATATACCAGTAAACTTTCTGCACATAATTTTCCACTTCAGCATTTGTTTCTAGAAGATGGAACTACAATTGGTCCTAGAACATGGAATTTAAAATGGGATTTTAAAACTGGACAGCCAGGGCTGTCAATGAGATCCTGTTTTTAGTGGGATGTGGAGCATGAACGGTCCTTAGCAGGCTGCATGGTGTGATGATTACAACTTGTACTGGTGGTGAATGTGGTTAGGACATCAGTGGATGGGGACTCATTAGTAGGTGAACTTGAGTGGAATGAGAAAAGTTGTAACCACAAAGACTGTGGCACCAAGTGGCTGTTGCTGCATGCATGGATTCTTTGAAGACTATAACCAGCTCAGGATGATTAACCACCAGTTCATAAGAAGTGGGTTTAAGAGAAGTTTGACTTCTCAGCCTAGCAAGTCTCCCTCCCAAAGGCCAGAACTCTGGTTCAGAAGGAAAGAGACCCTGATAATTGGGTGTGAAATATCTGCTATGAAAATCTTGAGTGCCTAAATAACCTTGAACCCACTTGGTGTAAGTGGCTCACTGTTACTTGTTAGAAAATAGCACCCCTCCCCTTGCTTGAAGATCATGCAAAAAGCACAAGTAAAATAATTACAAAACAATGTTTGTCCTCACTCAGGATCCCACTGCCTCTCACACCGTCCCCCTTACTGGCAATAAGACCGATAATAAGTGTCAAAGCTTGGATCCAGCTAGTATGTACTGGTGGGTCCCGGGAAGTGTGCATGGGCCCTGCGTGTGCAGGATCAAAAGAGGAGGAAATAAAGTTGGATACAGAAGAGTGTATTGGTATGGGGAACTCTCCAGTATCTAGGATTTAACACCTGGGCAAGGATCCTGAAGTCAGGGCTAATGGGTTGCTAGAATGGCTATTGGAAGCTTGAGAAAAGTGGTGGCCTCCATTAAGTGAAGGAGCACCTGCAGAACTGCCATAGCAGATAGGGAGGAAAGAATCAAAAGCCTGGAAGAATTGGGTATGCTGGAACAGGTATATTTCATAAGGCCAGGAACCTTACCAACTGACCAAGGTTGGGAGGAGGGCCCTGAGAATGTGCTAGAATTGTCATGCAGCTCAATGGTGACTTCCAACAGGAGATGTGAATATGAAACTGAGCTCCTGAGAGCAACGGGGATGGCCAGGTCCCAGAATTATAGAGGGCAGGTGGCAGCTCTTAACCATCAGAAGTAAGCTGGGCACAACTATTGCAATAAGCAGCAAAAGCAGAGTGGTGGCCTTGAGGACAGACCAATGGAGAGATGGAGGTGGTTGACAGAATATTGTGCTCCTAGGGCTGACAGAGTTGGGCAACAAACAAAAGCATTACTTAATATGTGCAACCAAAAGAAGTCAAGGATGAATGGTCAGATGCCTGTGGACAGCAGCCCCAGTGAAAATTCAAGATTCCTGACTGTTCTAAGACATGGAAACAATTGACTGAAATATAGGCCAAGTCGCTTGAAAGAACAATTCTGCAAAGCCACAGCATTCATATTCAGCAGCAATTTTCCCAGTCACTCGGTATTAATTCTCCCAGTCACTCAGTTTTTCCAGTCCTTCCTTTTGGCTACTTATTCAGATAACCATGCAATGAGGAAAGAATAATATATAGATATTTCAGAAATTGTCGGATAACATAAAGTCTTGACTTAGGGAGTTGACATTGATGCCCAGGAGCCTCCAAAGCAACCATGGCCTACCTGTTAGAATTAGCATGTATAAGGAACAGATAATAATGGGAGCCCTGAACCTAGTCCAGCTTGCTGCAGACTCTCTGGGCTCCTGGAACCACCCAGTATCATTTTCCCAATTCCTGAACATGTAATTGGAGTTGTCATACTTGGTAGTTGGCATAACCATTGCTCCTGGATTTTGCCACCTAAACTTCACTTTCTATCTTGAACCACTGTTGGTCCATGAAGAACAGCTTGGACTCAAACCCCTTGGCTCTTCTCAGTTTTAGCTGTTGAACCCACCTAGATTTAGTCTTGAAACCACATCTGCTCTGACTGGCCCAGCCAGAGAGAGACATCCACTCTCGGGGGAGATTGCATACTCTTAAGCCAATGGTCTAAACTTCCTGTTCAAAAATAACCCAGACCTGGCTTGTACATCTTCCATTTTTTGTTTAAAGAGATATTAGAATGTGAGAAATGATATTGCACCCTAAGATCAAGGTTGAAAACATAGAGGAAATAGATCCTGGGCTCCACCAATGCAAGTGCAATGCAAGTAAACATATTCTATATGATACACCAATAACAAAGAGGAATACATAGTTACTTGGAGATGGAATGGGTAGCAGATTTGCTTTTTTTTCAGTACTATCAGTAAACAATAAAATTAGCTACCATTCTTTGAGCAACTATTATGTACCATGAGTGTTCCCGTATGCCTTCTCATCTAATCCTAATGACTACCCTGTGAGGTAAATGGCATGCCCATTTTATAAAGAAGGAAACTGAGGGTCAGAGAGCTGAGAAAAATGACCCAAAGTCATAAAGCTTGTGAGAGGCAGCCAGAATCCCGGCATGCTTTGCTGACTCTGGAACCAGTGCTTTTTCTGCCACACTAAACTGCATTCTGATTACGGAGATTTGCAACCCAAGCACCTTGGAGAAATTGCTTGGCTTCCAGCAACTGGGCTTAAGAAAATATGCCCTTTCTTTCATGTTTTTGAAGACCGAATCCATCATAAAGGGCATTCCTTTAAGACTTTCTGCTTTGAAGTGATAAAAGCTAGATTGAAGGAAGGCTCCCAAGCTCCTGATCTGGGTTCACCCCTGCCCTGGGAGCCAGGAAATGTGATTTCTTCTGCCATCTCTTTCATTTATGGTACTTGCTCTGCTTCTTGGGTCTCCAGTGATTTTTTTTTTTTTTCTTAAGAAAAGAAGATAGCTTGGGTTAATTTCCAGTTCTCCACAATTTATCTGTACTGAGCTGGAAGAGTGTTGAGTGGGAAAGGGCTTCCTTGTCCACGAGGGCCTCGCAGCTCTTCAACACCCACCACTTCTGCCTCATGTCAAAGGCAAGCAGATCGGTTTATTAAATAGCTGTCAAACTGAATGAGCGAGCACCGAGAACACACAGAGGGAAGATTGGATTAGAGGGAGAGGACATGCCACGCTAAACAAGGGTACAGATTTATGGCCTTGGCCATGCAGCCTCAGAAATGACGCCCAAGATAGATATGTGCTGGGGGCGGCTGGGCCAGGGAAGTGAAGTACGACATTCACCTGGAAGGACTGAGGCATAAGGTGTTTCTAGTGAGCACGCTTTTCCTTCCTGGCACTCAGAGCACTTGTAATTAGCATATAAGTAATGACATGTGTTTATTTGGTAAATGACTCTCTTCCTCATCAAAGTATAAGCTTACCCAGGGTAGGGGCTGCTGGAGCCTATTCACTTCTATTTTCTAGTGAGGGCACACAGCTGGCATCATGATGAGATATGCTGGGAACATTAACTCCACTGAAGACAGCAACTCCTAGACTGTCACTAACTTAGAAAATACGGATGATACTTTATTCACCAAAGGGAATTCACAAACTTGGGTTCTAACTGACACTTTCATAGATCGCTCCTGTCCACTTTTCATAGCCCCCACAGATGAGAGGCAATTTGAACTAAAGAGGAAAACAAAGTGACAGATACTTGCTAGTCAATGTCACTTTAAGCCCAGTGGAAACAGAAATTAATGATTACTGAAGGCATTTTGGAAGAACTACTGGACTAGATTCTTGCCCTGGAGGGGCCTAGACTATAGCTGAGAAGAAGCAGTCATGGTATTTCCCATTCCAACATCTTTCTTTTATTTGTCATCATCTGGGATTATATCTCAGTGTTCACCTCTTCCATATGGCTTACATGTGTGGTGAGGGAAATGTCCCCACTCTTGGCTCTAGGAGCGGGGACACCTCTGCCTCAGGCTTACACTAATCGATATAATATCATCCACTCACCACAGCAATGGATGCAGTTATGGTTACATGGTCTAATTTGGGCCAATGAGAAGGGAGACTATATGGACTAAGGGTTTCCTTACTTCTCTGAGAGAACTTCCAGAACTATCATTCTTTTTCTCTCTGAATGCAGGAGAGGAAACATATTCCTTACCTCTCTGTCTCTATCTGACTCAGTTCCATATCATCCTCATATATGTACTGATTGGTGGAAACTAAACGCACCCAGAACCCCAGAAGCAGGGAATCTGGGAAATGCAGTCTTTGACTTTCCAGCCTCTTCAGGATTGGAAGGTACTAGAAGGGGTTGGAATGAACATTGAATGAGCCAGTTTGCAGCATCTGCTGTATCACCTTCTTTGTTACTTTAAGAGTAGTGACTATTGGTCATGTTTTTGAAATCCACAAGAACTTCGAATAGTGAGCAAACGAGTTAAGAATGTAAGTATGGGGAATTGGGACTGTCTTTGAGTAGAAAAATTACATTCATGTTTCATGTTTATTTCCTGGGTATTAATTTTAGAAAAACAATAATCTTATAAAAGTGACAAACCAGATAACTGACGACTACAGCAACCATTTAAGTGTGAAGGGTGGTATCCTGGAAGGGGCCAGTTCAGAAGGAAACAAACTCTCAGACTGAGCCATATCGCTCTTGTAGAATTGGGGGACCTTGTGGTTAGAATTTTTGTAGTTGCTTAAATCAGAGATACCCAAATGCTGATTTAAGCAGAATGGGGCTTTATTACTAAGGCAGAGTGGTGTTTGAAAGAACCCTGGGCAGAGGAGCATTACTGCCAGGGCTGTCTGTCTCTCCTCTTTCCTTTCTTTCCTTCACCTTCTGCATTCTCCTTTGTATCTACAGATTGGCTTCCTCTGCCTCCCCAGGTGCCTAGGGGACGGGGAAGGTGGGGTGTGGGGAATGGAGAGGTGGGGGGTGGAAGCAAGGTCATGACAGCTCTTGAGTTTCTGTAGCCTTCTCTCTCCCTTCCATGGAAGGGACACTGCATGGTCCAACTGGGGTTCAGGCTGACCCCTGAGGCAATCAATCAGGTCCCAGGAGGAGGGATGGGGGCAATTTGCAGGTACCAGGCTCACCTCTATGAATCTGAGAATGGTGATGTGAGGTATGTTAGCCTCGCGGGCGCCTGTCATTTCCCACATTGGTGCAAGCGGGATGTGGATTGGCCAGGCATGAGTTAGCAAGGGAGAGGAAAGCATCCATGATGATGCAGAGGCTTCTGGTCTGAGGAACAGGATGTAGCACCACTTCTCTGGATGCAGGGGTAAGGTGCCTGGACTGAAGTGGGAGCCTTTGGAACTAGAGCAATATGGGCTAGGACAGAAGCAGTTGAAGACTGAGGTCACTGAGCACGGCATCGATGGCTTTACTCATGTTTGAAGTGGCCTGAAGATCCTTTCAACCCCAGTAAAATAGAGAATGGTGATGTGGCCAGTTGGGGAACAATCAGATATCTGTGAGATTAGGAAAAACCTAAGGCTCAGGGGACCTCTTAAAGCCTCCCTACAAGAGAGTCACCCCTTTTGGTCCTAGAACATAGGCCTGAGCCCCCAAACCAGACTCAAATGTGGGGAAGGCAGGGCAGAGTGGGGTCAATAGCTACTTGCATGGCTACCTGTTGGCTTTGTGCCCTGAAGAAAGAGGAGATTTTAAGTGTGGGCTGAGCATGAGGAGGGAGGCTGCCATCATTTTATAAAAGTTGTGTGATTATAAGCAAAGTGGGGAGCGGGATCCAGGGGAGCAAGAGTGGCATATGCTGTTCCTCTCAACACCCATAGCAGACATGGTTAATTGGCCAAGGAGCTATTTCCCATAGAGCCCTGAGAGCATCCTTCTCAGCACAGGGCTCTGGGCAGCCTCTGACAATCCATCAGTACATGGGACAACCTGCATCTGCTCAACCCCATCTAGGCAATGGCTGGCAGAGGAGGCAGGTGAGTCTGGGCCAACACGGCTGAGCCATATATTTTGTGGAAAACTAAGAGGGTTGTGACAACCATAAGTGTGATTCCAACACAAAATTTTAGCTTCAATATGAAGGTGGCTTAACGTTCTAACCAGTGTTGGCTTAGTGCTGGAGATTTTGCTAAGTGCTGGTTCACAAAATTTCATTTCATCTTCACAGCAACTCTATAGGGCTAGTTATTATTACTAATGCAGCATCTCCTACTCATGTTTACAGATGAGGGAACCGAGATCTGGAGAAGAGAAATGTCCTATCCAAGTTCACCCAGCTGGGGTCAGTTCTCCTGTTTCACCTAGAATTGGATGTTCCAACTCCTGGTGAGTGTTCTTTCCACTACCCCAAACATAGTTTGATTTGAGACTAGATTCTTCTGCTGTTTCCCAGTAAAGAGAATTTCCCCAAACATCTGTGCCGTGTGATAGCCCTTTAGGGTCTTGACTCTCCAAGTGTGGTCTTCAGATTAGTAGCATCAGCATCCCATGAGTGCTTGGCACAAATGCAGTGTCCAGCTCAATCCCAGAGCTCCCAAACTGCATCTGCAATTAAACAAGACCCCCTAGGATCCAAGTTTGAGAAGCTTGACAAGGCACCAGCCCTTCCAAGTGGTCCAACCTGGCAGAAAGGGTTCTACAGGCAAACAAGTTTAGGAAACACTGAATCCTATCCTGTTCTTTTACACATCAGCAAAGTAAAGGCTTGGAAGGGCCCTAAAGTAAATTTTTAAAACTTTGCTCGACTGGGTGTTTTCTAAATTTGCTTGTACATAGATTCTGGATTCTGTATGAATAGCATTTATTCATATCCCACGGATTTACTGTTTCACAAAAAAGTTTCACATGTAGACACAGACTAACCAGATGAACCCCTGCTTGTGTGTGCACTAAAAATAATGGAAAGAAAATGCACCAAGGATTGATCTAGTAGTCAATTCTTTATCGTTCCCTTAAGGAGATAGCAGCACTGCCACTTTAAGGGCACCAATATTATAAAATGAAAAAAAAAATGTACTCAGAAAGGGAAAACAAAAGCAATCTGTGAGGGAAAAAAGAAGGTCATAATTTGGTTTGGGCAGGAGCACTTGACCAAGAGAAAAGTGGATGAAAGAATAGTTGTTTCATTAACCTATTGCAATTTCTTATAGCCTGCCACTCATGAACACAAAGCAGCATAAAATTGGGTCAGAGGCTATTTTCTACTGACTAGTTTACATTAGTGATCTCATTTTATTTCTACAGTAAACCTTTAAGGTAGATATTAGTATCCTCATTTTACAGATGAAGAAACAGGGATTCAGGAAGATTCAGTCATTTATTAAGAATTGTGCAGCTAATGAGCCAGAACTCAACCCCACACTTGGTGACTCAGGAGTCCAGGCGCTTTAGCCATTACATGATTTTCTGCAGAAAACAGTGGAAGCCTGAGCCCCTGAAAGACTGTGTCTGATCTCAGCCTGGAGTCCTAGGAGAGGGTGCCGGAGGCCAGGCACTCTGTGAACTGTTCTTGCGGATTGTCAATCTCCCTGTGATTGACATGCTCCTCGGCACCAGCGCTGGTATCTGTCTCTCCTCCTGCGTGGGCTGCTCTAGGGTCTGGGTCATCACACGTCTGACACAGCAATTAGCTTGCTGTACTTCATCCTCCCGCTTGCCTCCAGCCCCCGCTTCCCCCCAGCCCAGATTAATGGAGAGGAGCTGCTGCAGCCAGGCAGTCAGCCACTCCCACCTGAATGTGAAATAGATCACAGAACAAAGAAATGAATAGAGAGAATTGGGGAGTAAGGAGGGGGCCAACAGCTACATCACCTGTTTTTAAGCAACAACTGCTTTTGAAGTCACTGATTGCAGAGAAGGCCAGGCCCAGTTTGGCCTAGTTTGGTGATCACTAATTCAATTACTTAATTCTCAAGGAAAACATTTGCTCCAATAAACAAAAACAGAATAAACCACAAGACTTAAATGTCTCCTTTTAGTGAGCTTCAGTCCCAGGCCTGATCTGCAAAAGGAAAGCAGCTGGAGAGAAGCGCACTCAAGATGGACACTGATAGTGTAAACAGTGATAACAGAAATAACCAGTATCAAGTTATCAGTGCTATTCTAACAGTTGTGCATATTTGAACCCATTTAATCTTCACATAAACCTTCTGAGATAAGCACTGTTATCATCCCCATTTTCCAGATGATAAAACTGAGGCCTATATACTTCACATCATTTGTGCTTAAGGTTACACTGCTGGCAGGTACTGGTTAAACATCCAGAAGACAGACTCGGGACCCAGACTGTCTGAGTTCAAATCCTGCTCTGCTGTGGTTTTCTCACTGGAAAAACGAGGTGTTATTAGATGCCTCTCTGCCAAACCTCAGTCATTTCTTAACACTTTCACATTCTTGGGCCAACTCTCATTCAATAAGTACTATGATTTTCTTAAAGCTTTTTGTGAGCTAACTCTGTTTTTGAAAATTTAAATAACTGTATTTCAAAAGAAACACATCAAAAAAATAGATTGAAAACTAGTATCTCTTGTTTCAAATAGATGGTGTTTATGAAAATGAATATTACAAAAAAAATACAATTACCTGGATCTAAGATATAGATCTGTTTCTTCCTTGTTACCAAGAGAGGTTAACAAGTACTACTAACTAACAAGTGTTAGAAAGACACAGGAGACCTCGTGGCCCCAGTCTACAGTTTTCCTCCCGGAAATAATCAGAAGTATTGAAAGAGAACAGAAGAGGAAATGCCTTGCGCGGGATCACAGGTTGGGGGAAATGTCGCATGGCTTGTTTCTCACCTCTTTCTCCCACACAAGACTAAAACAGCATGGCAGAGGGCTGGCCCCCAAAAGCTTAAAGAGTTCTGTGTGGGCAGAGGTACCTGTAGCTGTGGCCAGGCCCCATCAGGTGGGCTGCATGTCAAACTTATAAAGAGAGCTTGCAATGAGTGTACCGCCTTTGTCCCATTCAAAAGGGATCTTCCAGCAAGGTGGCCCAAGCTCATCCAAGTAGTGCTATGGTAGCAGTTAAGAACAATATATCCAGCCTGCCCTTCCTTTCAGGCATATGAGAGGATTATACTCTGGCCTCCACCCTTTGATATAACACATGGCTGTTTGACTTGCTTTGGCCAGTGAAATGAGAGGTTATGTGCTTCTTCCTGGTGGAGGCATTTAAGAGCAGGTGCACAATTCTACATGCTCTCTCCTCGACTGAGACAGTGAGTCCTAGGTCTCATGTAGAGAGGGCAGCACGAGAAGATGGAGCCTGCATCAGCCTGTGTCCCTGAGTGGCCACTATATGGGGCAAAGCATTCCCCTGCCCCACCCCAGCTCCCTACTGAACCACAAGGACATTTGTATTGTTTTAAGCCACTTTGATTTAGGGGCCTTTTGAGACCAAACATAAACCAGCCTCTGCTGACTGCTTGGGGATGAAGCTCTTACATTGGCTGCTAAGGCTACAGATCCAGGCCCCTGTGGTCTGGCAGGCTGTTTCTTAGAGCTGGTGGTCCCCTCCTTTGTCACAGCACTGCCTCTTCACCACCAGTGAAGCTGCAAATCCACTGATGCCTCCAGTGCCATCTGCAGCCACAATCCTGCCAACTCTGCACATCAGGCTCCTACCGACCCTGGGACCCTGAGCCCCCCAGTACCCCTATTCCTGGGTACTGGTCCCTGACCATTCAGTTTGATCACCAGAAATTTGGAAAATGAGACAGCTCCCCACTATCTGTGTGCTACCCTCAGTGAGGTGTGCCCCATAAGAGAACGTGCTTGGGCACCAAAGAATTCCAGCCTGTAGAGATGGAGCTCTTTGGATTCATACATGCAACCCCTTCCCCCAACAGCAAACACAACACCAGACTGGCTGGGCCTGTTTCCACACTTTGTCCCAAACCTCCATGTCCTCAGTCTCCATCAGGCCATCCCCATGCATCAGATATGTTTATATATGTTGAACCACAGTGATCTTCTCCCCTGGAGTCTCCTCAGCTGCTATGAAAAAATCAGCATTCATGAATGGACACTTGGAATGAACATCTGAGTGTCTGTCCTTGCCCATCCAGGACACCCTGTCTATATTGGCCCTGCCTACCATTTCTATGTACATCATGCCTTATTCTTTCTCCTAGACCGGAGGCCCCATGAAGAAAAGAAATCAGTCTTGATTATGTTTGTATCTGTCTGGTGACCTACTGCTGCATAAGGAGCCACCTGAAGCTTACGCCATAAACCAAAAACCATCTGATTATGCTCCTGGATTCTGGATGCTTCCATGAATTCAGACAGGGCACACTAGGGTATCAAGAACCGTAAAGGGTTTGAGATTTTTACCCTATTTGCAAAGTAACAAGCTAGCCTGCCACAGTTTCATGGATGCAGGTAGAAAATGTGAGATTCCCGAGTCAGAGACAAAGGACTTTATTACTTACAGCAACAGCAGTAGCCTGAGTATCAGCATTTTCTTGTGTCAGTTCCCTGAGGCCCAGTTCCCACAGGATGATGCAAAGAGGGCCAGGTGACACCTGCACACACAGTGGGTGGCATTCTGAGAGAGGAACCCTGAGCATAGGGACCTGAGTCTTTTATAACGAGAAGTAAGCATGTCTATCTTAAGCCACAGGGAGATGATCTTTATTACACAAGGTGCTATCTCTGTTTTCCAAGGCTGTAAGCAAACCTGCCCTTTGCTCCACAACCTCTTTTTTCCATGGTTGCTCACTGTAAAAGTGCCTTCTAGGGGATAATCTGGAATAAAGGCAACCAGCACCTTTGCTTACAAGATGTGCAGAATTGCATGAGATCCATGGAGAAATGTCTCCCAACATGGCGATAGCTTTTTCCCGCTCTAGAATGTCCGGGGCCTCAGCTGGGAAGACTCACATGGCTGGGGGCTTGAGTTATATGGAAGTTTTTCATCCACACATCTAATGCTGGGCCAACTTGAAGCTGTGCTCAGCTGGGACTGTCCACTGAACAGAGTGTGGAAACATACTTTCTGTGGTTGGGATTCTCACATCATGGCAGCTGCATATAAGAGCAACATTCCAAGGGCACTCATGTGGGGAACATTTGAACCACAGAAACCAGAGAGGAATTGCATGACCTTGTATCACTAGCCTCAAAAGTCACAAAGTATGACTTTGCCAAATTCTATTGATTGTAAGCCAACCACTAAGGGCAGCTCAGATTCAAGGGGAGGAAAATTAGACTTAGTCTCTTGGGGGGAGTGGCAAGGCTGTACTGGAGAAGAGCACATGGGTTAGAATGTTGTTGTTGCCATCTTTGGAAAGCATGCCCCTAGAGTATAGTATCAACCCGTCTGTGCTCATTGCAAAAATAAAGATACTCTGATCTATACAAAGAATCACCTTAAGTGCTGCAAAATCTGAGAGAGAAAAAAAGACCCAGGCTAAACATCTATGGAGCTGTGTTCTAGTTTCTGTTATACCACAAAACTACCTGGCAGTGGCCTTGGGCAAGTCTCTTAACTGACTGAGCTTCTGTGTCCTCAGTGCCTTGGGAAAGCACCTGAAACATAAAGAAATCTGTCCTTCCCAAGTCACAGGGTTGTTGTGAATGTCACATGAGAGGGACGGTTGTGTGAGAGTCTTGCTCCATGCTAAGCAAACAGGCAAGGGGTTCTAGGGATGATCTGCCATGTGACTGTCTGGGGTAGAGTGTCTGCACACCATCTGCATTGGAAGCTGTCCTGGGTCCTTACTGAGTGAGAAGCACACAGCTTCAAAATTAATAATGTAACCGAAGCCTTTTAATTCCTTTAATTGAGTTACCCAGGAGGAGCAATAGGAGCACCTGGCTTTCTGCCCTCCAAGGGCTAGACAACAACAAAAGGATTAAGTGTACCATTAAATTGCTTCTAGGCTTTTCCTAACCAGGGGCCTCCTCCACCTAGTAAAAAGAGAATTTAAGAAAAAATGGGGAGGGGGGAGATCGAACAGCAGATAAGATTGTGGAGGGAGATGTGAGGAGCAGAAAGGATAATTGACCCTGAATGGCAGAGGCCCATATCTCACTACCGAATATACAGTTGCTGACTGCAGTGGGACTCAGAAATGAGTTCATGCAGCTTCCTGTGTGTTCAAAAGTTGGAATCTTGGGACGGAGGATGGGGAAGAGAGAAGCTGAGGTGCAGAGAGGAGAAGCCAATTGCCCAGGAGGGCGTGGCCTGGAGGGGGAGAAGCAAGACTTCACTCAAGACTATTTGGCTCCGAAGCCCAGCATCCTCCTGGTTGCCTTGATTTCTCTGCCTCATGGCAGGGGTGAGGGTGGGTGGAGAAGTGGAGGGGAGTGGATGAAGACAGAAACTGGAGTAAGCAGGGGCTGCCCCAGCTTGCCAGTCAGGGGCTCCTGGCCAGGAGGCACTCTGCCATGTCCCCAGTATAAATAAGGCTGACACAGAGGAAGAGGCAACAGACAGGCAGAGGGCAAGCTGCCTACCCAAGGGGGTGAGCTCTTTGGTTTTACACATGCAGCCCCCTGTGCATGTATTTTTATGGCTGCTATCTTTATAGCTTGAGAGTGATATGTTCTGGGCAAAGTGCTCTCTCCAGACCTGGCCTTGGTCTACTCGTCCTGACATGCACCACACTGCTGCATTTACAGTTCTGTTGAGAAAGTATTTGTTGAGCATTTGTTATGTGCAAGGCACTTGCCTGCCTCTGGGGATGAACGATGAATATGGTTTCCTTGCTCTGGATGAGTGCCCAAATTAATAGGAGATCATTTCCATTCAGACTGATAAGTGGTGTCATGGAAGGAAGCAAAATAAAAACATCCAGGCTCACTGGGTTGGGGATGGTTGGGCAAGACTTCTTGGAGGAGGCATCAGCTTGGTCGAGTCCTGAAGGACAAGAGATGAGAAGCAGAGGAGACCATGAATATGTCATGGTGGTGTGGAAGACAGGTCCTGAGTTCCTGAGGTCCTAAGTACCACTGCTATGGTATGAACGTATACCACGTTTCCCTATGTCTTTGTCTCTGTCAATTAGAATACCTTTAATGTTGAGTAGTAGAATACCCAACACAAATAGGCTTAAACAATAAGTGGACAACTATGTAGATGTAAAAATGAAAAAGAGGCCATAACTACAGAGAGTAGAGACTTTAAAAATCTTAAGAGAAAATGAAATGAAGTACTCAGTTTTCTAGAAAAATAGAAATGAAATTGACAAAGAAATATTCATGATGGATGCATCATGAATAATTAATAGATAAAAGTCCCCTTGGCAAAAAGAACATCAGACGGTGGGACTGGTATACAAACTGATAATTGAAAGCAAAGGGAGAAATAGACAACTAATTTTGTAGTCTTCTTAACAACACTGAACAAAGAAAATACCAAGAAATAATTTTAGATTGATATCACAATGAACATATATGAAAAAAATTTTACATAAAATATTAGTAAATTAAACTGAGTAATGAATTTAAAATATCTCAGGAATATAAATATGGTTTAACAAAAAAGTCATGGAGTAATGGAAGAAAACCATATAATTTCCCCTATAAATACAGAAAAAGTATGTAATAAAATTTCATAGCTATTTATGATATGAAATCCTTAGCAAACCGTAAATTCAAGAGAACTTCCTTAACCTGTCACAAAAATCCAGGGCAAATATTATACTTGATGGTGAAACTGTAGACAGCAAAAACAAGTCAGCAAAAACAAGGAGGCCTGTTATTACCTCTTCTGTTCCACATCATACTGATTTTCTCACCAATGCAATAGAACAAAGGAAAAATTTAAGATATAAAAAAGAGTAGGAAGAGGTAAATTACTACTATTCATAGATTAAATAGAAAATCCAAGAGGATTATAAACTATTAGAACTTTTAAGATTTTAACAAGATTAATTGATGCAAGATCAATATACAGTGATCAGCAGTATCCATGTTTACATGAAACAACAAATTAGAAAATAGACTAGAAGTAGGCTTTATACCCACAAAACTATAAGTTGACTAGAAGTAAATCTAACAAAAGATACAAAAATCATCTATGAAGAAAATATAAAATGGCACTGGATGATGTGGAAGATAAATAAAGAGGTATACCATTTTCATGGACAGAGACAATATTAATAAATCTCATGCAGATGTAAATTCCCCTCAAGTTCATCTATGAATTCAATGAAATCCCAAGTAAAGAACCCACACATTTTTCCCATGACATGCTAGTTGATCCTAAAAGTAACATGGAAAAAAGAACAGCCTAGAATAGCCAGGCATTTTTGAAGAAGAAAGTGTGGAAATGTTCCCTATAGAGTGATCTAGGCTTATTATAAAACTCTCATAATAAAGACAATGTGGCATTGGTAGGGATGACACTACAAAGGTGTAAACAGACCCCCACGAATGCATGGAAGCATTGTCTGTGGAAGATATGGCATCACCAGTCACTGCGGAAAGGGTATTCTGTTTATTGAATGTGCCAGGCCAGTTGGTTATCTGTACCAATAGAACTTGGATTTCGACCTTAAAAAATACACGAAAATAATTCCAAGTGAATTAGAGATCTAAACATGAAAAGTAAAACATTGAGGAGAAAATGAAGAAAAAAATTTTAACACAGGTACAGAAAAGAATTTCTTAAATAAAATACAGTTAACAGAAACTATAAACAGTTTGATAAATCTTTAAGATATGTTAAAGTAAAATATTGTTGTTATGGAGAATGATACCATGAATATAATGAATATTGTATTTATATCGGGAAATAGAAATGTGATATTTGTATGCATACAACCTTCAAAACATTAGTATGTAAATCATATAAAGAATTTATTAACAAAAACTCTATAGAAAAGTAGGCAAAAAAATATTGTGGCAGAGATGGTGAACTTTCTTCTAGCATCCTTCTCCTGTTATTCCATGTGATTATAGAACACCTGGAGTTTTTGCTTACAAATGGCTGCCCTGCCAAATACTGCATTTTCCAGCTTCCTTGTAGCTAGATGTGTCCACAGGACTACACCTGGGCCAATCAGATGTTAGCGGAAGTAATGTGGGCATTTCCTAGTCAGGTATTTTGAAAAAGGCATTATTTGCATAGCACTTGGACTCTTCCCACCCTCTTCTTGTAGGCTGCAGTGGAGACCTTTTTTTTTTTTTTTGGCATTAAAACAAGCTTATTGAATTTGTATAACATACATTTTGAATTGTATAATAATGTTAGAAAGTTAGAAGAATGCATAATTTCTTTTTGTTTATTTTATTATTTTATTTTTATTTCCATAGGTTTTTGGGGAAACAGGTGGTGTTTGGTTATATGAGTAAGTTCTTCAGTGGTTATCTGCGAGATTTTGGTGCACCCATCACCTGAGCAGTATACACTGTACCCAATTTGTAGTCTCTTATCCCTCACCCCCTTCCCACCTTTTCCCCTAAGTCCCCAAAGTCCATTGTGTCATTCAGACTTTATTGAAGGCTAGGAGTCATCTGGTGAACTGAGAACGTACCCTAGGAATGGGATGGTAACAAGGCGGAAGGAATTTGGATCCTGGGTTACTTGCTGCAGCAGAGCTGCCTACCTATCCCAGTTGTCCCACTCACCTCCACACTGTTATGCAAGTGAACAAGAAACTTCTGTGCTGTTCGAGTCCCTGGAATTGAAGGTCTTTGTTATGCCAATTTTACTTATAGCCCTACTAACACAGGCAGGACAAAGAAATTCACAGAAATGAAACTTGAATGGCAAATAAAATGCTCAACTTCAAGAGTAATAAGGAAAATGCAAAGGGAAATGGAAATGAGATGATATTTTGTTCTCATCAGCTTGGCAAAAAAAAAAAAGTCCCACAATACTGAGTTTATATTAATATTATGGGCTTGTTCATAGAAATGCTGCAGTTTTTAATAGAAGCAATAATGAAACAAAACAAAAAAATCAGAAACCACGTAAAGGTCTGCTTGTATATTATTATTTAAATAAAGAAAGCTATGGTTACAGGTACTGCAGGTGGGCTGTAGGTTGTTGTACCTACAGCAATTTGGCAATATCTTCATAGATAGATGATAGATAGATAGATAGATAGATAGATAGATAGATAGATAGATAGATAGATAGATGAATAATATGGGTTGAATTGTGCTTCTCCCCAAAATTCTTATGTTGAAGTTCTAACCCCTAATACCTCAGAATGTGACCTCACTTGGAAAGATGGTCATGGCAGATGTCGTAAGTCAAAATGAGGTGGTTAGATTGGGCTCCCATCCAATAAAATAAAAATTTGGACACAGAGACAGACTTACATAATGGGAAGAGGATTTGAGAAGACACAGGGAGAAGACAGCCCCCTGTAACGCAAGGAGAAAGGCCTGGAACAGATACTTCCCTGACCAATGTCAGAATGAACCAACGCTGCTAACACTTTGATTTTGTACTTCCAGCCTCCAGAACAATGAGAAAACGAATACCTGTTGTTTAAATCACCCAGTTTTTGTACTTTGTTATGGCAACCCTAGAAAACAAATTCACCTTGACTCAGCAATGCTCCTTGTAGGTCTATACCTGGAGAAACTCTCGCAGGACAGCACCAGAAGTTATGTATGTTCAGCGAAATATTGTCATAATGAAATAGTGGGCATTCATCCATATTTTTCAATAAGAAGATGAACAAATAAAGTATATTAACACAATGGAAAATGATGAACTGCTAGCATCTCAAATCAGTAAGGATTTTAAAAAGTAAAATTAAAAAATCTTTCACATTGTATATGTATATCTCAGCCTCCCAAGTAACTGGGACCACAGGCACACACCACCATGCCCAGCTAATTTTTAAAATTTTTGTAGAGACAGGTCCTATATTGTCCAGGTTGATTTTGAACTCCTAGGCTCAAGTGATCCTCGCACCTCAGCCTTCCTAAGTGTTGAGATTACAGGCATGAACCATTGCACCTGGCCTGTGATTTAATTGTATTAGGTGATTTTCTGCCCATGTATATAGAGATGGGGTCTCACTCTGTCACCCAGGCTGAAGTGCAGTGGCATGATCCCAGCTCACTGTAACCTCTACTTCCCAAGGTCAGGCGATCCTGCCACCTGTGCCTCCCGAGTAGCTGGGACCACAGGCTTGTACTACCACACCCCGCTAACTTTTTTTGTATTTTTGGTGAAGACAGGGTTTCATTATGTTGCCCAGGGTGGCAAAAGTATTTTTAAACAAAATTTAAAAACAAAATTAAGACACATGTGGCTGAGAAAAAATATTTGCAAAATATGATAGGAAAGGGGTTTTTATTAGTTTTTCTATTAATATAAAAAGCCCTTATAAAACAATAAGAAAAAGATGGCCGGGCATGGTGGCTCACACCTGTAATCTCAGCACTTTGGGAGGCCGAGGTGGCAGATGACCTGAGGTCGGGAATTTGAGACCAACCTGACCAACATGGAGAAACCCTGTCTCTACTAAAAATACAAAATGAGCCTGTTGTGGTGGCACATGCCTGTAATCCCAGCTACTCGGGAAGATGAGGCAGGGAGGCAGAGGTTGTGGTGAGCTGAGATTGTGCCATTGCACTCCAGCCTGGGCAAGAAGAGCAAAACTCTATCTCAAAAAAAA
>NW_012116289.1:4095136-4172647 GCF_000951035.1 Colobus angolensis palliatus | reverse complement strand
AAAAAAAAAAAAAAAAAAAAAAAAAGGAAAGAAAAAGATAACTACAAAAGGAACAAGACAAAATACACTTTTGAAGAAGAAATGCAAATAACTGATAAACATGGGGAAGAATATTCATTGTCACTAGGAAAGAAAAGTGAACTGAGATTATGCACATCCAAAAACATTTTTTTAAATCTTGATTTCGCAAAGATTAGACATTAATCAGCACTGGTGGAGATGTAGAAGTATAAATTCACTCGGCTTATTTTAAGGACAATTTGTCTGTATTGAAAACCTTTACAAGGTGCAAATGTTTTGGTCCTGCAATATGAATATATCTTTAAAATAATTAGAAAATAAAGATGCACACCAAGCATGTTCATAATCACTGTGGAGTTTTGTTTTTTTTTTTTGAGATGAAGTCTTTTTCTGTCCCCCAGGCTAGAGTGCAGTGGCACAGTGTCGGCTCACTGCAACCTCTGCCTCCCAGGTTCAAGCAATTCTCTGCCTCAGCCTCCCGAGTTGCTGGAATTACAGTCACCCGCCATCAGGCCTGGCTAATTTTTGTATTTTTAGTAGAGACGGGGTTTCACCATCTTGGCCAGGCTGCTCCTGAACTCCTGACCTGGTGATCCATCCACTTCTGCCTCCCAAAGTGCTGGAATTACAGGCATGAGCCACCGTGCCCAGCCCACTGTGCAATTTTTAATGGCAAACATATCAGAAACAAAGGTGTCAGTATATTTTTATCCAAAGAGGTACCGGTGCATCCTAAAATGGGAAACTAGTCAGTACTGATATTTATTGACATCAGTAAGTTTATTTGTATTTTTTAAAAGAAAACATACAAGGCAATAATCAACCTATTGCAAGTTTGTGTATTTATGGTGATGCCTTTGTTTGTGTCGGTATAGGATTGCAGGATGAGGAATTTTAGGGTGTCAACCATGATGACTCAGCTCCTATCAACCACAACAACCTTTCCTCCACTGGGAAGGGGTTACCTACCTCTCCAAGTCAATGAAATGGGTGGGCTGCACCTCAATCAACTGTGCAGGGAGAATGATTCCCTTGGTTTGGCAATGAGGAGCTCGCTTGCCTAGTAGACGTGCTTTGCATGGAGAAAGAGGTAGGCTTAACCAATTTAGTTGGGGCTAAAATGCTGATTTTTATACATTTGAAATATTTTATAATTGCTAAACTTTTAAAGAAGTTATTACAGAAAAACTTAAATTTGAAATAGCAACCAGAGACTTCAAAAACCAAGAGACAACCTTTATAAGAAATGTGTAAGAACTCTATGAAGAAAACCAGAACACTTACTGAAGAGCTTAAAAGAGGATAGTTAAAATGAAATCTTATGCTAAAACCCAATATATAGAATAGATGCTAATATTTGCTGTGCTGACGGATAACAGACTCCATTTATCAAGCACTTACTTATGCCAGACATCCAGCAAAGTACTTCACGCACGTTGTCTCATTTAATCTTCCAATAACCCAGCAAAGCAGGGATTACCATCATTCCTGCTTTGCATATGAGAACACCATGGAAGGCTGAGAACTCTGTTCAGAAGCAGAGCATTAGGAAGCCATGGAGTCAGATTTTAACACAGGAATGCCTGGCCCCAGAACCAAGGATCTTTGCTGTGCTACAAAACCAGTGAGATGAGGTCCTGGAGATACGGCCGAATATGAACTTCACTAGTTCAATGTTTCTTACATTCTGTTCTACCTACTGTTCTGCTTTCATCTAATTTTAAAGATCCATTCTGTGTCTTTGGAGTTAAGCAACATAGGGGTGGCAGCAACAAGGTGAGACGACCCCAAGAGGGAAGATATGTGTGGGGCAAAAAAAGTGAGGGTGGTCCATGCTTGACCGGGAAAATCTGCTACTGGAGAAAATCCTTGAAGGCTCTGTAATTTGTTAGTTTGATTTTGGGGTTTTGTGGGATTTTTTGGTGGGGAAGGACAGGATCTTGCTCTGCTGCCCATGCTGGAGTGCAATGGGGCCATTATGGCTCACTGCAACCTTTGCTTCCTAGGCTCAAGAGATCCTCCTGCTTCAGACTCCTGAGTAGCTGGGACCACAGGCTCACACCACTATGCCCAGCTAATTTTCAAATTTATTATCCAGACAGGCTCTCACTATGTTGTCCAGGCTGGTTTCAAACTCCTGGGCTCAAGTGATCCTCCCGCCTCAGCCTTTCTAAGTGCTAGGATTACAGGCATGAACCATTGTGCCTGGCCTGTGATTTAGTTTTGGTAGACAGGTGATATTCTGCCCCAAACAAGGGGGGTAAGAAACTCTAGACTCCAACACACTGAGGTTCAAATCTCAGCTCTCCCACTTAGTAGGTGTATGAACTTAGGAAAGTTATTCAGCCTCCCTGGACCTCAGTTTCTTTATCCAAAAAAAGGTTGTCAAGGTTACATGAGGCAATGCATAAATAGTGCATAAAAGAATTTAGCAGGTGATAAGCCTGAGTTATAAGTTACCTATCATCATCATTGTCATGGTCATTGATTTTTTTTTAAGATGGGGTCTTGCTCTGTTGCCCAGGCTGGAGTGCAGTGGCACAAACTTGGTTCACCATAACCTCCGCTTCCTGGGGTTCAAGCAATTCTCCTGCCTTAGCCTCCCAAGTAGCTGAGATTACAGGCATGTGCCACGACGCACAGCTAATTTTGTACTTTTAGCAGAGATGGGTTTTCACCATGTTGGCCAGGCTGGTTTTGAATCCCTTTTGAGTCCACCCACCTCAGCCTCCCAAAGTGCTGTGTGTCATGGTCACTGTCACCATCATACTGTAGCGCCTAGACACCACCCCCAGCACCTCAAGGCTTCAGTCTTCCTGCTGCTCTGGTCCAGTTGGTCAAGGTCCCTTCAGCAGGGGGCTAAGTGTGTTTCTCATTCCCTAAGGCTCACAAGGGACCAAGGCCCTGGGAAATGCCCACTGCATCAGGTCCATGCACAGATCTCACAACTTAGAGTTGTTTGTGGAAGGCGGAATGAGAGACTGATGACTCAAGATAAGATAGGCAATCAGCTCCGACTCGCCACTGCAGACTTCTGGTCTACTTGTAAAATGAGTCTTGTCATTTATTTGACAGTCCCCAGGATTTCACAGAGTGGGAGGGACAAATAAAGCCAAACTCCAGCAGAGTGTTCCCAGTAGCCTCAAGTGTGGAGTTTGCTGTTGTTGGGGCCCCAGGACTTGGTTGAGCCTCTCAATATCCTGCCTGTCTCCAGGCTCTCTCCATTCATTCCAGCCAGTGTTTGTTGAATATGCCTTCTGGAAGGGATGGCATCAGAGCAGATTTCCTCTTCAGTGGCCAGCAAAGTATTTCTGTTTCAAATAAATTCAAACTGGTTCCAGAAATTTACATCAGAGCAGAAATGTGCAATCTGTACCCCTCTGACCACCTGCTGCCCTTTTGTCTTCTGTTCACTAAGTGGTCATGATCACAGGCTTTGCCAGGAAAGATCTGGGTTCAGGTCACTCACACACTGTGTCGCCCCAGTCTTCCCCTCATTCTGCTACCAGTTTCACAGGATTCTGATTGTGATGGATCAATCAGATGGTGCATATAAAACATCCAGGACTGTGTGTGCCTCATTAAACTCATCCTAAGGAAAAGATCTGGCAAGGCAGAAGACCCTGGAGTCATTTTATCTGCTTTACTTAATGTGTTCTCATGCCTCAGGTAGCTGTAGAATCCTTTGATGCCATAGTCATGAGGAGAGGAAGGCCCAGTCCAGTTATGGTGCCTGGCAGCCATGCCGGTGTAGGGCCAAGGCCTCTGCTCGGCCTGGCTTCTCAGTTGATGTCTTCCCCGCCCACTTCATGCCTTGGGCTTGTCTTCTGTCAGTATCCTCAGCACCCAGAACAGAGTGGGACACAAACCTGCATCTCAATTAAAATCTGCTGAATGAGTGATTGATTGAAAGAATGAATGGCAGAAAAACAGAGAACCAGTGGAGGGAAAAAAAATTATAACCCCACAGTCAACTGTAACTGCTGCTTACTCTTCAGGATCTCCATTCACAACACCTTCTCTCCTTTTTGTAGCTTTCCTGGCTCCCCAACCAGGCCTCCTTCCATACTCACACTTTGCCCATCACATCCCTTTGCTATCCCCCACTCCATCTCCCACCCTTCCATGATAGCATGGATTTTTCTTTATCTCTTTTCTCTTAGAAAGTCTACAAAGAGAAGGGAAAGGGAATGGAGCCCACTGGTCATGGGTAACTACACCAGGTAAATGTAGTGCCCTCACATTGCCGAGCCTGGGTCACGGCAATGGAAGATCCTCCTTAATGCCAACGGAACAGAGAAGCTGAGTAGCATAGGAGGGCGCACGTCTGATGTGAGCCTGGAGGTGAAGGGCAGAGCCTACTCACAAGAGCGTTTAGGAAAGTTAAAATTAAAAAAAAAAAGTCATACAGATAAAGGATATTATTGTAGAGTCCACTGTGACTACCCAATGAGGAAGAATGGCATTTCTATAACATAAACCAGGGCTTCTCAAACTGCAATGTGCACAGGAATCACCTGGGGTTCTTGTTTCAATTTGCATTCTGTTTTGGTGGGTCTGGGAAAGGGCCTAAGATGTTGTATTTTCTAATAAGTTCCCAGGGGATGCTGATGCTTCTGGTTGGGAAACCCACTTTGGGTAGCAAACGTTTAGTGGAGAAAGCACCAAAAAAGCTTCTGCTCGTGTTCTATCTCATCTTTTAAAAGATGTGAACGGGTCATCCTGACAATAATGTAAGGACTCTGAACATCCCAGGGTTCAAAGGGGTCCTTTGGTCCCACATGCCCTCCTCTCACCTTCCACCCTCTGCCTGGACTCTCCCAGGCACAGGGCAGCCTCCTCCAGGAAGCCCAAACTGAAGGGGGTTGGAAATCCAAAGACCTCAATTTCAAACCTCACTTGCTCCCCAGAGCTGCATCAGCTCCCACAGCATAAATGGGGGTGGCTTCCCTCCAAAGAACGCTTAAGCCACATGAAATTAAATTTCACTGGCTATTATGCCTTCTAAACAAGGGATGCAAGAGTGTGTCTGCAGGTGTTTCTGCCTCTTTCTCCCCACCCCAGTCCCCAGCATATAAACACTAGACATTGAGCACCTGAGAAAACTGTGGGTTCTTTATTTATTTATTCCCAAGGCTTTTGACGTAGATGTTTGGTAAATGTTTGTTGAATTAGTTAACAAAAAGTTTGACCTTTTTTGGCACCTTCGACAAATTGAATTAGATTCTTTTAAGGCAGCCAAATATCTTTTGTATGACAGCACAGGTTTTGAGAGCTTGAATGGATTTACTTAAGGCAACTGGCAGGGAGGCAGGAAGAAGAAAAGAACTAAAACTGGTTCGTGTAGCAAACTGTAATACTAATTGCTCATAGTATGAGGAGAAGAGAATTGGCTTATCCCATATGATACACACACACACACACACACACACACATAATGGTAGGTATCTTAGATCTTGCCTAGACCTGAGATGACAAACACCTGGCATGAAGAAAGACCCATCTCTCTCCATTCCCATGCCCATGGCAGACATTACTAATCAATCACGGTACTTTCCCAGCTAAATATGGATATAATCTCAAAATCCTCAGTTTTGAATCCAACATTGGTTATTTCTTCACCTGCCCACTGCTGAACTCCTATATTTCTGAGCATAATTTGTCTGAGTATATGCATGCCAGGTTATCAACTGCTTGTAGTTGTCTTGTAAAACTGCATACCTGTGTTTTCTTTGCTGCCCATAAATCATAGCTCAGCTAGAATTACCTTATGTTAAGGGAAAAAGAGGCAGCACACACAAGTGTGAGATGAACAGTACACTCCATTTTACAGGGTATTATGAGAGCAGGGATTGCATCTTATTCATTCATTCATTTATTGACCAGATTTTTATATGAAACAGGCACTGGTTTGGCCTTTGTTTAATTCTATATCATAAGCCCCTAATATATGTGTTTGCGTTTGTATGAATAATGGAGATGGATGGATGGGTGGGAAAATATTTCATTAGTCACCTCTTATGGGGTGATGCCTAATAGTCCTGAACCAGGACAGCCCTCCCCTTTAGCCTCTTTCTCTGCCACAAGCATGTCATTTTCTGTCCCTCTTTTTCCCCGTATTTATACTGAGCACACTGTACATGCAGCTTTACCTGCATGGAGTTGTCCAGAGGAAAACACATTCACTTTGTCTGGAGGTTCTTCTAGGAGTGTCTTAATCTGTTCCTTCTATCCTCCCACCCAGTCAATCACAACGATTATTTCTGTCAATGGAACTCATCGTTATGGAGAGTGTTATTGTGGCCAGTAAGGTTCTGTCATCTATTTCAGTAAAATTCTGTCTTAAACCTTTTACATAAACTGTCTTGTTTAATCCCAAGCCCAGGGAGGCCAAGCAGTTTTTCTAAGTCCATTTTACAGTTGAAGAAATAGAGGCTCAGAATACCATGTGATTTCCTGAGATCACGCAATTAATAAGTTGCAGAGCTGAGATATAAGCCCAGTCCCCTTGACTCCCGAGTCTGTGCTCTTGCAAAGAGGACTGTCGTTGGTTGGAGTCTCAGAAATGAGTTGTTGGTAAGGTTGTACGTAGAAGTCAGATGTTTCTGCAGTTTGTAATCATCTGCTTGCAGAAAGAGTCATTTTCTCCAAAGATAGTGAGAAAGATGGTCACGTGGCTCTTCCTGACGATGCCAGGAATGCAAGGTTCCTCCGCCTTCGCAGTCCCCATTGTCCAACTCTCCCTTGGATGTGGCTAAGCCTTCCAGAGGGGAAGGGCTAGGCCAGAGTCGACAGGGTGCCCTGCCTCTTCCATAAAGGGGCAAGGGATTCCTTCCTTTCAGGCTTCACCAATTAAGGATTTCTGAAGAGAGAGCAGGAGCAGCATTCGGGTGACATCCTTCTCCTGGCCTGCCTGCCCCATCCCTGCCTCCAATGCCAGAGGCAGCAGCTGCAGTGCTCCAGTCCAGCTGCCCCTGTGGACAAGACTGGGAGTGACCCAGGCACTGCATGTTAGCTCCTGGGCCTGGAACGGTCCCCATTGCCTCGTCCAGGCCACGGACACCCGGGCTCCCCTGCTGAATTTGCTGTGTCTAGGAAAGCCCCACTTTGCGTAATGGTTTAATTATCATGTCAATGTGGATTCATTAGCATGGCAGCTGTCATTGCAAATAGGGGAGCCAGGGGGCTCCTAGAGCCCCTGGGGTCAGGCTAATTGATGTAGTGAGCAGAATACCGTATTTACTCAACAATGGTTTGGGTTTCTCTTCTGACCCGGGAAAGGGAGTGCTTGCTGGAATCAATAGCAGCTGAGTTTTCATTAGCAGCCCTGGGACATCCCTGGGCTTAACCCCTCCACACCCACCCAGTCTTGGGCATCCCATTAGAAGGAGAGGCTATAACTTCTACCTCTGCCAGGAACAGATATGATGTGGGGGGCCCAAGTAGGGGAAAATACGTTCTTCACTCAATAGGAAGTGTACGACTAGGTTACAGTTCTCCTAATTTCCACAAGGGCCAGATTCTTTGAGTCATTCTTTCCACTGTGACCCTCCCAGCTAGTTCAAGGTATAGAACAACTTGGTGTTAATAAATATTTGTTGAGTGAGTAATAACTCACTTTTTTTTTATTGAACACTGTGCCAGACACTGCTCCATATCACAACTGTACCAACTCATTTAATTCTCACAACCTTCTGAGAGGTATAGTCCTGGTTATCTACTGTGTACAACTAACTACTCTTACTGTCTGAAAGCAACAACGTATTGTTATTTTGTCTCATTATTCCATGGGCTAGGAATTTGGATGAGGCTTACCTCTGCTCCATTATGTCTGAGGCCTCAGTATGACTTGAAGGACTGGAGGTTGGTATAGCTGGAGGCTGCCTGGGCCTCTCTCTCTCTCTCCCTAAACACACAGCTTCTTCAAATGGCTAGCTTGGGCTTCCTCACACATGCTGGCCTCAGGGTAGTTGTATCTCTTCTGTGACAATTCAGAACTCCATGAGACCAAGGTGAAGCTGACGATTCTTTTAAAGACCAGGCCTGGAATCAGCACAATCACCAGCCAGCTCAGATTTAAGGAGAGTGGGAAAAGATGACACCTCTTGAATGGAGAGATATCAAAGAATTTGAGGCCATTTCTAATTCTCCATAAATACTATCAGCATTTCCAAATACAGACGAGGAAACCAAGGCCCAGGGAGAGAGTAACTAACCTGTCCAAGGTCACCCAGCTAAGTGGTACCAGGATTTGCTTCCCGGCAGTCTGTCTCTTGAGCCCTTAATTGCCACAGACTCCTCTCCTTAGGCTTTGGCTCCTATAAAGTGAAGGGGTTGGGCCATATTCTCTCAAAAGTCCCTTTTAAGAGTCCAGAGATTCCTCAGAAAAGTCAAATCTAGAGGAAGGCAGTTTGTAAGAACCGCAGTCAATGGTAAGGGGACGTCAGAACCTTTGGAATAAATTCAGGGGCAGTGAACACACTACCAGGGGCTGCTCCCCAGCCTCTGTCAGGCCTTTAGTTACAACCTTGAAACTTCTCCAGAGTGGTACTCTACCCATGGACTTTTGCAGCATCTGATTAAGAGAAGGAACCAGCACTAAAGGGAACCTTTCTGCGAAAGAGAAACTGTCTTGACAGCTTTAGGCTGCCAAAAATCCCAAATGGATCAGGCCCCTGGGGAATGAAGCTGTGGGGGCTGGTAGTTGTATGGATGGGACTAGGACAAGAATTGAAACACAGTCTGACTCACACAGCACAAAGTGCCTATGTGACCTCAGGCAAGCCATTTAACCTCCCTGAGGCCTAATTTCTTCACTCGCAAATAAAAGAATTTGACTAACTATGGGAGGAAAACTGGGCTTCATCATTGGTGCCAACTTTAACTGATTGCAAGTGGGTTCCCAGAGGCCTGTGCACAGGGTCTTCAGACTGTGCTGAAACTATGCAATGTGATAGGAAGCTCCCCGGAGATGGAGTTAGGGAGAGGCACCTGGGTTCAAATCCCAAATCCTCTACTCAGTAATTTTGTGATCTTTGAAACTCCACTTATAACCTTTTTATCTGCAAAGTAAAAATCATAAGGCTTTTCTTCAGAGAATTGATGGGTGATAAATGAGATGACATGGACAAGCCTGTCAACCCAGAGCCAGGCACTATGTGAGGATCAACAATGTTCATTAAATCTGAAACCTACATTCCACTGGGATACACAATGCCAGGCAGAAAGGCCTTTAGGTATGTAACTAATTCCTGCTGAAGGTAGCAGAGTCCATGTTTTAATAGTCTGTGCCATTTTAGAGAAACTTTAAGGTTGTAGTGAATGCTGTTGGCATGATAGAATATGGAAAACATAAAATAAATACACTTTTCTCATCTGAAAAAATGAGAATAATACCTGCCCACAAGAAGATGCGTAAAAGTGGACATTCAATGAGGTGAAATTTGTAAAACACCTAGCATATAGTGAGGACTTGGTCATTAAGGGCCTTTGTGGCGGGCAGGTGCAGTCACATCACCCTTCCCTCACCTTACATCAAAGAATATAAGCTGGAGAAAAAAATCCATGAATAGAATCAACATAGGAAAAACCTTAAGTCCATCTTTTACTCTTCTGCAGAAATTATATCTATGAGTAAGTTCTATGAATGTAAATGTGAGGCGTTCTAACCATAAATCTGGCAGTGTCAGGCAAGAAATACCAGAGTCTGACGATGTTGTGGCCTCATATTTGGAGGGTGACCTCTCAAGTTTAGACCATCAAATATGCAAATGGATGGACATTCTTCATTGCACCACTACGACACTGATTATAATCCAGTATTACATAGTGAGTGCTTACAATGTGCCAGGCACTGTGCAATGCATGCGCTCTGGATGTGCATTGATTTCTTTAATCCTCACAGTGAACTGATGGAGAAAGTCCTACTAGCATCACCATTTTCCAGGAGGGCATAGACTGATTTGGAACTGTCCAACATCACACAACTAGTAGGCAGTGGAATTGAGCTTGTCTGGCCCCACAGCCTGTGTTCCCAACTATACTATATCTGAGTGACAGACTCTGTCATTTTGGCTTTTTTAGGGAAACAACATGGCGTAGGGAACCTACCACCCTCATAAGCCAGGAAGGCCTAGGGAGTGATGGAACCAGGCAGTCCTAGGTTCCAATCCCAGCCCCAGCCCTTCCTATCCTTATGACGCTAAGCAAGAGACTGACTAACCTTTGTGAGAATCACTCTCCTCGTCAGTAAGGTGGGGATCCCTACTGGAGTAATGCCTGTCTTGTTCCGTTGCCGTGAACGCTGAGTTACACGATGTGCGTAACAGGCTTAGAACTGTGCCTTGCACATAGTAGGTGGTTAATTATTGCTCATTTCCTCCTCTTTAAAACAGGATTTCATGGAATTTTCAGCCTCACTGAGATACTTACGATAGGTCTGGGAACTAAAGAAACCTCAGAAATCCAAATCAGTAGAGACATGTCTTCCACATGAACCTCTGTTAAATATTTTGTTATACGGATATACTTTCGTTGTATGGATATAAATACCTTCTTATTTGCATATATGTTAGATGCAGTTTTTTGGTACATTTTTCAAAAATAAAAATACAATTTTTGATCACAAAAAGCCCCTCTCTGCTTGGGGTTTAGTGTTGACATGAAAAATAAAGCTATGATGATTCAAGAATTTAAAAGTTAAGATTTATACAAACAGACCAGTAATGCCCGCAGATTAAAACCTAGTATTTCTTTTCCTTGTATTTTGTAGGTTCATCACCTACTCTCCCATAACTGCTTTTTCTTTTCATTAGACAAAACTTCCTGCAAATTTTTCCTAACTTTGAGTGATTTGCTGACTCTCACTAGATACATTGTCCCTTTCCCTCCACCTCTGACACCCATTTTGCATGGTAACCAATGCAGTCTCCCCCACCCCACCCCCCTACCTTCCACTGGGAATGATCTCTTTATCAATAATCCGACCCTGGAAGCCCAATGGGTGACTTTTTAGTGCCCCCGACACCAATGCAGATGGGAGTTTTGGATCCCCAGTGTAATCCCAGCCTGAAATGTTACCAGGAGCCCCACGGCTCTTCAATTACATCTCTTGGCCTGTCAAGACCACAGCATCTCAAATTCAGTTAGCTGGTCTTTGGGTATCAGCCAAGGCCCAGCCTCTGCTCCTAATGACAGCCAGCTGAGGGGACACTGAGAGGGTCTAAATTCAATTTGCAGCCCTTCTAATGAGATTAGGGGAGCAGGGATTTTTATTTTCTCCAAAGTTTGCCATGGGCAGGATGAATGATGGCCCAGGGATGAGCTGTCAACGTCAACAAAGGCTCTGAGCTGGGAGAGGGGGATGGGAAGCAAGGATGGGCAAAAGAGGGAGATATTTTCCAGACAGAGCCAAGGAGCCCTGAGTAAGTCGCCTAGTAGGTGACAATGTCTGGTTGGCAGAGTATCACTCTGAGGACAGGATGCAAAGTCAAGAACGAATCTGCAAGAAAGGCAAGTGCCAATCATAAGCAATATCCCCAGTAGAATCTCTCTTTTTTTTAATGCTTCTGAATTCTTTTCCATCCCTTTTAACTGACTTTTGAAAAGTCATTAAACAAACTACATTTCTTAAAATAGGCCAACTCACAAGAATTTCTCTAATAAAAGAGCAAGATTTCCACTGTTCTTTAGCCTGGAGCAGCTCGGTCCAGCACATCTCTTGGCCAAGCAGGTCTGTGGATCTCCCACCAGGGTAGCTCCCATGAGCTGGAGTCTGGACCAGCCAGGCCCTCCGATGCATGTACTGTGTTGCAGGTGATGGTGAGGAGCTGGAAAGTATTTCACTTGATGTGGAGTAACTTTAGGGTGAGGTGTGATGTGCAGGCATTTTTCATGGGTGTTCTAGTTAGCACCTGCCTGTGTTTGGCACCATAGCTGGGAGTAAATACTGACTCCTCCCTGAGTAGCTTCAGCTCAGATGCAGAGATAGAGGAAATTGAGTCGAATATTCTTCTGTGTCAATGTGAGTGTGATAGAGGGAAATCTCCTTAGGGAATCAAGAGGGGAAGAGGTCTCTGTGATTGGAAGACACCAAGAAAACTGTTTTTAGAAGGTGGCCTTGAACTGTATCTTGGACCAGGGTGGTATCTAGGAAGGCCAAGAGAAGAGACCCAGACATTGGCTTTGTAGCTGAAAGTCTCAGTGCTTCTACTTATAAGCCCAGCTCTACCTTGATCCAGGGTCATTCCTGGTGGAGACTACAATGGTCCTGGACCCCAGGCCTGAATCTTGTCCTCTGAGTACTGATTTGTTCACTGCGCCTTCTTAGAGCTTCTCAGAGATGGTCCATATGCACAGCAGAACTCCTGCCCAGCTTCTGGTCCCACATTTGCATCCTTCATTGGTGTGAAAATCCTGCACTAGAGCTTGGCTGTGGCTCTGACATCTTGAGTTGCCTAGATACTCAAGTTCTTCTCTAGATAGCAGGAGTTGGGGCTCACATACTTTGTCTGTTTTTCCCCCGGTCACTGCCTGAAGCCCTGTTCAGAATGGACCAATAACCAGGGATCACGACATTGCTGCCCTTCTAGTACTTCCCTGTAATATGGGAATCCACCCAAACCAGGGCTTTTACTCAGCCTCAGAGCAGGTCAACTTAAGTTAAAACCCTTCTGTGCACCTAATAGGCACTCATTAAATATGTATTGGCTGAATTGGGTCCATGGAGGAGGAAATACTTGATTGTGGCTTGAGTGTGGGAGCTTTTAGACAAGTGACTAAGAGTGGGAAGGAATTATCCCTAAAGGGGAAAGCTCAGAGTCAGGGTCTTGTTGTTTATGTTCTGAGAACAACGGTTTCTCTCCTTTCACTCTCGATAGCCAGGTTTAGACCCCCATTGCCCAACAGTCTACAGATCAGCTCATCAGGGCCCTTGGTCTCCCAGGAGGCCCTTGATCACTCAGAAGGGCCTGGTGATAGACCCTGTAGTTTGCCTGCTCACGGGAAGATACTGCTGATATCCACATATCAAGAGGGTTATTCTGCTGGCACCACAGTCTGACCTTGGCCATCAGTCAGATTAAGTATAGGGGCATGTCATGGCTGGAACTCTCAGAGTATATTCTCCATACAAAACACAAAACCCCTTCAGGACCTGTGAAGATCCTGTCGAATTGTTGGGCCTGGACTAAACTGGGTTATCAATCCAATCCCCACAGGTCCTTATAGGCCCAACGCTGTAGAAAGAGACAGTGCCAGTCAGGACTGATTTGCTGGTGTGGCTACTTTTATGTTGTGAATAATTCCTGTATCCTTTTTTCTTATTCCACCAACTTTGATTAAAATTCCTTGTGAAAAGATATTCTGTTCCAGGGGATTTTTGTGCCATGGAGAGATGGAGACACCAGAAATTCAAGCCAAAGGCCTGGGGCCTCATTGGCTCTTCTCCACTCTACCTCAAAGGGCATCTGTTTAGGTCCCAAAAAGGAAGGCCTGTCCCTGGAATATGCTGTCTCAGGGCACTTTGTATGAATGCATGAGGCAGCATCCATTGTGGAAATCCACACAGGATCATCCAGTCTCACCAGTTGATTCTACCTTAATAAACCCCAGCCCATGTCCATTGTTCACATCTCAAGCAAATTCTGGAGTGGAGAAATGATCTGGAAGAAGCCAAAAATGATAAGAATGGCAAGGATACAAAATGACCAGGGATCACTGCACGATGCTTATTAATGGAAGACCAATTCCTCAGGAATCAGTTATAAAGCACATTTTTATCACAAGGGATATTCATGTCTATTTTCTTACATGAGTTTACACAAGTATGTGAAGAAGGTGACTGTCTTAGCTATGTTGTAACATAGAATTGTGCTATAATAAAATACCAGAAACTGGCAGCTTGTAAACAGCAGACATTTATTTTTCACAGTTCTGGAGGTTGGGAAGTTCAAGCTCAGGGCACTATCAGATTTGGTGTCTGGTGAAGACCCACTTCTGGTTCAAATAAGGCATCTTCTTTCTGTGCCTTCACATGGCAGAAGAGACAAGGCAGCTTTTTGGGACCTGTTTTTATAAAGCCACTAGTCCCTTTTTATAAAGCCACTAGTCCACCCTCATGACCTAATCACCTCCCAAAGGCCCCGCCTCCTAATATCATCACATTGTTGATTAGGCTTCAACATATGAATTTCAGGGGCATACAACATTCAAATCACAACAATATCCTAATTCGCATGTTAAACATGAGGAAGCAGTGGTACTGCAGACTTAAACAAGTCACCCAAGTTCAGGCATGGGTGAGCCTAGGATGCAAGGCCAAGTCTGTCTGACACCAGAAACATGGCGTTACGCACTCTGCTACATTTCATCTTAGTACATAACCTATGTGTATATGATGGACTGAATCCCTCTTCCTTCTCCTCTGACTTCACCCCTATGCAGAGCTCCAGACCCTTCTACCCATCTAAAATGATAGAACTCATGGCCCATCAGGAAAGGATCCTCAGGGAGTGGTTCCTTGTGAGTCAGCTTCAAAGTGTCAGAGAAGGAACCTCACTCCTGTTTAGGAGCCCCCTAAAAATGTGGAATGTGGTACAAAGAACCCCAGGCTGGTGCTACCATTTGGTTGTGTCTCCACCGGAATCTCATCTTAAATTGTAGCTCCCATGATTCCCACATGTTGTGGGAGAGACCCTGTGGGAGATAATTCAGTCATGGGGGCTACTTCCCCCATATTTGTCTCATGGTGATGAATAAGTCTCATGATATCTGATGGTTTTATAAGGGGAAACCCCTTTCACTTGGTTCTCATTCTCTCTTTGCTTGCTGCCCTGTAAGAAGTGCCTTTTGCCTTCCGCCATGATTGTGAGATCTCCCCAACCACGTGGAACTGTGAGTCCATTAAACCTCTCTCCTTTGTAAATTACCCAGTCTCGGTATATCTTTATCAGCCGCATGAAAACGAACTAATACAGTTAGTCTCCACAGCCCCCCTGTTTCCAGCTCCCCCTGTGATCTTGGGCAAGGGACTTTCTCTTTCTACTCCCGATTCCCTGTTGGCTCCTTGCCAGTTCCAGTGCTCCCAGATTCTAATTCTCCAGCTGTCCAAATCTTGTGAATGGACACTCAAACACATTTCTTGTTACCTACAAATTACAGTTTGCTTTCATTCTCCTCTTCTGTCCCAGTCTTCCCTACTTGTTGCAGAGTTCAGCAATGCACGGAGTTTCGCCAGTGCTCTGGGGCTGCTAAAAACACCCCGAGGGCCCGCCCCTCCCAGGGTGATGCCAGACCAGAGGATGGAGCCCTGGGTCTCTTCACTTTGCGCCACATTATCACAGAAAGGTGGATTAGAAGTTATCTCCGCTCTGCTTTCTCTCAGAGCTCCTTGGCAACGCAGCCACCTCGATATAAATATACACCAGAAACGTGCGCAACCTCATACTCCACGGCGAGGCCTCCAGAGGCCCCGGGGCAGATACCGCCAGGGAGCAAGGACATCAGGAGATCCCGAGGACACAAAGGAGTGCCAGCCTCAACGCTTCAAGGTCGAATGTGGCACCCATCAAATAAAACGCCTGTGATCCTGTTAATCCTCTGGCACCCCATTCCAAAAGCTGGAGGTCTTTAATCTCCCTGAATAGCCAAATATTTCACAGTTGATGCTTCTTTTGCATTCTTTATAATTAAACAAAGTGCCAAATTTTTAATACCTTTCCTGTGTTTGTCTTTCTCTCCCTGGTGTTGCTAATGTAACACATTCAGGTCGAATCTCTGTTGTTTTTGGTCATTGACTGTTTCAAAACCCAAAAGAAAAGAGTGAGATCTTTCAAAGAGTGGAGATTAAAATCAAACACAATGAAGGAGCTACTTCTGAATGTAATAATGTGGAACACTTTGAAGTCGAATTAATTAAAGGAAACATAAACCAATCCATTCCTGGCTCCATGTTAAGACTCTGGCTTTTTAGACTCGGGCTGTCTAAAAGACCTTGAGATATTCAAGAGACCAGTGTAAATCAGTTCTTTTGGTTAGCACAAGCTCAGGGACCTGCCACTTTCCTCTCGTTGGTGCTGTCTTTGGTAGAGCCATAGATAGAACCAGCCACAAACTTGATTCAGGCGTAAGCGGGAGACACACACATCAGCATAAATGAGGCTCCATAAAAGGCCCTCTTGCTTGGAGACACAGGAACCAGACTCTCCAAATGTCTCTCACTTATACAGCAATCCTCTTCAGACTTAGGAGGTTTTGTCAGACATTTTCAAAACTACAGGGAACCTGGAAAGAAAATACAATAAAGAGATCAGAGACCTAAAGTGCCAGACCAAAGAGAAGAACCAGAAAAAGCAAGACGTGCTCATTGTAAATATTTTGAAACTGTATTCTTATCTCAGTTCAGTGCTGTGTACTGTCTTTTCTCTGATAATTGTAAATATTTAATGTGTTATAGCTCCATCTCCTTACTGATACGGGAAACATGAATAAATCCACACGGACAGGACGTGTGTTTTCCACTTGCAGGCTTCCTGAGACAGTGAGCCTCAGGAGGAGCTGGGCTGTGGACAGCTGCACAGGCTGTGGCCTGTACAAGAGTGCCTGGTGGAGGGGCCTGGAAAAGACGCCCCATCCCCCTGGCTCAGAGAGGGACAGAAGAAGGAGTCACTGTTCCTTCTGAGCAAAAAGCCCTTTTGCATATTTCGTTAGAGCTAGCGGCTATGTGTGTGTGCTTTTTAGCGATTTACATTTTACTAGTGTGAGGGGAACTGAGCAGAGCTCATGGAAAAAGTGTTCCTGTTTATTGAAATAAAAATTCCAGAATTTTTTTCAGTCTCAGTATGATTTTCTTTAAAACTAAAGTACAAAAATGTTTATGCAGTTTCCCCTTTTCATTTCCCTCAGCAGCCGAGGTCCTCTCTTGGGATCTGATTTTCCTTGCAAACTGACCAAGGGAAGCTTCCAGAAGCAGCTATCCACTACAAGAGGAAGGAAGGTGTGGCCATGAGGGAAGATGGTGGCTCCAGAGGCCCTGACTCTGCAGAGACCTCGGTGCTGCCTCCTAGCCTGCCTGACACCTGACTTGGTTTGCACCAGCAGGTGTCCAGGCCTCCATGGAGTCTTCACTTCTCCAGCCTTCCCAGGCCACCATTCTTGATCAGGTTTCATCTCACCTCTGTGGTTTCCTACCTCCTGCAGATGCTTCAGCTCCACCACTGCAGCCAATGCTGCCTGCTTCCTCCGGTGACAGCAGCAAAGCAGGCAGCAGTGGCCTTGGAGGCTCTGGGTGGACCCATTGTCATGCATTGTCTTCCACGGTTACTCTGGCACCTTTCCTTTACCTGGAAAATATCCCTGAGCTCAAACATTCAACTCACATCTTGGAGTCATGACAAATAAAGGAAGATGGCTTTGGTAACTCAGTAAAGCTTGGGGCTGCAGTCTTCATGAGGAGGGCAAGTTCCAAGTCCAGACGGCTTGAATTCCAACGCAGCTCTGCAGCTTACACACAGCGGGCCCCTGAGCATGGGATCTGCTGGCCTCAGTTTCCTCATTTTTAAAGAGAGGGTAGTAACAATAGTTCAAGCCTCACAGGGTTGTCCTGAGAATTAAGGATTAACACTTGTGAAGTTGCTTAGAGTAGTACTTAAAGGACTAAGTGGTTGATTAGCTTAGCTATTATTCGGTTAACTATTCTTATGATTATTATTTCCAAATGGCTTGACAGTCAATGGGTGGTAGAACCCCAGAAACCTTTACTGCTTTCCAAATGGCCTTCGAAATCTGATGCTCAGTTGCCATGTTAGGGAACTCCTAAGGCAGAGTAGGTACAGTAGGCACACATAACACACACATAAAAGTACCAGACACACACAGGTATGCACACACCTGCACACACAAACTGAACCATGCCGCCATATGCATACACATGTACATACGTGCATAACTTGAGGAACAGTCTGGGGTAGAATCTCCAATCAAGGTTCCATGGGAGATGACAGACTTTACTTGGCTTAGCTATCATCCAACGGATGCCTGGCCTAGATACCAAGATGCCACGGTACAAACTGTGAGATGGGCCAGTGCCGGGTCTCTACTGGGTCTGCAGAAGGCCGGCTCACACAGGGGCCCTGTGGGTGAATGGGATTTTCTTCAGAGTCCTAGCTTAGGATACTGCGAAGGCCGCTGAGAATGCCAGCCTTTACCCTCTCTCCCTCCCCCAGAAGAAGTTTCAGGGGATTCTACAGGCTAGCATTAAAGGCCTCAGGCTGGACGGTCCCAGCTGCTGCTATTATTTCAACACATGGATGCAGGTAGTGATGGAGTCCCTGATGGCTGCTCCTCCAGAGAGACTATGTAGCAATGCTAAAGTTCCCTGGCCTGGTACGGAGTGCCTGCCCAATAAAGAGTTGCTGAACAAATGGCCAAAAAAAATAACAATAAATCCCAGCTCAGCGACTTACTGGCTAATAACCCTGGGTAAGTCCATGCCCTTCCTTTACCTTAACTCCCTGCTGCATAAAATGGAGATAATCATAACTACCACAGGTCTGCAAGGGGACTAGATGTTAAACCAGGCCAGAGACTCAATGCACAATGGTAGCTTTCCTCTCAGAAGTGGCAGGGAACCCAGGGAAGTGCAAGCAAGGGACTTTCTCTTTAGGATGAGCATCTGTGGACTTTGCATTTTGCCATGGAGCCAGGAAGAATGGTGCCTGAGCAAAAGTCTGTGATGAGGACAGTTCTAGTGAGGAAAAACCATTCCATCCTTGGCCCGCTGTGGGGAGGGCACAGTGCAATCCTCCCTCTGTGGGAGGCTCAGATGGAGTGTGTGCTGCATTTCACAGCTCAGGTCCCCAGCTGGTGAGACAGGGGCAATCTGCCCAGAGCTCACCCCGAGAGGTGGGAATCTCCTTGGGCTTTTGCCATTTTTATCAGTTTTATGGCCTCTTTTTGTTTTGCTTATTGAATTTGTCTTTGAGGAGAAAGGACTAGGTTTGGGAGCAGAGAAAGCAAGAAGCAAATGTGTTTGGACCATGGTTCCAACAGCAACTGAGCATACCACAGAACCTCACAGCAGAGAGAGCAGCTCTGCTTATGGAATAAAAGACAGTAAAGCCGAACACTGTCCCTTTGGACCTTAATCAAACAGGCTCGTCTGATTAAAATTCTAAGACAGTCTCCCAAAGGCTGATTTTCTAGATGCCCCAAGGTGTTTCCAAATATTTCAATAGCACAAAACATTAGGATATACTGAGACAGAGTTCAATACATACAAAATTTACTTTGATTCATAATAATAAACACACTGACACATGCTAAGCTGTAGGGTTTATTTAGATGCAGGGTCTGTCAGAAAATCATGAGAGTGTGCTGCAACCCCCAGAGAGGTGGAAATCATTACACCAGACAACTATTTTATGTCCCTCTTTGGACTTGAAGGCCATAAATATTCTTCCCACAATTTCCAGCTGTATATCTCAAATGTGATGTACAGAATTACTCTATGCTCTTTAACATGTCTTTTTCTGTGGTTCTGAAGATCACTGAATAGTTTTCTTGCATCTTATAACATCTTTATTATGTGAGATGGGGGATTCTTTCCCTCTTTACAGCTCTTTCTCTACTCTCAGCCTCAGCCCCTTCCCACACCTAAAGATGTGTGTCGTCCATTCAATTCTTTATTCAGTGAATGTTCAGTAAGAGCCTATCAGAACTCATGCTAGTAACTGGGGATGTACATTGAACAAGACAGACATGGTTTTAGCTCTTAAGAAGCTCACAGTCTAGTGAGGAGACAGAAAATATGTCAACTTACATGAAAGAGAATGTAATTAAGAGGTGATGCTGTGGTGTGCCACCTAGATCCCCACTGAGCACAGGAGAACTCATTCTGCAGCTGCTGAGAGTTCCACGAGAACACAGACTCTGCTGGACCCTCTTGGGGACTGCCTCAGCTGAAGACAGCTGCCTCATCCAGGGTCATGGCCCCTTCCCAGGGCAGTCCACATCCAATGTCATTGCACCCTGTGCCCCACTCTGGATGACTCTGAAGGACCATCCTAGCTTCTGAGTTCCCACATTCACAAACCCACCTTGGCTGCACCTTCCTCTTTCCATTTGACTGTTGACCTGGAAAGCAGCCGGAGTTGTGTTCTCAACCAAGGTCCCTTCCTCCACCAACTCTTAGAAAGAAGATAGCAGAAAGCAAAAAAAGAGGACTTATGACATTCTGGAAGGTGACAGTCTCCAGAAACAGGGAGAGCTGGGGTGATGGTGGCAAGAATCTTGAAGGCAGTGCATTTATGAGGTTGTGGCTTTTTCACATTCCACTGTTTCAGAGTATTATAGAACCAAATAGGAAAGAATGCTCCCTCAACCAGGCAATAATACATTTGTGAAAACATGGAAATTACTGGAAACTGGATTTAAAGCTGTGAATATTAATGTACCTTTCAGCCATAGAACTGAGAACAGGAATCGACTATCACTGGTAAATAAAGCATATAGCCAGGGGCAATCCACATAAGCTATGTGTTGATAACACTAGGCTTAAACTGCATTCACCTTTTTGAAAATGAGTAATGCTTCTGAACAATTTAATGGTACTAGATAATTGGAATTTAAAATGGAATACATACCAAGAACAATAAAAGAAAAAAATATACTCTTCATTTAAAAATTTAAAAAAGGAAAATCAAGGAAGTATGAAAATTAGAAACCGCAAAAGAATAAAGCAGATTTCAGATTAAAATATATAAATTATAACAACAAATATAAGTAGATTAAATTTATCTGATACGAGTTTCATATAGTGTGGAAAAATCAATTTCAACCTCAGACACAGACACATAAATACATTAAAGTAAAAATTTAATCAAAAGTATAGCATACAATTACCAACAAACAGAAAATGGCAGTCCTGATTTTAATGTGAGGTGTCAAAAATTACCAGTGGATGAGGTAGGAAGTCTTTCTCTTCCTCTTTTATCCACTTTGTTTCTTTTCCCTCCACCTTCTGAAGATGGAGATCAGCTTCAAGGACAGAGTTGAGGATGAAAAAGCACTATATTCTATATAGTGGGAATGTGGGGTCATAGGGTTGGAACATGGTAAGACATGACATGTCACCACATTATATGAGACAAGAAGAATAAAGGTTGGAAGAAACTGTGGGAAGTACAGGCAATATTATGCAACCTTAAAAAAAAGAAGGAAATTCTTGCAACAACATGGTTGAACCTCGAGGACATTATGCTGAGAAACAAGCCAGTCACAAAAGCACAAACACCCTATGATTCTATTCATATGAAGTATGGAAATCAGTGAGAATTATAGAAACAGATTTTAGAAAGGTGGTTACCAAGGGGTGGGGGGATTTAGTATTTAGTAGGTCTGGAGTTTCAGTGTTGCAAGATAAAAAGATCTATTCTAGAGATCTGTTGCACAACAATGTGAATGTACTTAACACTACTCAACTGAACACTTAAAAATGTTTCAGAGGCCGCGTGCGGTGGCTCACACCTGTAATCCCAACACTTTGGGAGGCCGAAGCGGGCAGATCACCTGAGGTCAGGAGTTCCAGACCAACCTGACCAACATGGAGAAACCCCTGTCTCTACTAAAAATACAAAATTAGCTGGGTGTGGTGGCACGTGCCTGTAATCCCAGCTACTCGGGAGGCTGAGGCAGGAGAATAGCTTGAACCCGGAAGGCAGAGGTTGCGGTGAGCCTAGATCTTTCCATTGCACTCCAGCCTGGGCAACAAGAGCGAAACTCCATCTCAAAAAAAATGTTTAAGAAGGTAAATTTTATGTTATTTTTTACCACCATAAAAAAAGAAAGAAGAAGGAGAAAGCAACAAGATAAAAGGAATAGGCCTAATTGACATTTACAGAACGTTTCACCCAACTGCGGCAGAATACACACTCTTTACTTCGGTACACAGAACGAACATTCTCCAGACTAGACCATAGCTTAGCATAGCTTAGGGCACAAAATAAGTCTCGATAAATTCAAAAAAGTAGGAATCAGATCAAGTATCTTTTCTGACCGCAATGGAATAAAATTAGAAATCATGCCAGTAATTCCTGCACCTTGGGAGGCCAAGGCAGGCGGATCACCTGAGGTCAGGGGTTTGAGACCAGCCTGGCTAACATGGCAAAACCCTGTCTCTACTAAAAATACAAAAATTGGCCAGATGTGGTGGCAGGTGCCTGTAATCCCAGCTACTCAGCAGGCCGAGGAAGGAGAATTGCTTGAACCTAGAAGGCAGAGGTTGCAGTGAGCCTAGATCGTGCCACTGCACTCCAACCGGGGCGACAGAATGAGACTCTGTCTCCACAAAAAAAGAAAAGAAAAAAAAGAGAAAAAGAAATCAATGACAAGAGGGTACTTGTGTTTGAAAACTACAGAAACACATGGAAATAAAATTGTCTGTTGGTGCACACATCACCACTTTAGAATGGCTCAGAGCCTCCCAGTTCACCTCATAGTGTAAGTTGCAGTAATCCTCTGGGGCATAACCAGAATCTTTGTTCTAGAACTTGGAATTGGAATCTCCCTAGAATCTAAAGATTTTGCAGTTGTTAACCGTTTGACACTTTGTGATTTCACAATATCTTCTTACATCTTTATTAAATGTGTGCTTCCTCAGAGTACTCTAGGATATATGTTAATTTTTTAATTAACATTTTTAATTAAAAAGATAAAAGAAACAGGACAGTGTTGCTAAGAGAGTTCTTTTAAAATAGGAGAATGACTATCTGGGAATTCTAAAAATTACATTCCAATGTCTCCTTTAAATATTTGAGAGAGAAACAAGCAAAAATGAGAATTGCAAACTTTCTTTTTTTAAATGAAGCACCAATTAGGAACTAGACTTTCTCAAAGAACCTCATGGTTTTCCAAAAATTAAAAAAAAAATCTATAGCGACACACTTGGCCACAATGTAGTAAACCAGAAATTAAAAACAACTATTTAAATTAAATCTCAAACTACTTATAAAGGATAAAACTTTTTTTCTAAAATTCTTCAAAGAGCAAAAAAAAGGGTAATACAAATTATTCAGAAAGTAATGTCTATAAAAATATGCCATATGAAATATGTGGAATTTGGCCAAAGCTACATGAGAGGAATATTCTTAGCTGAAATTTTTAAATTATTAAACAAACAATTGAAATAAAACAATAGTGAATTCAAATAATTAAGCTATAAAAATTTAAAAATAGAATAAAAGAAAGGAAAATTTAATAAAGATCAAAACAGAAATTAATAATTTTAAAGTGATAAAGTTGAGAAATAATTCTGAGCTGATTATTTGAAAAGACCAACAGGTATCTAACAAGCTAATTTTTAAAAAAATTAAATAACTAACATTAAACATGAGAAACATAATATAATTTTTTTCAAATTTTAAGTATTGATTTGATCATAATACCTCACAACTGGTTAATGATTTGGAAAGATCAATGCTACCTCCTTAGTCATAACAAATTCCAAATTAATTCCAGGTAAAATATAAGAATAAAGCATAAGTAAATATGTATATTACCTTATGGTAGAAGATAGTCTATAAATCTGGTATCAAAGGCAGCAGCCATAAAGAAAATAATTGATCAACTGCCTCACATTAAAACTTCTATATAGGGGGAAAAACCCCTAAAAGGTAAATGACAAATTAAGAAAATATTTCTAATGTATGTGATAAAATATTAATGACTAATATATAAAATGCATGACTAAAACAATAAATAGAAATACAATTAATAAAATTGGCATCTCAAAATTCAGATGCAAAAATTTGAAATATTTGGGGCTTTTTAGTCATAACAGATATATCCATTCAAATGTAACTATTTCAACTGTTGAACTGGAAAACATTAAAAGAGTAACATCACTTTTTAATATAAACTGTCTGGAATGTAGTGGGATTATGTATCAAAAAGTCATAATACATATACATAATTCTACTAGAATTACACTTCCGGGAATTATCCTAAGGAAATAATCTGAGAAACATGTAAATATTTAGTTACAAAGATGCTTGCTATGGTTTTGTAAAAATGATATCCCCAAATTGGGAACAGAATACCAATTTTTGGCAACAGGAGATTGGTAGACTTAATTGTGAATCCTCTATTTGATGGACTACTATATAATCAATAAAACTCATGTGGCACATCTATATTTGTTAACCTTGAAAGATGCCAACAATATGTTCCATTAAAAGAGCACACTATACTCTAAACAGCAATAAGCCATTTTTGAAAAATATGTGTATATCTACACATGTGTAGACATGTACATATGTCTTTTCTTTCAGACATTTCCCTTACTGATTGGTGAGATTGGAAGCTACTTTCTCTTTTAAGTTTTCCATGCTGAAATATGATGTATTATTTTTTATAAGAGAGAAGAGAGAAAATATTAAATAAAACCTATGACAACATTTTTTAAAAATATAGGCATTGGGCTATGGTACAGCTACATACTTCTGTGATTGTATTCTATTACACATGTTTTACCTGTATCAATTAACATGTTCCTTTTGTCTCTCTAGCCATAATTCACTTGAGGACAAGCGCTGTTCTTTGTATGCCTAGCACTTCATCTAGTGTTTTATACATTGTAAGCATCATTAAATGTTGGTATTTTAAAAGGAAAAAAAAAGAAGGCAGGGAGGGAGAAAAGGGGAGAGAAGAAATGAAGGGGAGAAAGAGTGGAAGGGAGGAAGAGGAAAGGAAGGAAAGGAGGGAGGAAGAAAAGGAGGAAGAGAGGAATAGAGAGAGATGGAGGGATGGAGAAAGAGAAGGAAAGAAGAGAGAAGAACGAGGAAAAGAGGAAGGGAGAGAGAAAAGAAGCGTAAATAAAGGGAAAAGGAAGAAAGGTGAGAGGGGGAAGAAAATTTGGTTGTAGGCATCATTTCTGCACAAATACATTTTTATTTCCTGGAATTGAAACCAAAATCCCAACCACAGCCACATCTTATGCCCAGTCCACATGTCTGCCATGTTGCTCTGTTTTGAATGCCTGGTAATGCTGTTGGATACAACAGTGTTTTAGGGCTCCAGCCAGTAAGATCCTATCTAAGAAAACATTTTCCCACAAGGTATCCTGCCCTTCGCAGATATTTGCTAACACATCAACAGCTGGAGCACTGCATAACACAGTTTCTCAATCATTAGCAGACATTACCTAATTGATAAGGGCGTCCTTCTAAGCAGCCTGTTCCCAGTTCTCTGTGACACACAATCATTCCCTTTCCCTGTGACATCAACATTCCTGGCTGAGCCATTGGAGGGGAACTCCTTTTCCACCCAAGATAAACTGGAATCTGGGGCTAGAAGCATTCCCCTAGGGTCCCCACAGTCGCATTCTCCCACCAACTCCCAGCTCCTCAGTCCCCAGAGTGCTTGATTTCAGCCATGTGGCCGCTCCTCAGGCCTTGCTGAGGTTGACGGCAGTGCAGCTGTAGCTCTTCACCAGCTCCCTGTGACAGCGGGAAACAGATTGCAAGAACCAGGCATTTGGTGTCAATGGATGCGCACACATGAACCGCTGAGGCTGGGATCATCCCTCCCTCTCTCTTTTCCTGTGACTCCCTCTACAAAACTGTGCATCAACATTGAAATTGGCCATCTGGTCTTTCCTGGCAATAGGCTCCTTCTGATAACATATTTCAATAACAGTGCTTGGAGATGGCCTGTGAACCCAGGAAAACAAGGACCCTGGCCACCAATGGCCAGCTCAGGCCAAGGTGCAGACAGATGCACAGGAAGAGCCCAGATGGCAGGAAAGAGCCTGAAATGAAGCTCTAGGCAAGCCCAGCTCCTGCCTCGTCCAGTGCTCACTGACCCACCCAATGGGTGTTGAGTGTCCTTGGCATGCTCTGCAATACGATTGCAAAGGAAATTTTTGCTACCAAATTGGTCCCTAGCCCCTGAGATTAGAGGAAAGACACATAATCAGTAGGCCAGAGAACACAGGAGTTTGCTGTCTGTGGGTCTTTTTCTTAGTAAATGAAAGGTTGATTTATCTTATCTTTGTCTTACAGCATAATGGGGAATTTGGACAAATAGACCCAGCTTCAAACACTGGTTCTGCCGCTGCTGGCTTTACAACTTTGGGCAAATTTGTTTCTCTCAGCTTCTATTTTCTCATGTGGCCCTTGTAAGGATCCAATAAGAAAATCTACATAAATCCCCGGTCTGGAGTAAGTTCTCAGTAAGTGCAAGCTTTCTAAAAAAAAAAAAATCAATGTGCATGAAGATGTATAGATATATATGTCTAGATGGCCAGTTTTCCCCCTTCGTTGGCATTGTCTTCCCATTCCACAGAAAAGTGTGTGGTTATTAGCAGAGCTGTCTGAAGTCCAAAGCAATGCAAATGGTGCCCAGTGTCATCTCACCCAGCAATAGGTCTCTCACAGGTGAGGAGCTTGAGGCCTATAGAGAGACAGTGAGGGTACAACTGGATGCTCAGAGTCTTGGCCCCAAGCCTCATCATTTGCTATGTATCCCTGGCTGCACCCCATGTTGGTGGAGTTGGGTAACTGGGCACGGGCCTGCCCTCAGTTCTCCTCCATGAGGGGGACGCCAGAGTGTCAAACCAGTCCCCATCCAGCCTAGGCTCTAGAGCAGTCAGACTTGGCCTCTTGATGATTCAAAATAATTTCTCCATATTTCCCTAGTTTCCTGTTCTCATCAAGGTTTGGCCTCCACTGGAGTGCTAAGCCTAAGATTTTTGCTAAAATAGCCATCTGTGGAAAGATGCCGTGGGTCTGAAAGAAGCCCTCATGCCCTTTGACTTGTGTCTGGGTGGCTGCACACTGGCTGGCTTTGGGACCTGGCTGATGAATGGGTTCAACAGCCATATCCCATACCTTCACCACCACGGTGCCCGGTCACTGGGTGGGGTCAGGGGCCACCTGCATCACCGTTGGTGGCCAAGGGAGACCATGCTGGTTTCTGATGCCCCACCATCCCCCACCCCCTGTAAAGTGCAGAGGGGCCCAGGGCTGGTCTGCCTTGTTTCAGCTTTTCCATCTGGTCCTGCAGGGTCTCCCAATCCTGGGAGGCCTTTGGCATTCACCCTTCTCCCTCAGGGGTACCAACCGTTTCCTTCTAGGTAGGAAGGAATTATCGTAAGGACCTCTTCCAGTTCCAACCTCATGGGATTCTTGTGGTGCTGATCTCCTGGTCCCTCCTTGTTTTGCAGGACACTGCCCTAGGCCTCTCTCCAGCCCCAGTTATAACTGGACCAGAGAGCATGGGGCCCTTCCTCGCATCCTCACTTCCGCCCCACTTAAGAATCTGCATCTCCAGAGAGAAGGACACTGTGCAGAGCTCCACCTCCAGTCACCTGAGCACATGGGCACAAATGACATGACTTTTCCTTGTCATGAGAATCCATCGGAGACCGAACTAAGTAAATTTTTATTTCCATATCTCATTCTCTTGAAGAGAACACAGCCATAACTCTACAGAGGATAAACATACACAGTCTAATCTTTCTCCTGGCTGGGACAGTTTGTTGAAATTGGTGAAATGATACAGACCCCGCTGAAATGGCTTGATAAGCGTTGTAAGTCCCATTTTGTGATTATTAAATCGGGAGGGTAATCCTGCTGCTTCTGGTCATTTTTTTTTTAAAAACCCTCTCTCTTACCTGAACCTAACTTCTTCTCATGTTGCACTGTTGTTTATACATATGTTGAGCTCATGTATCTACCAACGTGTGTGGTACATGCAAATTGGACTTCTTTACTTTGGGAGAGTGTCTGTACCTCTACAGAGAAAGAAAATTCCACTCTCATTTTATGATTCCCTCACTGGGTTGTTAGTGACATCATGAAAGAGAAATCAAAGTTTGAATGATTCATACTGCACAAGAATTAAGCTGAAGTAAAAATAGCTTGTGCATTTTTCAATACCCAAAGATTTCTTTTCTTAGAGCAGCCATCAGCAAACTACAGACTACCGGCCAAATCTGGCCCATAGCCTGTTTTTGTATGACCTGTGTTAGCTACAAATTTATGCTCCCATTTTTAAATGGTTGCAAAAATCAAAGGTAGAATATTTCCCGACACAGGAAAATTATATGGGATTCAAATTTCAGTGCTCATAAATAAAGTTTTATTGGAACACAGCCTTTCTCATTGATTTATTCATCATCGGTGACTGTTTTTCATGCTACAAAGGTGGGGTTGAGCCTGTAAGCAAAAAATATCTACTACCTGGACCTTTACAGGAAATGTCTGCTGATTTTCATAAGTCTTTTTTTTTTTTTTTTTTTTTTACAAATCTATTTTTTCATATGCTTCCACAGATGGATGAACTGGAAATCTGAGAGGGAATGGGATTTAAAGAATGTTCTCAACGTGACTGAACCCAAAGAGAAGCAGACGTTTATGCACATGAGGTGCAGATCCCTTCTAATTCCTCTGCTGTGCACTGCCCGTCAGAAGATATCCCAGCCTCATGGAAGAGCTGTTGAAATGCCCATTAAGAAAAATTGATTCTGAAGTGTGACATCATGTCCTTGAAGATACACGATATCATGACAGGACGTGATATAATGTCCTGTGCAAATAGAAATTGCGTTTTCAGAGACCTGGTTGCTTCAGGAGGAAAGATACAGCTGTAAAAATAAAATCATAATTTATGAAACTGATGTTTGTGGTAGGAATGTTCAGCATTGAGGACTCATCTTTACCATGAACCCCAAATTTTATGTTAGAGCCTCTGTGACCAGTTGCTTACTTCCTTTGCTCTTTTATTGACAAAACCTCATAAGGACTGAGTTTTTCATGCTTATTTATTTATTTATTGGCTTCTGCCTTCACACAGTAATATTGCTCAGGAAGGTTACTTTCAAATTCAACTTCTTACATACCATTGAAGTAACATCAGGTGAGAATTCTTAGAACTTCTTTTTATTAAAAAAAAATTCTAATGAGAACACTGTGGGATTATTCATTTCAGTGCAGCAGGAAGTTTCAGAGAAAATAATATGCATATATTTTCTATGTGCTAGAGTATAGGAGGCCTAAGAAAAGGCAGGGAGATAAGTAGTTTGCCCATTTCATTTCCTGGGGTGAAATGTAAAAATTCTGTTATGGCTCATAACTGACACTTGCCCCAAACCCAACTTATGTGCTCTGTTTCCACAGATGTGGTGGCCTAATATTGACACCAAGTGTCTTTTTTCGGCTCAGGATCAGCCTGAAGAAAATGGAGGTATGAAACATGATAACACTCAAAGACACACAGATACCTCCGCTTTGACCGACAGGGTGGCAACACCAAGGATGACAGGGTCACCACAGAAAGGTGGAGCTGGGAGCCCTGGGCACTCCCATCTCTGAGAGTCATAGGGAAGTGAGTGGGTGAATGAGGGGTCCGTCTAGCAAGCACTGGGGGCAGTATGCCCTGAGTCCCCTTACCTTGTCTCAGCCACACACTCCAAGAACATCACGTCCTCCTCCCACCATCCAGCACATCTCATGTCTAAATAGTACATATTCATACTGAGGAGTCAAAACGATGGCCGGGCAAGGTGGCTCAACCTGTAATCCAAGCACTTTGGGAGGCTGAGGCAGGCAGATCACTTGAGGTCAGGAGTTCGAGATCACCTTGGCCAACGTGGTGAAACTCCGTCTCTATTAAAAATACAAAAATTAGCTGGGCGTGGCAGCAGGCAGCTTTAATCCTAGCTATTCGGGAGTCTGAGGCAGGAGAATAGCTTCAACCAGGGAGGTAGAGGTTGCAGTGAGCCAAGATCACGCCATTACACTCCAGCCTAGGTGGCAACAGTGAAACTCTGTCTCCAAAAGAAGAAGGAGGAGGAGGAGGAGGAGGAGAAGAAGAAGAAAGATAATGAAAAGGAGATTCTGCTACTTATTGAGTGCCTTCTCTGTGTTAGTCATGGCACTGGCGATTCCCCGGGACTTTATCTTATTTAATTCTACCACGTCCCAGAGGGATGGTCATTGTTACCCATATTTTTTAGATGAGGAAACTGGGGCCCAGGAAAGTTAATTATTTTGCCCCAAACTGCACAGCTGGAAATCCTAGGAATAGAAGTCTATCCAGGTTGACTGCTCTTTCTCCACACCCCTTACGGTTTCTCTAATAAAATGAATCAGACTGAGACTGCATTGGGGTGATTTAGGGTTCACATAAGAAGGAATTCCCCAAGAGCCAGAGATGTTGCACATTGGAAAATAAGGAGGGGCCTTGTGGGGTGACTTTAGGCGGATCTCAGGTGACCTATCCCGCTTATCTGTGGTGTTTGTGGATTTTGATGATACTTTCTAGAAGTTAATATTTTTAAATCTATAAAGTTCTAAACCCATTGGCCAAGTTACGACTCAATTAAGAATTTCTAGGCTTCTCAATCTCATTGGCCATCATACCCAAGAAACTTAATGTGCCAAGAAGTTGAGTGGGCCATCACAGTGGACCCCACTTGCCTGGACCTGGAGGCTCAGCAAGATAACTCAGACAGAGGCTGAGCCACTGAACCCTGCTGACTATGACACTTCACACTTTTGCTTTCTCTCCTCTCTGATGTTAATGGCTCATCTCCCCCAAGGTTCTCTTTTCACCTTTTAACCATGTGTCTGTCACCTCGGCTTGTTAATGGCTTTCGGGCATCCTGAGGCACAGCACAGCACACTGCCACTCCACAGAGACTCCTGCCAGCCTTTCTCCTTGGTTAGGGGTTGCTTACAACTTGTAAATCAGCACATTAGTCACAGTTAAATGTTTCCTGAAGAACTTTCCAAACAACCTGGGAGTGTGGGTTAGACCCGGGGACAGTGACAGGTGCTTTCAGGACACAAACCACCTTGTGAGCCAATCCATGGCAACATCTGAGGATGACACCCTGCAAGGCAAGGCCGCTCAGCACCTAGAGCGCCTGAAGAGGACATATTCATCTGGAAGAAAACAGGTTTAAAATAAAAGAAATTGCTACTGCCAGAACTTCCCTCAGGAGTCCTGGTTGAGTCCCCACTCTTAAACTTAAAGCCTCAAATATCAGTTTGAGGAATATCAGCTTGTTTGGAAACTCATCTGTTCTAGCTTTGGATTTATGAACAGGGCATTTTTCTTTTTTCCTTTTGAGAACATGGATGACTGTGTCTTCACAGAACAGAGACCCCCACACCCTGTTGCGCTGTGGGGACCGAAGAAGCAGAGAGACGTTCAAAAGGGGACTGGGTTGCCTTTTGAGGGACTGAGCTTCTTGTCACTGGAAGGGTGTGGCAGAGACAGCAGAGATTGTAAAGAGGGAGTTTCTGCACTAGGTGAGCAACCCAGTTTCACACACATTTGCCAAGGAGCCACTGTAGGGAGTGGGAAGGTAATGTGGTTGCTGCAGGCCACCTGTGCAGTCATTTGCTGGGTTTGTTCTAATGCCTCAGGTTAAAAACAAAGACATAATAAACCCCTCCACGTAGGATTGGACTAGATGTCATTCCCGTATGCTGCAGTCCTTGGGTAACGCTGCAGCAAGATCACTGCCTCACTCATATAATGCCCACCTTCTCATTTATGAAAAATCAAAACAATCTGGTTCTGCAGGAAGGAAGCTGCAGTCAGAAAGGAAAGGGTCTGTGCAAAGCTGTGACAGGAGAACAATCAGCTACAGCGCTGGGCTGCCCCCTCATTGACTTTTTGGAGATGACAGAACCTTCTCTCCAGTTTTGTTTTTTTTTTAACAAAATAAATTCCTGATTCATGGTACCAATATTCTACTGATGTGTATTTCAATATAGATATTCACGTAAGAGATGCTCAATAAACACCATGGAGGGAATGACATAGATTTCTCTCTCAGCTATAGTACTGACTGACACAACAGATTTCAGCCCTTTGGAGGAGAAGTAATCACAGGGCTTTTAACTTCTCAGAAAGGTGGGTCCCGAAACACACTGCTATGGAAAGTCTACTGCCCTGGATGATGGCATCAGCAGTTCTGCTGATATTAGACTAACAGAAAGCTTGGGTCCACCTGCTATATTTTGGTTTACTTATAACTATCATTCAAACTAAGACACCTTTGAGAGTGAAAGGGGATTCTATTAATAATGACACTGAGGTGACAGGTAAATAGGCATTGTCCCTGAGAGGTGGGATATTTAGCCATCTGCCTCAGAACCCATGTAATCTGAGGCTGTCACACATTAATCGTAGGAAAGTAAATGGCTCACGTGGAAACAACTTTAAAGTCATTTTCTTTAACTCTCTTACTTTACTGAAGATACTTAGGTCAGAGAGCTTAAAAGGCTTTGCCCAAAACCACGCAGCTTGGTGGTACCAAAGTCAGGCTAGAAGCCAGGACAGTTCATTCCCACCCAGGGCTCACGGGCTCTTGTCATTTATTCCTCTGTGTGCGTAGTCCAGGATACTCACTTAAGGCAAATGTGGTAAAGAAAAGGACACAATTACAAGGTCTTACCAAGCATAAAACAAGCATTTGTGTATTGACTTCCCAAGTGATTTTAGATAAAATACCTCATTTCTTTGCATTCTGTTTCCTGACCTGGAAAATCAAGGGAAATAACTGTCCTACCACCTCTGGGTATAGTTAGGAAGAATAAGATATAAATATAAATAAAGAAGCACACTGAGTCCTCAGGCAGAGAGGAGCTGTACATGTACACGTAGAGTGGTGGGTGTTACTGCACTATAAAACTATCCACAATGTACTAGTAGACCAAGAACTAAATAGTACTCCTGAGTCCTGAAGGTGACAAAGTGAGCCACAATACCTAACTTACCTCATGAAGCAATAGTAATTTATTGCAGGGAAGGGCATGAGGAGGGACTGGAGGAGGGGCAGACGGGGAGCAGGGAGAAGACTTAGTCACTGTAGCCACGATGTCCCTAACTGAAGAGCAGAAAATAATGAAGACACCGACAGCATGCTTCATTTCTAAACACTTGCAGAAAATTTTAACATGTTCTTACTATCCCTTCCCTCAAATTCCAGTGCGATTGTTTTATCCAAACGGGAAAAACTCAATAAGCAAAATTTCCTGAATTCCTGTAGGTATTAATGAAGCACTGGATGACTGCCCCAGCTTAACTAACGTGCCTTCCACTTGCCATCCTGGCAATCAGCCACTGGGGGTCAAAAGTGATAGAGCATTGTGCAATTGTAGGTGGGACTTGCTTCTCAAGGTGGGACTTTGCTGCACACTATAGAAATTGGTTGCTTCTGGTGAGGACAAGTCTCCAATAAACTTCCTAGGTATTGCTGTATGTGACATTTGCACAGCTTTCAGAATGAGACTTTCATTTGAATAGTCTCCTGGCGTCCCAGAGGCAGGAGTTTTAAGCCAGGTGACATGTCCCAAGAAAGTCAAGTGTTGGGTGCAGGAAGAGCAGCTCAGTGTGTGAGCTTCTGCTCCCCAGTGTCAGCTTCACTCTATGGGCATCTCATGGGAGCCTATGGCAGTGATTGTGTGGAGAAGGTAACAGGGAGAGAAAAGGGAGCTAACTGGCAGGGCAGGAACTGATGATGAAGGATGAATTTGCTATTTTGCACCAAACTGGGGCTGCTTGGGTTGTTGCTCATGTCTTCTTTTCTTCAAGGAAGAAGGCAATCTGTTTCAAGCATGTCCTCTTTACGGAAATCCAAAGTCTAAAACACAGGAGCAACATCTCTTGGGCTACTTGTGATTTTTAGGAATAAAATTAAGTCATTTAGGAAATGATGCTATGGGTTTCCTTGAACCCAAATGTCTGGCCCCAATACATGAGAGGTGCGATCTGACCAGAAAGCATGCGGCCTTTCCATTCCTAGTCCCTTAACAGGCAGTAAAGGTGATGACATTTTCAAGTCTAAACACAACATTTAAGGCTCTGTTTCTTTTATTCTGAGACTTTCATGCAGGGCACGGGGGCTTGGGCAACAAGAAATATAAAATTGAAAAGGTGTCTTGGTACCAGGGTTAGAACTATCAGAGAAGAGAGAAAAGTGGTCAATTTAAGTAAATGGCTTTTAAGAAAGGAAATTTCAACAGGCTTAAGGGATTCATTGAAAAGCCTGCAGAGAAAGGAGATCAAGGGTCAAATAGGGGTCCCAAGACAGCCAGGTGCTCTTGTAGAAAAACTTCACAAAACTCTTGTATTGTTACCATTCCCCCAAAAAGGATGCAGGCGCTGAAAGGCCATCCAGTGAGCAAACCACAGCTCCACAGGAACAGAGACACACATCAAAGTGGCCATAAAATTGTGAGACTGACTCATTCCCAAGGAAGATGAGAGAAAAATAAGAAAAAACGTGTTCAAAGGAATTCAGGAAATCTGAAGCAGGAGACAAGATATAATTTTTCAAGGGGCACAAGAGGAGAGTAAAGGGAAATGCTGTCCCTTTAGTATGTGGAGGAGAGAAGGAATCACAGATAACACTACCCTATCTCTAGAGGGGTAAGGAAGGCTTATTTAGCCTGTGAATGTAAACTGAAAATGAAAAATAAGAGTGAGCTTTCCTTAAAAATATACCGTGTTTTACACTTTTTGGAGCACTCTTGTGTCATCTTGAAAGTCAATGGAAAGATCTGGAAGTAGGGGAAAGCAAAGGAAATAGAAAGGACCTGCAGATTGGATGCTTACATCTGTTTGAGTCATGAGGCAGAGTTTGACTTGCATAATCTGAGGACGTGTGATCCAGGCTACCAAGGGAATTGCTCAGGGACTAGCCAGGTGGGAAGCAGAGCTAACCATGATGAGTTAGTGGAGTAATTTGAGATAAACCTCTTTAAACTCAGTCCCTATGCCAGAAAACTCCTGCCAAGGAAAGATATAATGCTAAACCACTTTGGCAACATTTAGAAGGAACCGTGGAATGGAGTAACATTTATTCATTCATTTATTTATTCATTCAACGAACATTTGTTGAGAACCTGCTGTGTGCAAGACACTGGCCAAAATGCAATGACAACCAACATAGGGTCAAACAAATAAGCTTTCTATCAGATCAATCGAATTAACCTTCATATGACAGCCTGGAAAGTTGGGTTCGAATTCATCGCCACAATCTCTCTTTACTTTGAAAGTATTCTAGTGTGTTTCACATGTTATAGTCCTCAATAAGTGAAGACATACTACGTGTGCTTGTGCACAGAGAACATCTGTGCTTAATGAATGCGTCAACACACACCATGAAAAGTGTCAATACTTACATCTCATCTGATTGTCTAACTCTGTTAAACAGACAGAGCAGATGCTCTGCAGATGAGGAAACTGACATTCAGAGAGGTTAGGTACTGTGCCTGCAAACCCAAAGCTGGTGAGTGACACAGCCAGACTTGGCACCAACTCATACCACGTAGTGAAGATTTTCAGGAATAGATTTTTCTTAGTGTTGCATATGATGGAGCAGAAGACAAATACACTAATGTACAGACCGTAAAAGGCCAAATGTGAGGATAGACCAGCACCCGTTAGGGCCACCAAATAAAACACAGGGTCACAGGAAGTCCAGTTACATTTGAATTCCAGATATGTCCCAAATAATATTGCCCTTTTCTTTATTTCTTTAGCTTTTGCTTTATTTTCTAGTTTGAGTGGTTGTTATTGTTGTGGTTAAATTTGGCAATTTGGCAAAGCTTTCTGGGATCCACTGGTATAAATTGTGTGCCTAGGGCCCTTATGCCAGGCACGATGGCTCATGCCTGTAATCCCAGCACTTTGGGAGGCTGAGGTGGGCAGATCACAAGGTCAGGAGATCGAGACCATCCTGGCTAACACGGTGAAACCCCGTCTCTACTAAAAATACAAAAATTAGCCAGATGTGGTGTCGTGCACCTGTAGTCCCAGCTGCTGGGGAGGCTGAGGCAGGAGAATGGCGTGAACCCAGGAGGCGGAGCTTGCAGTGAGCCGAGATTGCATCACTGCACTCCAGCCTGGGTGACAGAGCGAGACTCTGTCTCAAAAAAATAAATAAAATAAAATAAAAAATAAATTATGTGCCTAAGGCCCTTGTCATACACTTTTTTGGAGCCAAAGTGTCAATTTCTCCCAAGAAGGTGGTTTTGGGAGCTGCATTGATTCCTGTAATCTGAAGTTTGCTGCCTTCTTTAAAGGAGTGTTCCGATCTGATAAAGCAGGCAGGCAACCCAAAAAGCAGAGGAACAAATGTCAATGAGACTGTCAGCTGCCATGCGCAAATGCTGACCTGAGCTTTACAGATACATCCATCCTCCTTAACCCTCATAACAGTGCCTGAGGGTCAGCTGTGACCTTCTCCATCATATAGCCCGTGAAACTGAGGCCCAAACAGATCAAGTGTGAGTGCTGGGGATTAAACTCATGCAGATCACACTGTGCTCTTTGCCATTAAGCTCCAAAATGAGCAAATGTGCATTTTCCAGAAATTGGACCTTAGCTGCTTTTACAGTATTTCTTAGCAACTTCCAGCAATGAGACTTGCACCAGAGACAAAGAGACCCTGAAGTCGGAGGACATGTGAAGAGGCCCAGGAGGGCTGTTAAGATGTGACAAGCAATGGAAAGGTGTCAAGATGACAAATGCAATCTTGCCTCAGGCACTAGAATTTCCCCTTGGGGACCAATCTAATTAAATGAAACTTCCACCTTCCTGGGCTGGGTTGGAGTTGTTAACATCTCCCCATGGAGTTTCATCCTCCCTCACTTCCCAGGAGTCCATCCTGTGGGGCATTCAACTCGAGGCCTCACTCTTCTACTCCACTGCCCTTCTGCCTCCAGAGCCACCAGCAGTCACAAGGAAGTGAGGACAAATGTGCCTAAACCATGGATGCTTGGTGAGAGAGCTCTGTAAGGGAGCAAACTGAGATGATCTCAAGTGTGTGTCAGTGGGCACAGAAGTAAGAGGTGTGGAGTTTCCCGGTACTTTTCCGCTATCTGTTGTCTTTGCCAACTAGAAGCAAAGGGTTGTGTCCTTTAGAGTCTTTGACTTTAAGTCCTTGATTATCTATCCTGCTTCTTCAGAAAGAATCTACTTTCATTTCACCTCTAGCATTCACGGAATGGGGTGAAGAGAAGGGAGAGAGAGTGGGAGAATGAGAGAGAGAGAGAGTGTTCAAAGTCAGACCTGTCGTGGGCCAAACCTCCCTTCCACCCCCACAAATCTGCCCACCACTCTCTCTAAAAGGCTTTTTGTATGAACGATCCATACAAATTCAATTTGGGACTCTCAATAGAATGGCAACATAGAACCAAGGGATAGGCGGGGTTAAAAAAATAAATATATAGATCATGGTCAGGCAGGGAACTTTAGTTGACAACATTACTCTCATAGCCAAGGGTTGAAGGCCAGGAAAAAAACGTGGCCCCAGATGTTTCAAAGATGTTCTGATCATACCTAAAAATGGTTGGTACGTTCTGGAAGAACTAGGTAAACTCATCAGCAGTCCAGAGACATGAATAAAATTGTGACACTGGACCAGCTATATAGATAATGAGACATGGTATCTGAGGAGGAAATCACAATGACAAAATCTAACCTGTCTCTTATTCCACATTAATGAACCCCATACATAAATCTTTTTTTTTTTTTTTTTTTTTTTGAGATGGAGTCTCACTCTGTCACCCAGGTTGGAGTGCAGTGGCACGATCTCGGCTCACTGCAAGCTCCACCTCCCAGGTTCATGCCATTCTCCTGCCTCAGCCTCCCAAGTAGCTGAGACCACAGGCGTCCGCCACCACGTCCGGCTAATTTTTTTTGTATTTTTAGTACAGATGGGGTTTCACCATGTTAGCCAGGATGGTCTTGATCTCCTGACCTCGTGATCTGCCCACCTCGGCCTCCCAAAGTGCTGGGATTACAGACATGAGCCACCGCGCCCAGCCTCCATACATAAATTCTTATTCAAAACTATATCACTGGCCTATGTTGGTATAGACTTCTAGTTGCGTAAATCTCTTCTTAGTGAGAGTTTGCTGTGTGTCAAGCTGTGTATGCACAACCCTGTTTAATCCTCATGACACCCAGAGCTTGCTCTTCCCCCTGCCTAACACTTTCCCCAGAAAATCACACAGGAGACTCCTTCACTTCCTGACAGTTTGGGCTCAAACAGCAACTCATCAGAAAGGCCTCTGGGACCATCCTACATGAACTAGCACTGCCCCCACCATCCTCTGTCCCCTCACCCTGTTTTATTCGTTTTCATGGCTCTTATTTTACATACGGTTTTCTCGCCAGCATTCCCTATGGGCAAGGTCAGACTTTAATAAGCATCAGGAATGACTTTGAAAGGAACGAAATGCAACTCAAAAGGGAAACACTCATCTTGGGGTATGCATGTGTGTCTGTGTGTGTGCACATGTGTGTGGGTTAGGAACAAGCTCTGTCCTTCCCCATTGACTTGGTGTTAGTGCTGCTTTATGGGAGAATACTCAGGAAGATGTTTTTGTTTGTTTTCTTTAACACATACACAGTAGTTCACAATGTACAAAGAAATTCTGTGTTCTCACTGGAGCTTTGCAATGGTTTCCTCTTGTAGATGGGCTGGCTTTGTGTATTTTACAGATGAAGATAAATGAGACGACATGCAAAATGTTTTGAGGTTAGTAAATAGGAGAAAAGGAGCCCAGAAACTTAGTGCATCAGACACTGGAGGAAACCCTACTATAAGGAAGTTGTATTTATAAGCCAGTAGCCAATCAGGGAAGACCAAAAGGAAACTGACCCAAACCAGCTTTTTCTTAGTGCACTCTAAGGGAGAAAACGTGTGGACACTGGAGACAGGCCAGGGTAGTCTGACTCCCACCTCCACATCTTAATTGCTATATGCCCCGGGCTTGTCATTTTGTCCCTAGGAGCCTCAGTCTACTGACCTGTAAACGGAAATGGTAATGTCTCTTTCAGAACTTGCTGTGAGGATCAGAAATAACACACACAGAGGGCCTAGCACAATACCTGGCTTGGTGAGCAGTAAAAAGTCACACTTCCAGAATCTATTGCTAACTAACTTACCAAAGGCAAGGTAAAATCTGGTCAACTGACTTTCTAGATAAGGAGTATTTTAAATATGCTAGTCACAGTTTTCTTAGATTCTGAAACTTACACAAAAATCTACTTGTGAGCTTCCTCTGCAGGGTCCCTGCCTTATTTGTCTTCAAGTCCAAGCTTAGTACTGAGCCAGCTGGTTTTTCTTGTCACACCTAGTCCATCATCACAGTCCAGGTGCCTCCCACCTCTGCAGGTGGCCCCTTCCACCCAGGGCTCAGCTTTCATTCTTAAAGCACTGTCCCTCGCACCTGGACCCTACGTCCCCTTATTCAAGACCCTTCCCCTCACATACCCCTGCCATCTCCTGGACTTTAAGCACTGCTTCTTATCAGACTTCCTACCTCGGGCACAAGAAAAATCCCTTTCCTTAAAGCCTCCTTTCCACCTTCCCTCTCCATCAAACCGTTGCCCAAGCTCCTCCATTTTTTCCAGACATCACTGATGTCTGGCATGACAGTTCTGGTATGGGTAACCCTGGTGTACTTTGCAGCCCTTCTTCCCACCGTTTACCTCAGTAGCCCCAGATTTTCTTTCTGTCCTCTGTGCTTTTGCATATTTGAGTCCTTCTTCCTGGAATTGGGTGAACTGTTATTTACACTTTGCAGCACAGTTTAATATTGTCCCCTTCTTGACTCACCTGGGAGGAGTTAGTCCCATTCTCTTCTGCCCTTCCACGGGACTAGGGGCATGCCTTCTCCAGATTTTGCATGGACATCTATCTCACTGTCTAAGGGAGAATTGACTTGCAAATGGAAACTGTGGATACCATAACTCTGCTTCTTCCTCTGGAGCACCCTCTCGGATGTTCTCTGGTGTAGGCTGATCTGGCTTTCTGGTCGTATGAGATGGCCTGCCCCCCACTCCCAACCCCGCGGCCACACCAGCCTTCTGTGACACTCTGCACCAGGGACTACAGCAAGGAAGAAAAAAAGAGAGGGAATGAAGAAACGTTTTCATCCTTCCTCTCACCAGGATGTTCCCTTGGAGACAAAGGAAGACAATATATTCGGAATACATCCATTCTTCTCTACAAACATCTTTTCACCCCTCTGACAGGAACTTCTTTTCCCTGGGCCAAGTTTGTGTATACCTCCAATAGCTGCTTTCTCATGAGGCTCTCAACTTCTCAAACAGTTCCATCAGGTCTCTCCACCAGCCCTTGACAACTACCTGGACGTGTCCAAGCTGCAGGCTGAGCACATCCAGGCCTCTATGTGGGATCCCCACCACAATGAGCACAGTGTGGGTTTTCCTTACTGCAAGCTCCAGCATCTGCTTTCAGACCAGCAGCCCAATCTTCCCCAAAAGGAAAGAGTGGACCCACACTGGAGGCAGAGCTGGGATGAAATTGTACATGGTTTTTATAGCTGCGGTGGGATCTTATTTATGAATGTGTATCTAATGCTGTTTGTGAACATTTAAACTGTCATCATGGGATTTAACATTTTGATGTAGTCAATTCTGCTGCAACATGACATAAGTGTTTTTAAAATTCACCAGACTATGCAGAATCACACAAGAAAAACAGGGCTCATGGGAAAAACAAAATTAGGGCACAGCAATCCAAAACTTCACTAGTGACACATTTAGAAAAAAAAAAAGAACAGGAACCGGGTAAAAATTATGATAAATGATTACACATGATGACGGGTTAAAAGTATGTAGAAATATCATAATAAATAGGGTGTTTTACCTTGAAAGGAACTTAAAAATCTGCTCGAGGGAATGGGAAGGGTTACAGTTTGTGAGGTTACTCTGAAGTGGTGCAAATAGTATCAGCATGCAGCCACTCTCCTTTTAGGGAAAGATTGGGCTGCTAGTCTGAAAGCAGATTCTGGAGTTTGCAATAAGGACAACTCGCACTCTGCTCATTGCGGTGGAGTCCCACGTAGAGGCCTGAATGTGCTCACCCTGCAGCTTGGAAAAAGTTCAGGCAGTTGTCAAGGGCTGATGGAGATATCCAATGGGACCCTTTGCATGAGAGGGAAGCTACAGAGATACACACAAACCACTTGACCCAGGGACAAGAAGTCCCTGTCAAAGGAAAGAAAAGATGTTAGTGGAGAAGAATGAGCATGATCAGGATGCTTTGTCTTCCTTTTCTCCAAGGGAAAACGCTAGGGAAAGGAGGGATTAAAATATTTTTCTTTCTTCCCTTCCTTTCTTTCTTCCTTACTGTGATGGTACAGAATGTCACAGAAGGCTGGTGTGGCAGCAGGGAGGGGGCTAGGACACCTCAAATGATGAAAAAGCCAGTCAGCCTACACCAGAGAACATCCAAGAGGGTGCTCCAGAGGAGGAAATGGAGTCATGGCATCCGTAGTTCCCATTCACCATTCTGAAAACAGGCAGAGTTGTGATATGAGATGTTGATGTGTTAGCTCATAATTTACATGGTGAACCAAAGTAGTTGGTAGATATTTGAGATGTATGTGCAGTTGCATAGTCCCACACAGCTCACTTCAGCTAGGTGTACTTTTCTACATTTGCCTAGTGTTTCTCCTGGACAACATCATGCATATAGTACTCAAATTATTCTTTAATATATCAATTGCATTGGAACAAATTTGCATTTTTAAAACATGTGCTATTGCAGAACTGACTGTTCCATCCAGCAGGCTGTGGCCAAAGTACTTGCCCTCACTCATGTTTTTAAATAAGGACATTCCCCACCTTCCACCCCTCACCTCCAATCACATCTGTTCAGTCATGGGATACAATTTTGAACGATCATTTGAAAATAGGAAGCATCTATTTTTGAAAATGTTTTTCATATTTTACCAGAACTAATATTGTCATCAAATTTCTTCCAAATAATATAAGGAAGGACCATTGACTCACAGTCTATCTCTCTGAGACACACAACTTTCTTTCCTGGCTTATACGCCCTCCTTGGTTTTCTGAAGGGTGTCCCTGCTTTTGCTCAGGTCTGTGGGCTGTTTTTGCAATCCAGCCTCACTTTCTGCCTAAAAGAACTAGTTATAAACTTGAAAAATAAGAGAAAATCTCCACATAATATGGAAGTTGGCGATTTCGCTTCAGTAGATTATCCTCTGTGCCCTAATTGGAAAAAGGTGCCTCATTTGGATGGAAATCTTGTGGCAGGGTGACACAGCCTGGCCAGTTGTGCATGGTTGTGCTGACTCCAGCTTGACCTGAGCTGGTCGCGTGTACTTTGGTTCCATAGCATTGAATATTGGACCTGGAGACTCCCCGACAATGAGAGAGAAGCACTCGAGGGCAGGGAATGAGAACCTGTCCTGAGACCCTCAACAGATGTGAGCAGGAGAGAACCTTGCAGGCACTGACTGAGGGTTACCCAGGCAGGGGCCTGTGTCATAAGCTGAGTCACGGTCCAGGCAAGGGAGTTGGGGACCAATGCCAGCCCTGGCAGCCAGGCAGAGAGGTCAGGGCTGGGCAACCACGTCACCATGCAGCATGTCCTCAGGTAGCTGCAGTGTCCTCTGGCCTTTGTTTCCTGGGCCTGAGTGTGTAGGTGCCTGAGGCTATGGTAGGCTTTTGGGCAGAACGACAACTTCTTAGAATCTGGGAGGGGATGCCACCCTACATCAACCAAGGAAGCCTTTTATGACCAGGGAAGCTTGGGAGGTCCTGACCAAGGACAGTGACTTTCAGAATTCTTTTTAGCCGTGGAACTTTTCCAAGGAGGAAACATTTGCAGAACGCGGGGCTGCACCAGGTAAAGCAGGGAAGGGGCTGTACCCTCATCCCCACCTCCAGCTCTTTCTCCTCTCCCTCCTCAAGGTAGAGATTCCTATGGTCACAGAAAAGAATTTGAAAACCACTGATTCAGTCCAATATCCCCATTGTCCAGATGAGAAAGCCGAGGCCCGGAGAGGTTAAAGTGCCCTACCAGTGATCACACAGTAGGAAGTGACAGGGCCACTTTGTGAGCCAGAGACACTCAGGTTTGCCTCTCAGTCTAAAGCCAGGAAGATGTTTACAAAGCTGGAGAACCAGGTAGCGGAGAAAGGAAAGGCTTACTCTGAGCTGTGCCTAGGATTTGAGTGCAGGGCTTTCCCCTCTCTGCACCTCACTAGATTCATGGCACAGCTGCCACATGAATGTGGAGAACAGAGTATGTGTCAGAACAAAACCTCCAAGAGGATTCAAACAACACCAGGGCCGTGGGATGAACGTTAGTGCCCCTATTCCATATTCACACATTGAAACCCTAACCCCGAATGTGATGGTATTAGGAGGTGGGGCCTTTGGGAGTGTGGAGCCCTCATGAATGGGATTAGTGCCCTTATAAAAGGGATCCCAGAATCTAATTAAACTAAAGAACTTCTGCACAGCAAAAGAAATTATCATCAGAGTGAATAGGTAACCTACAGAATGGGAGAAAATTTTTGTAATCTATCTATCTGACAAAAGGCTAATATCCAGAACCTACAAAGAACGTAAAGAAATTTATGAGAAAAAAACAAACAATTCCATCAAAAATTGGGTGAAGGATATGAACAGACACTTCTCAAAAGAAGACACTTATGCAGCCAACAGACATATGAAAAAAAAAACTCGTCATCACTGGTCATTAGAGAAATGCAAACCAAAACCACAATGAGATACCATCTCATGCCAGTTAAAATGGCAATCATTAAAAAGTCAGTTAACAACAGATGCTGGAGAGGATGTGGAGAAATAGGAATGCTTTTACACTGTTGGTGGGAGTGTAAATTAGTTCAACCATTGTGGAAGACAGTGTGGTGATTCCTTAAGGATCTAGAACTAGAAATATAATTTGACCCAGCAATCTCATTACTGGGTATATACCCAAAGGATTACAAATCATTCTACTATAAAAACACATGCACACATATGTTTATGTGGCACTATTCACAATAGTAAAGACTTGGAATGAACCCAAATGTTCATCAATGATAGACTGGATAAAGAAAATGTGGCACATATACACCATGGAATACTATGCAGTCATAAAAAAGGATGGGTTCATGTCTTTTGCAGGGACATGGATGAAGATGGAAACCATCATTCTCAGCAAACTAACACAAGAACAGAAAACCAAACACCGCATGTTCTCACTCATAAGTGGGAACTGAATGAGAACACACGGACACAGGGAGGGGAATATCACACACCAAGGCCTGTTGGGGGGTAAGGGGCTAGGGGAGGGACAGCATTAGGAAAAATACCTAATGTAGGTGACAGGTTGATGGGTTCAGCAAATCACCATAGCACGTGTATACCTATGTAACAAAGCTGCATGTGCTGCACATGTACCCCAAAACTTAAGTATTTTAAAAAAGGGATCCCGGAGAGCTCTCTTGCTCATTTTTTCCCCCCATATGAGGTTACATAGAGAAGTAGGTGGTCTACAACCCAAAGAGGGCCCTCGCCAGAACTCAATCCGGCTGGCACCCTAATGTCTAACTTCCAGCGCCCAGAACTGTAAGAAACAGGTTTCTGCTGTTTCTAAGCCACCCAGTCTATGGTGCTTGGTTAGAACAGCTCAAATGCATTGAGACACCCAGGGACCTTCCCTGAGTGAGAAAAGCATCAATTCCATGCTGAAGCAGCAATGAAGCACAGGGTGGTAGTGAATGACTTTGAACTGAAACCACCCCATTTCACTTGCCTGTTGAGACTTGGAATAAGTGTTTTAAAAGAATCAGAAGGTGACAGGATTTGCTTCCATTTTCCAAGTCACTTCACTTTCAGGGAGAAGTCACTCAGAGCCAGAGCTTGGATTACTTGTGCAGACTTGTAGCCCAGTGGAGGCTCTATCTATTTGTCAAATCTTTCAGGCCTCTTTGCAAGTGGCGGCCAGTGACACAGGTGGGTCACAGTGAAGCATCTGAGGATGATCTGCAGCTGCAGATCCAGAAGGTGGGAGTGGGGAGCAGAAGACACAGCGAAAAGGATCACATTCTTTTCCCTTCCATTATGGTTATTTACTTTTTTTTTTAGAGGGGAGAAATCAGATAACAAAATCCAGTCTCCTCGATAGAAGAGAATGAAAGAGACAGAGAAAGAGGTAGAGGAGGAGGAAGAGAGAGAAGAAGAGAGAGAAAGATGAGGGATTGGGGGAGGGAGAAAGAAGCAAGAAAGAGAAAAAGAATTTTATTTTCCCATGCCACAAAGGAAGACATGAACATTAACATGAACTGGACAATGAGTATTTTAGTATTTAAGAAAAGGGACTGTATTCCTTTAGTTTTGGGGATAACAAATCTATATTTGTAATGGGAAGCCCTATTGATCCCCATAGGCCACCAACCCTAACCTTTACCATGCTACCCCTCCTATCCATGACTGTGCCTCACATGAAGAGGTCAAGGGCAGCTGGAGGCCTTGGATGATGAGGCACAAACCAGGTCTCCTGAGAACAGTTGCAGCCCACAGTTCAGGTTCACTCCTTGGGGCAAAGCTTCCCAAGGGAGGAGAGGACATGGTTTCTACCAGGAGCTGACTGCATGCTCTGGCTTGAGTTCGGAGCTGCGTGATCATCCTCCATGTGGATCCTGTGGCACTGGGGCCTTTCAAACCACCCCTACTCTGGAAATCACTCAGTGAACGCATTCAAGAGGAATAAAGGAGGCTACACAGAGCCCAGGGTGTGTTCATGTCTCTACCCATGATTTTTTCAGTGACAGGTCAATGGAAACTCATTTTAAATGGCCTTAAAACAAACCAAAAGTGACAGGGGCATTCTCTGAAGCCATTAAGTTGAGAGTAACTTGTTACCAGAAAATATAACAGAACCATGCCCACCTCAGAGCATGGCTGGGAGGACCTCTTGAGACACATGCCTGGTGTGTTCGGTGAGGGGCTGAGTGTGGTAAGAGCCCAACTAATACCAGCTGTAATTATTCACGTTCCTCTAACATAGCTATTTTATGTAATCTCTAACCTGAGAAGTATGATTTTCTGCACTTTGAAAGGTATGCCATTTAGAATGTACGTCACAAATCAATCAAATTAAAACACACGCGCATCCTCCCATCTCCCTTCCTTTGGAAGCCTTACAACAAACCGCTTAATGTATGTTATTTGGAACCAGATGAAGTGCTCACAATGCAATCTACAAGTGTGATGCCAGCAGAATCTGCATTTTTGATGAAGAGTCATCATCACTTGGCTATTCCTGTCTTCAAAATAAATAAATTTTATAAAATAAAGAAAGAAAGAAAAGATGTGGGGCCAAAACTTAACAGAAAGGACTATCAATGCCATCACATTGAAAAAATGTATTGAGGTTAAATATTTTACTTGGTCTCTATCAGCTCTTTCCACACCACCCAACCCCTTAGTCTAGCATAGACACACCTCATTTTATTGCACTTCACAGATACTGAGTTTTTTACAAATTGAAGGTCTGTGGCAACCCTGTGTTGAGTAAGTCTATTGGCACTCCTTTCTGACAGAATTGTTCACTTCCTGTCTCTGTCACATTTTGATAATTCTTCAATATTGAAATGTTAATCATTACTATATCTGTTATGATTGTGACCAGTGATCCTTGATGTTACTATTATCATTATTTTGGGGCACCACAAACCACACCCATTTCAGAAGGCAAACTTGATAAATGCTGTGTGTGTTCTGACTGCTTCCCCCTTCTCTCTCTCTCCTGGGGCCTCCCTATTTCCTGAGACACAACAATATTGAAATTAGGCCAATTCATAACCCTACAAAGGCCTCTAAGCACTCATATGAAAGGAAGAATCGCATGTCTCTCACTTTGAATCAAAAGCTGACAATGAGGAAGGCATACTGAAAACCAAGATAGGCCCGAAGCTAGGCCTCTTGTGCCAGACAGTCAAGTTGTGAATGCAAAGAAAAAGTGACTGAAGAGAATTAAAAGTGCTCCTCCAGTGAACGCATGAATGATATGAAAGCAAAACAGCCTTACTGGTGATATGGAGAAAGTTTCAGTGGTCTGGATAGAAGATCAAACCAGCCACAACATTCCCTTAAGCCAAAGTCTAATCCAGAACAAGGCTCTAACTCTCTTCAAATCTCTGAAGGCTGGGAGAAGTGAAGAAGCTGCAGAAGAAAAGTTGGAAACTAACAGATGTTGGTTCATAGGTTTAAGGAAAAACACCATCTCCATAACATAAGAGTGCCGGGTGAAGTAGCAAGTGCTGACAGAGAAGCTGCAATAAGTTATCCAGAAAATCTAGCTAACACTATTGATGAAGGTAGATACACTAAATGACAGATTTTTCTTTTTCTTTTGTTTTTTTTTTTTTTTTTTGAGACCGAGTCTCGCTCTGTCGCCCAGGCTGGAGTGCAGTGGCCGAATCTCAGCTCACTGCAAGCTCCGCCTCCCGGGTTTACGCCATTCTCCTGCCTCTCCTGCCTCAGCCTCCGGAGTAGCTAGGACTACAGGTGCCCGCCACCTTGCCCGGCTAGTTTTTTGTTTCGTTTTGTTTTGTTTTGTTGTATTTTTTAGTAGAGACGGGGTTTCTCCGTGTTAGCCAGGATGGTCTCGATCTCCTGACCTCATGATCCACCCATCTCGGCCTCCCAAAGTGCTGGCATTACAGGCTGATTTTCAATGTAGATAAAATATCTTCTATATTGGAAGAACATGCTATCTAGGACTTTCCTAGCTAGATAGAAGTCAATGCCTGGCTTCAAAGCTTCAAAGGACAGGCTGACTCGTATTAGGGTCAAATGTGGCTGGTGACTATAAGTTAAAGCCAGCACTTATTTATCATTCTGAAAATCCTAGGGACCTTCAGAGTCTGCTAAATCTACTCTGCCTGTCCTCTGTAAGTGGAACAATATAGCCTGGATAACAGGCTGTTTAAGCCGCTGTTGAGACCTACTGCTCACAAAAAAAGATTGCTTTGAAAACATTAGAGCTCATTGACAATGCACCTGGTCACCAAGAACTCTGATGGACATGTACAAGGAGATGAAAGTTGTTTTCATGTCTGCTAATATAGTCCCCATTCTGTAGACCATGAATCAAAGATTCATTTTGATTTACAACTCATAGCATATAAGACATACATGTTTTCAGACTATAGCTGCCTTAGATTGTGATTCCTTTGATGGGTCTGGGCAAAGTAAATCGTAAACCTTCTGGAAAGGAATCACCATTCTAATGCCATCAAGAACATTCGTGATTTATGGGAGGAGGTCGAAATATAAACATTAACAGAAGTTTGGGGGAAGCTGCTTCCAACCTTCATGGATGATTTTGAGGGGTTTAAGGCATCAATGGAGGAAGGAACTGCTGATGTAGTGGAAATAATAAGAGAACTAAAGACAAAAGCGAGCTTGAAGATGTGACGGAATTGCTGCAGTCTCAGGATAAAACTTGAATAGACAAGGAGTTGCTTCATATGGATGAGCATACATAGAAACAAAGTAGTTTCTTGAGATGGAATCTATTCCTGGTGAAGATGCTGTGAACACTGTTGAAATTACAACAAAGACTTGGAATATTCCCAAAACTGAGTTGATAAAACAGCAACAATGTTTGAGAAGATTGACTACAATTTTGAAAGAAGTTCTATTGTGGGTAAAATGCTATCAAATGGTATCCCATACTATGAAAAATCTTTTCTAAAAGGAGAAGTCAATCCCTGGGGCCAACTTCGTTGTTGTCTCATTTAAGTAATGTCCCCCATTGACCACAGCCTTTAGCAACCACCACTGTGATCAGTCAGTAGCTAGCAATACTTAGGCAAGATCTTCCACCAGCAATAAGATTATAATGTGCTAAAGGCTCAGATGATCATTAGCATTTTTTAGCAAGAAAATAAGTATTTTTAAATTAAGGTATGTACATTAGTTTTTTTTAAAAAAAGAAATAATGTTATTGCACACTTAGACTACTGAATAGTATAAACATAACTTATTTGCGCTGAAAAACCAAAAAGCTTGGGTGACTCCCTTTATTGTGATAATCACTTTATTGCAGTGATCTGGAATCAAACCCATGATATCTCCAACACATGCCTGTAATAGTCTAGTCTGTGTAAGTTATAAAATAATAGGCTTTTCCAGGATGATACAGCAGAGAAAATTTGATAAAAGTCACAATCTACTAATCAACCAAAGACAAGCTGTGGCGTTCTGAGTTTCATTAGGTTAATTGTTTCTCCTCTCCCATAATATTAATTGGAAATTAAATGTGGCTTTTTCAGACATTTACACAAAGTTTGAAGGTTTTAGATTATTGGCTCTATTTCCAGTCCTGTGCACATAAATTTATACATATAATGAATACTGCTTAAATTGGAATGAACTCAAAAACTATGCTTCTGTTTCAAGACCTCCTATTATTTAGTAATACGGTTTAATTTAACACATTTATTGAATATCCAAGATGTGCTAGATGCCAAAATATTAGCCATGAAATTATTACAGTTTTCCAATAAATTAAATTGAAAATCTATTTTAAATCTAAGGCAATAATTCATGCTAGGTTGCAATGCTCATGCAATTTAGGAGAAGGTATTTTCTAAGATATTTAAATTGTTAAACATTTTAAATATTTCAATAAATGTGTGTTAAAGGAATGAATGTCTGTTGCAGTTAATGTTCACTAGTTGACCAAAGCTGTTTAAAGCATAGACTGTGGACACCTCTATTAACAATGCTACTGAAGTTTAGCTTATGATTATCATCTGATTTGTGGATAGTTAGTCTTTCAAAATTATGTTTGTTGGCCGGGCGTGGTGGATCACGCCTGTAATCCTAGCACTTTGGGAGGCCAAGGCGGGTGGCTCACCTGAGTCAGGAGCTCCAGACCTGCCTGACCAACATGGTTAAACCCCATCTCTACTAAAAATACAAAAAATTAGCTGGGAGTGATGGCAGGTGCCTGTAATCCCAGCTATGGAGGCTGAGGCAGGAGAATTGCTTGAACCCAAGAGGCGGAGGCTGCAGTGAGCCGTGATCATGCCATTGCACTCCAGCCTGGGCAACAAGAGTGAAACTCTGTCTCAAAAAAAAAAAAAAATTATGTTTGTTGATAATTTTTTCCTGAGACAAATTGATGGATTCTTTTTAACACCCTGTCATTTTTCTCAGAGCCCTGAAGAAAGCAATGAAGTAACTCAATCGTTAGTTTGAGAGCAGAAATATCAACACTTCTATAAGGTATTCACTTCTTGGTCAGAATGGATGCACAGTGTCATCAAATATTCAATAATTAGACTCCAGTGAAAAATATACATGATTCAAAGCTGCTGTGTAAAATAGAAATTATTAGCTCGTTGCTAAAATTGCTATAACAGACTTTTTAAAATAAAAGATTGAGAGTTGCCAGAAAATTCTGGACTTTGAGGCTTTCTGTTCCATGCCGACAACTGAGGGGTAGCTGGAGGGTCGCTTACTCCAGAGGCTGCTGTGTGGATCCACTGGCAGGTAAAGCAGGGGACTTGTCCACACACCCTCTACCATGTCATCACACCGGCCATGCTGCTGGACCAAGCAGCACATGCCATGAAAAGTGAAGTCAGCCTGTCCCCATCTGCCCCTCCCCAGTTTCTCCTTTCGGTTATGTGAAAGTGAAGCACAATGCGAATCTATGGTGGAAGAATGCCCTCTCTCCTTTGTTTCACAGCAATTGTTTTCCATGCAACATCTTGAGCATCTCAGGCTTTAAATAAATGGAATAGAAGCATTAACAATGATGTCTCTGACAGGTGTTGGTACTGCTTGTGGCTTCCTAAATCTGAGTCCATGTGTCCCTGTACCCCTCTATCACCTGTCACAATTCTTCCAAATTTCCTCAGTCTTCTCAGCTCCTTGGTGGTCTATTTTCATATCTGCTTACCCTTATCTTGAATCATTTTAGCTGATAGGCATATCCTTGAAAAAGTTGTGTAACAGATTTTTTTTTAAACTCCTCTAACAACTACCAAGTACTTAGGGAGCTATCTTGGTGGCCTGTGAGAGTGACAGTCCAAGACTCGCAGAAAGAAGACAGTGATGTCTGTATGTTCCCACGCTTGATCATCTCCTGCACTGAACACCATGGGATCCTTAAACTTTTAAATTTCAGCTACAATGAATCCATTACAAAGGAAAACACACTCAGCTATCTGAGATACCTGTTTTTAAACCTATTTCTGCCCCCTAATACAGTGTGACTTTTGAGAAGAAATAACTCTCTCATGGGTGAAATAGGGACCACCACCAACCTCACAGGTTGCTTTAAAAAGAGAGATAAGGTTCATGAGTATGTCCTACCCCTCACCTGGCACGTGATTGGTCCTCCATGAGCACTGAGTCTCTTCGCACTTCTCCTTTCTCCTGGGAAGGAGTGAGCAATGGGCAGGCATGCTCAATCATGAACCTGTCAGTGCTGTTCAATGGCTCTATCTTGAGGGGCTCTTTCCCGATAGTTTCCTTTCATCTTCCTCCATCCATCCTCCTGCGACACAGCACTCTGTCACGGTGTCTTCACTCCCACACCTTAGCTCAGGCGCACACACACATCCACAACCCTGACCTCTTCCCAGGGATGTCTCTACAAGGGTCTCTGCAGAAGAAGAATCCCAAATCATCCCCTCAAGCCCTTCTTAACACTGTCCAGAGAAGAACAAAGTAAAAACAAACACCAAGCCTCCCACACAGATGGAAGCATTCAGTCTATGTTTGCAGATATTAATTTAAACCGAGAAACAATCTAACAGAAGAAAGATAGAGAGGATCTTTCAATTCAGATAAACCTTTAGAATTCTGGGAAAGCGAATTTAAAAAAAAGAAGACGAAGAAATACCAGAAGCAGGAGATACTACTCATACTGTTAGATAAGAAAAATGAAGTGGATTAGATAAAGGTTCCTTTAGAAAAAGGTGATGTTAGAGAAGCTGATCATTTTTTTCATCTTGATGCCTTTCCTGAAAATTTATATCTTGAAAATGAGGAGGACCAGTTCCAGAAAATATAGTTCCTCATCTGATGTCCTTTCAGAAAAGTGGAAACTAAGTTCTGGGGTAATGAGAATTGCCTGGCTAGTGGCTGGTGAATGCTTATAATGTTAGAATGTGAGAGACTCTCCTCTAAGTGTTGTATGTGTATGTGCTTCATCTTCTTTCATTCCCACAGTAACTCCATGAGGATAGTCCTATATGAGCCCTGTTTTACAGATGGGGAAACTGAGGCACAGAGAGGCCGAATAACTTGCTCTAGTTCGCATGAGCTGCAAACAGTGGTGCTAAGATTTGAAGTGAGGATTCAGGCTACCACATACAGCGACTCGAGGTGTGCCCTCTGCCACTGCCTTGGGTGCCCATTGTTCCACTGAGCCACGCAGCCCCCCGCAAAGATGGTACATCTGGCTCTCGCTGCCACATTGCTGTGAAGAAGCAAGAGTCAATGGCATCATAGGAAAGCAAATGAAGCAAAGACTTTCTTCTTTCTGCTGGGCCTCAGTTGTTCGGAGAAGGAAAAAAAAATATCAGGACGTGGAGATCATTGAATTCTTACTCGAGGCTGACTGCTTGTTTGAAAAGTGTGATGTTGTTGTGGAACGCTCTCTGTGGTCACAGTATCGAGATAACACTTGGAAAAAGAAACAGTAAAAGCTCCTTACTGAAAAACATACAGCTCCTTTCTTCATTGCTGTTGAGCTCTACCAAAGAGAGCTAGTAATCGTTGAAAACTAACTGAGGAAAGATTAGGGGCATGGTATTAAAAACTGCATCAAATAGGTTACTGAACCCTAAACTGCTGAAGGTAAGTATGAGTGTAAAATCAGATTTAAAAATAATCCTGGTATCACATAGGATTTGACAAATTTCCCGAAACTGGCCAAATAGTTTCTAATATTTGCTAATTGAGTTCAGCAACATTTATTGATTACTATGAATTGGAGTGCTGTGCTCGGTGCTGGGAAGACGAAGACAAGTAAGTTACATGTTCTTTTCTTAAGCAAGTAGGACAGAGAATGATCAACAAGCCAAAAAAAAAATACCAGGGATGGTGCATTTAGTTGTGAATATGCAAAACAAAAACAAAATTAAAAACAAAAAAAAGCAGAAATAAGTTCAAAGAAGGAGTTAAGGAAGTGAATTATTTTGTCTATAGTCAAGAAAATCTTCCCAAGACCTCAGTCAGATTCCAAAGGATGTTTTCTAGACAGTCAAATGGTAGAGATTGCACCGAAGAAGAGAACTGTAGAGAAATAACACAGGATGTGCAAATCCACAGAGATCTGAAATAGTGTGGTGCCAAAGGAAGACAAAGAATGGTTTTTGTTTGCTGGAGGAAAGAGTGGGAAAGGGAATGGTGCCGGGAGAGACGAGACACGGGAATGGATCTGACGAGGTAAAACTTGGAAGCAGAGAAGTTGTTTGGGGACTACTAAGCAAAAGATAAGGAAATGTTAGACTGAGCTGGTGTCTGTGCTGATGAGAAGCAAGAACAGATTTGAAGGACAATTAGAAGCTAAAATTGATGGGACTTGGAAAATGCTTGCATGAGTCAGGGAGAAAGGAAGACTCGAGGGTGATGTCAGAAGTCTTGTGTGCCTGCCTGGTGACTACATAGAGGGTACCAAAGCATCTGCAACTACTGTCCACAGAGGATGAGACATGAGCAGTGAGGCCAGGGTTCAGGTGTGGGAGAAAAGGGCTGGGAACAGGTGAGGACTCCAAGTAGAAGGGGCTAGCTTTGCAGCAGACACTCTGGGGTGGGAGCTTCTGACTGTTCTTTGCCACTAGAACTCCTGTTGGAAAATTTGAAATATGTAGGTCACAGTGGTGGACAGGATGTGAGGTGGCCCCAGGACCTCCGCCCCTGGTGTTCATACCTGTGTAACCTCCTCCCCTTGAGGAGCACCTGTGGGTAGGCCTGGCCTGTGACTTGCTTCCAACCAATAGAATATAGCAAAGATAAAAGGATGTCACTCCCATAATTATGTTATACTTTAAAGACTCCATCTTGCCTGTGGACCTACGCTAGAGAATCTCCTTGCTGGATTGATGAGGTAAGCACTGTGATGAGGATGCTCCTGTGTGGGGACATTGCAGACAGACTGCAGAGCTGAAAGTGGCCTCCAGCTGATAGCCAGCAATAGCCGGACCCTCAGTCCTGCTGCTGCAAGGAAATGAACTTTACCAACAATCTGAATGACCTTGGAAGTGGATTCTTCTCCCACTGAGCCTCCTCATGAGAAGAGAATGCAACCTAGTGGACTCCTTGACCAACAAAGCCATACTCAGACTACTGACCTATCGAAACTATGAGATAATACATGTGTTTTGTTTTAAGCCACTAAGTTTGTGGCAACTTATTACAGCAGCAATAGGAAACAGATACAATCATCTGCTGAGATACATCCAGAGGAAAACTACAACGACCCTCAGGGGTTTTGAGGAGTAGGAGGAAAGGAAGAAAAAAAGCAGCAGGTCAAGGTGGCCCCTGCTGTCACAATGGAGGAAGTCTGGCTCCACATGCCATCCAGCTCCCAGCCCAGAGGAAGCCACATACACTCACTTTCCACACATTTTCTCTCGGGGGTACCTTGGGGGCTTGTCACAAAATGAAAGACTATCTCATAAGCTCCCTAAAAATCATGCAGATGGAAAGGGGGCCACCTATGCTGGCATCTGCCCTGTGGGGGTGGAGTGTCTGCCTCTCAAAGGGAAATGCTTCTCCACTGCAGAGCGGAAAACTAGTACCCTGAAGCAGCAGACATTCTGCCCGTGGCAGCCCATGCTTATGTCTTTGCCTCGTCTCCTCTGGTCCCAGGACTTCCTCCCATTCTCTTCCATGTATCTAGTAGGAAAGAAAACCTTTCTATTCTTTCCCTCTTTTTTTTTCCTTCTTTGTACTCAGGAATGATACTACTTTCAACAATTCACGTACAATTCAGTACTATTTTAGGTAAAATTTTAGAGGAAGCCTAGCCATATCTACATCCCACAAATACATATCCACCTACACACACACACACACACACACACACACACACACCCCTACACAGAGACACACAGACAGGGACAAAGAACACTAATATTCATTACAGAGTAATAGGTCCTATCTGAAAGTTACTAGGGAAAAGAATCATTACTTTGCTTGAAACCCTGCCTGATTGTTTGTTATTGTGTGACAGCATGGTGAGGGCCTCCATTTTGTGAAAAAAAATGTAAAATAAAGTCCAAATCTTAGTTACTGACAGCCACTAACAGCCCTTGTGAAAGTGAGCGAGCTCTGTTCTAACCCACTCTCAGGTTTAATAAGAATATGCACTCCCATCTGCTGAAGGCTTATAACATTGCAGGCCTTATGCTAAGGACTCAGTGTACTTCATCTCATGCAGTCCTCACAACAAAGACACAGAAGAATGAATGTTATCACTTGGCATTTAGGGAAAGAGAAACTAAGGCTCACATATCAGGGCAAGGGCCCAGCTGGACAGCTCCAAACCAATGCCTCTCTCCACCATAGTGAGAGACAGAGGGGTCAGTAAGACTTCAGCTATGTTCCCTACTCTTTTAGTCTCTTTCCCAAATCAGATATAAAAATCCAGAAGGTAGAATAGAAAGCTCCATGGCCACAAGAAACATTTCCTCATTTGTTAAAAGATCAGAAGCTCTGAGCAGCAAGCAGTGCACGCCCAGGCAGAGTCCATCCTGCCTGCAGAAAACCAGCTGTGCCTGCAGCTCAACAACTCCAGAGAATCTCCACCAACAGAGCTCCCCACAAACACCTGCCCCCTTCAGCCATGGGCTTGTGGAGGTGAAGGTTATCTCATTCACCATGGCAACCTCGGTTCTGGGCACAGAGGAGGTGATACGTATTAGACAGTTGAATGAGAAAGTGGATAGATGGACAAATGTATGGCTAGACAGATGGACAGAAGGATGGAAGAATCAATTAATGGGTGCATGGATGTGACAAAGCCCAACTCAAGAGAGGGACAGAAACAAGTGCAGCTCATTTGAGTCCCAACTCCTCATTTCTAGTCATGGACTTCTGTGTATCCTAGAACTAAGAGATGCAAAATATCAGTAAAGAATACTTGGTTTTCCCCTTCATTGTCTTTAGCCATGTGTTTCCAAGAAGTACTTTAACATAAATACAATAGACAAGTATTTTGTTTAGCTTCCACGCAAAGAGCTTTCTAAAAAGCAAAAAATTGAAAGACAGACATTATTCCTGCCATGTGGACCTCTTCATCTGGGACCTTACATGCAGGGAGCTTGAGAAAAGGCACATTTCAAGAGGGAAGCACAGAGTCTTGTCACGTCCTGGTGGAAATACAAATAAATTAATAAATTAAGCCAAGCCAGGCCTGCAAAATGCCTAGCTAGACATTCAAATACCACGGCTCCAAGCTGCTCAGCCTTATCTGCATTCTTGAAGTTTCAACAGAGCCGCTGGCAAGCTAGCTGCCAGAGCTGATCTTTTGCTGTCGGCAAATGGGGTAATAACCTCCATGGATAAGGGTGTGCAGCTCCATGCATGAAGGAAGGCACGGTCTTCCTGTCCTCTTGCATGGAGCCATGACCTCATCCTGCCTCATCTCATGTCTCCAAAATGCATCCCTTAGAGGCCAATGAAGCAGGCAAGCTGGAGGTAGGAGACGTCATTGGTGAGAAAGGCTGCTTTGTTGTGAAGTGCCTTTGGGTGGGGACATCTGCCAAACTGGCCACGTGAAGCTGAGGACAGGGCCAGGGTAATCCAGAGGGAGGAAAACAAGGATACACAAACTTTTCCCACTTGCCTTGATCCTTAGAGAAGCTGTTTCTAGATGAGGCCTTTCATCGACTTCCTACCAAGAGACCTCGAGGCGCCTAAACCACATGTTCCATGCCATATGGATCATCCAACACAAACAGTGACTGATGCCACTCGCTCTCAGTTATCCAGGAGCTGTTAACTTAGGGTGTGGGTCAGCCAGAACCTTGGCTTCCTCTTCCCCTCCATGGCTTGGCTGTGCTTGTACCAGCCTCCATCTCTTCCTGGAGGAGACCCTTGCAAAGCTCAGTCTGGCTTGTTTTCTGTTGGCACTTGTAGGACTCTCCAAAGGCAATGTCAGGACAGATCTTATCCATCATCTGTTTCAATCTTTTCGTTTTACAGATAATGAAAATGAGGCACAGAATGGGGGAAGTTAGTGGCAGAAATGGAGCTTTAATGTAAGCCCTAGGATCTCCAGTCCAGTGATCTTCCATCGTGTCCAGCTCCTGCTTAAAACATAATTGTGTTAGGTAAGGTTGAAGTCAACAGTAAATGGGAAGTTTAGGGACCCATGTCTTCTTCATTCATCTATTCTTCACTTGACATCTCTCCACTTCCTAAATACGTTGGCCTGGGATGGGATTAGAGAATAGATTTCATCTTGAAGGCCAAATCTGCTCAACTGACTGGCAGTGGCTACCTGAAGAGCTACAGAGGACATGGAGTGTCATGATCCATTGTAGATGTCTTTGTGGACAAAGGAATGGTGACATGCAACAGCCATTCCAGGCTTGGATGTGAATGCCACCATCCACGGCCTCATCTGACTCACCTTGCCTCATTTTCTGTCTCCCTGAACAGGGGTCCTGTATAGGAGCCTGAACCTGACTCAGCCTTCTCAGTGAGTCACAAGGGTGTCTTTCTTCTGCTTCTGCATTTTCTTCTTCCGTGTGTCTTCCTGCCTGGGGTGTTGTGCATTACTCTCTCCATCTCTCAAGTCAAGCCTCAAGGCCTGTGTCTCCACCCAACCTTCAGCCCACATGGATGTCCGCTGAGCTGTGACTGGACTGAACAATGTGCCATCTAATGGCACAGCCTTGCTCAGGGACTGGGTGAGTTCATTTCTGCTAGTCTTTTCTCCCCAGTGAAGAATGGTTTTTTGATATCTTCAAGAATAGTAGGGACACAATAAGTTTTCAATAGTTGACATTAGAGTCAATGTGAACAGTGAATTTAAAATTAATTTTTTAAAATACACATGTATATTTTGTTGCAGTTAGAAGAGAAGGAGGGCTTAGAGATTTCTTCCCTTTTACCTCCTCCCTTCTCGTTCGTTGAACCATGAATGCCTTTCAAAATTCATCATAGTGAGATTGACATGAAGGCAGCATTTTCTAAAAATCAAACTCAAGTTTAAGCCTAAGCAAATCAATTTAATATAAATTATTGCACCCCAATAAGTTGAGAGAGATTGTTAAGACTTCCAAGTGTCATCTTAAGCTAAGCAGATGTTAACTGTCATTTCTTCTAAGATTTGGTCTTCAGAACTTAGGAAGGAAGTCAAATACAGATAACATCCTTAAAGATTTCATTTAGTGCTTTAAATAGAAAAAACAATCATGCAAAAATTTTTGCAGTTTCTTCCCCTCACCAAAAACCCTGCAAGTCTTTTCTTATAAAGAAAGAAAATATAATTATTATCACTGATATTATTATGAGTAAAAATAATGCCAAAGTAATTAATTATTTACCCAGAGGCTATCTCTAAGGAAGTTGAGAATTTGTATTAGCGGGTGAGGGAAGGAAGAATAAAAATTCAGGATCTTTTACTATCATTAAGGCCTCCTCACATATTTTTCCAATGGCTTTTTATTCATAGATAAGATTATTAGTGTGTGTTTGCCACTAGCCTAATGGACCAGCCTGGTGGATAACCGAAGCCCTGTCCTCTCCATCATCCACCCCCTGTCCCACCAAAGTTTCTTCATTTCCCACTTGGAATTGTCAAAAATTTGAACAAAAAATTGAGTTTTTGAGTTCTTTCCATGGTTAGCACCTGTACGTTCATAGACAAACAAGTCATCTCCCCTGCTGAGTTTGGGAAGGTTTTCCTCGTGCACACTTGGCTTTTCAGGATCCAGTGTCTCAACACCATGAAAAGCTAGAGAGGAAAGGGGGTGGTCTCCCACCTCGCCAGGGCTGGGCAGGGTGATGGGGAACTTGTCTCTAGCACACCTACCACCTAGAGTTCAGGAAAACATGGAGGACCATCTCTGGCAATCATTTTCAGACGATATTTGAAGGCCCCAGGTACTCCTGAGGTGACCAGCGCAGGGCTCTGAGCTCCCCTCAATGCCTTCCCAAAGTCAGAGCCTCTCTGCTTTAGATCACACTGTGTACACAGTGAGGTTTTAGTGAAATGATTTCATGATAAAGCCTCTTTGCTTTTAAAAAATGGAAAAACTACTGACTTGATAAATGCCCCATTGCCTTAGAATTCCATGGTACCGAAAACAGCTTTTTCAAAAAGCGTTTGCTCAAAATACCCTGGGAATGAAAAGTTGTGGAGGATACAGGAACTAAAAGCAAAGCTTATTTAGTCTGATTTTTTTCCCTAAGAAGAAGAAAAATGTGAGTATCAAATTTAAAATCATTTGCTGAGAAGTCTAACAAGATAGTTTCATAGATTTTTGTTTGTTAAAGTCATACAAAGTTTTAGAAACAAATGTTTTCGGAATCAACAGAAGCTTTTTATCGTATCAGGTAAGAACATTACAAAAAAAAAAAAAAAAACACCAAAACAATCAGAAGAAAAATCCCCACTATCCATCTTTTAAAAGGGAATCTTAACCACCAAAAACATGAGAAGGACATAATATCAGAAGTCTGGACGGATCTTTTAATAAAAGACATTGAGCTTTGTGAAAATGTCACCCATGGCTGCATCTTTCTTCTCTTGCTATGGACAGGTGGAACTTCTTTCAGACTCTGGTCTTTTGGTCTTCAGATGGTGGGAAATTCTCAGAGGAGTGAGATCAGGGTTGGAGTGGCCCACGTGTGTCTCCCAGGTCTCTTGTTTCTCTCTAGTGGCAGTGGTGGTGGTGGTGGTGGCGGTGGTGGCGGTGGTGGCAGTGGCCAGCTAGAAGACCTCTGCGTGCCTGAGTGTCTGGAGCCCCGCTCACTCATCCTGTCAAGTCTGTCCGCAGTCTGGGAGCCAGCTGGGCAGTGTTTGTGGAGCCAAAGTGGAGATTAAGTCATGTTTTAGAGGTGACCTCTGTCCACCCCTTTCTGCAGGCATCCCTTCCCCTCCAGCCTCACCCCCCAGCGACTCCCCACCTACTTGCTGTTGCCCTGCACAAGCCCCTCCCAGCCATCACAGGCCTTGCAGGGCTCCCTCCACACCCACTATCACCTCCCAACCCCCACCCACCCCCACGGTTGCCTTCTCCTCAAATGGACCTGGTCTTTGTTGTTCTAATTAGATTATCTCTGCCTTAGGGACCTAAAGGACCGTCTCTAGCAGCCCTGGCTGGAAAGGCAGGTCACATAATCCCTGTTATCAAGAGGCTTGTCATTTAGCATGTAGATCAACTAATTCTTTCGATACCAGGGGAGTAATTGTGCATCTTAATATTGATTTTTTTGGAGATACAATCGCCTGCATTCCTGAGTCAGACTCACTTACTGAAGCTAAAAGGTTCCATTCACTATATTATGAAACCACCCCCGCCCCTGTCACACGCTCCATCCCAGTTTAATGCTACAAAGCTGGACACATCTGAAGGGCTTTGTGTTTTTCCACTTGGTTCAATTTCAGAATGAGCCTCCTGTTGAAGAGAAACAGAAAAAAAGAATTCTGGCTATTTTTAAGACAGTGTGTGTGTTTTTGTTTGGGGCAGGGAAAAGGGGATATTCTGCCAGTGTCCTCCACTCCCTAAGCTTTGTGGTGCAGTGATGTTGGGCTCCCAGTTTAATGAAGCCAGCCTATTAGGTTTCTGTTTTATGATAAATTAGTGGGTTGGGCTTTCCAATGAGGCTGGGGACATTTGCTTATCAAATACCTTTCCAGGGAAGTGGGATGCAGAGAAAAAAAAAATTTGAGCTGCAGCAGTAAGAAAAAAACGCTGCCTTCCCAAGGGGTCAAAAACTCACTGAGATTCGGGACAAGCAGAGGTGTTGCTTCCACACTGGGAAGGGGTGTGAGGAAAAGGACACAGCAGCCAAGGGCCAGATGTACAACTGTTCTACCCAGAAAATCAGTGCCCCTGCATCCTAGGTGCTTCCTGCAATAAAGCTCTTCTTCAGTCATTGTGTAACAACCATGATAACTATTGACACTCTTTACAAAGATCTGCCCCAGGTTTGACACAGTGCAGCAGCGCTGCCTCCCAAACATTATACACATCAGCCTTTTTCATCTTCACAAGCAAGCCTATGAGATGTGTTGTACTCATTGTTCCCATCCTGCAGATTAAACCACTGAGACCAGAGAGATTATATGATTTGTCCAAGGTCCCCAAATTAATAAACCCAAGGCTGCTCCTAAACTTGTAGTCCTAACTAGAATACTGTTTTTCATTCTTCTGCTGATTGATAAGGGGTTCATTCATTTATTCCATTATCTTCTCATTCATACTGAAAAGATTGCTCACCTTACAGGTCCTATGTGCCAAGGATAGAAAAAGAATGCATGGTGTACAGTGGAAGACAGGCAAAAATAAAATAAATACTATACCCCTCAAGTAAGATGGTGCCTGCTCCCATAGAGAGATGAACAAAATGCAGTAGGAATATTGGAAAGGGACCTTTCTTAAAGATTTCACAGAGGTTTTAAGGTATAAGTTGTTTTGTTTTGAAAAAGTCCTTGAAAATGATTAGATGCCTGAAAGAGAAGGGGGAAGGGACTGAGCGAAGAGAAATTCTCATTAAAAGTCTGTTCTGTATGCAAGCTAATGAAATCATGCTACTTTCCTTTGTATTTATGTGGAATCTTCTATCCAGGGCTCTAGATATGCACTGACATTTTACTGCTTGCAAAGTGAAACTAGCAAAGTCTTCAAACAGAAGAGCAGAGGCAGGGGACTTCCAAACACTCTTAATGGAGCTCTGGTATGTACTGGGACTGAGATACTGATACATGACTTTTTGTAGTTACATTCTGTATCAAATTAAGAAAGAATTATAATTCACTTTTTGTTGTAAAATTATAATGCAGTGTGTGGTTAATCAGACTTGTAGATTCACTTCCTAGAGCTACTTTTGTTGCATTGTTTTGCTTAGCTGTCTGCCTGATGCTATTGGGCTGCAAAATCTTTGTGGAACATGCTACAAGGGTTTAGTTCAGTGTCTGGCACACAGTAGGTGTTCAACATATATTTGTTAAAATAAAAAATGAATGCATGAATGAATCAACAAATACCTGTAAAACATCTCTTGAAAGCAAATCTTATATCCATTATCCTGGGGGTCTGCACCATGACTGTATCATACTTTTCTGGAATAATCCCAGCTTTAAACAGTCTGTTCCCGTGTCCCCATCAACCATCAAGATGGCCATTTTAATATTTGAGCTTCCAGCTAGCAGCTTCTTGTGCCCAAAACCAATCACTAAGATTCTTTATCAGAATCATGTGTCCCAACTATCCTATTGGGAAACAAGACCACCATTGCAAAAGAGAAGCTATATTCTTGGGTAAGAAAGTAGACACTGTCAGGGGGCACGCGAATAAGGAGCTTGAACTGCAGCCCAATCATTTGGGGTCTAATAGCTTTTGGTGTTCTCATTAAGGGAAGGAACACTTTACATAATATTTATTCACTCCTCAACAAACACTTTTTGAATTTTCAGAGAATACTGAACATGTATCAACTGCAGGAAATTCTGTATAAAATTTTGATGAGGATTTGATTGACAATATTTGACTTTTCAGCCTGGATCCTCATTCAATTTGTCCAACATTAATTTTGTTATTTTCAAGGCTTAAACATCAAAAAAAATCATAGCATCGTAATAGTAATGAAGAATCCCAAACCTGAAGTGGGCAGTTGTTATAGTCTTGCCTGCTCATCAACTTTTATTTATTTTTATTTGTATAAATTGATGGGGTACATGTGTAATTTTATTACACTTGTAACTGAGTACTGGTGAAGTCTGGGCTTTTAGGATAATCATCACCTGAATAAGGTATGCTGTACTCATTAAGTAATTTCTTATCATAACCCCCCCCCAGTACCTACCCTCTCCATTCTCCATTGTCTATCATTCCACACTCTATGTCCATGTGTAAACATTAGTTAGATCCTACTTATAACAGAGAGCATGCAGTATTTGGTTTTCTGTGTCTCAGTTATTTTACTTAGGATAATGGCCTCCAGTCCCATCCATGTTGCTGCAAAATACATGATTTCATTCTTTTTAATGGCTTAATAGTACTCCATTGTGTATATATACCACATTTTCTTTTTCCATTCATCTGTTGAGGCACACTTAGGTTGACTCTGTATCTTTGCTATTGTGAGAAGTGCTGCAATAAAGTGCAGGTATCTTTTAGAAATAATTTTTTACTTTTGGTAGATACCCAGTAGTTGGATTGCAGAATCAAATGGTAGTTCTAGTGTGCATCATCTTTAAAATAACCTCCCTTTATTAGCTGAAATATCCATGTCTCCCAATGTAGAAGTTGGAACTGAAGTTACTTGCCTCCTTCACACCCAGGACACAACATTTGACCTGTGTGTTCGTCAGTCAGTTGTACCTGGGAAAGACTTCCACATGGAAGATCCTATTGCAGAAATGACCTCAAAATGAACGAAAAAGCTGGTGCAGTAAAGCTGAATCTCTGGAGCTAGGTATTTGGCAGTGTCCAAGACAACGATTTTCTTGCCAGGCCATTTTCTCTGCAGAGTTTGGGCATTGCTCCTAGGAGCTGAGCTTCAGGTCCCTCTCTCTATCCCTTCCCCCAATTCTGTGAGTTCCTTCATATTCGTTAATAAATTCGTTTCCCGCTTAAACTAGTCAGAGTGGACTCTGGTTGCTTTGCAACTAGAAACATGGACTGTTACAAAAGGTGACATTCAACAGTAAAACTAGTCTTGACACTCATACAGTGTACATTATCTGGCAGTCCAGGGTGATCACTGAATATGTCTCCATGTGCAGTAACAATGGAGACATATTCTCTATTGAAAAGTCAAACAGTTTCAATCACACAGAAATCCTAGCAACTAGTTTGTTGTAATATGGCTAGGGGTTTTCTGGTTGGACATAGTACTGTGTTTGATCAAACAGCTTGGAAGATAATCCAGACTGCCCTGTTATTGAAGAAAATACTCATTTGGAATATCGAAGTGATTGTTCCTAGGGCTGAGCCTATTGTTTCTCAGCTTTAACGTAGGGGTAAGTTTTTGTATTTTATGAATCCATAATGCCTATTGTATTGGTTTGCCAGGGCCGCCATGACAAAGTACCACTGACTAGGTGGCTTCAATAACAGAAATCTATTTTCTCACGGTTCTGGAGGCTGGAAGTCCAAAACCAAGGTGATGGCAGGGTTGATAGCTTCTGCAGCTTCTCTCCCCAGTTTGCTGTCCTAACATCGTTGCCCCTCAGTCTGTGTCCTAATCTCCTGTTCTTATGAGGACACTTGTCATATCAGACTAGAACCCATCCATAAAACCTCATTCTACTTTAATCACCTCTTTAAAGACCCTATCTTGAAATACAGCCATCTTCTGAGGTAGTGGAGGTTAGGACTTCAACACAGGAATTTGGGGTAAGGGACACACATCAGCCCATAACATCTGTGTTCCTCTAAATTGTTTAAATCTAGGGCTGATTTGGAGAAGCTATTTTCAAAAGTTACCACTACGTATGTTTATTTTGACATAAATCTTTATAGTGAAAGGATCTATTGGTTATTACATAAAAATTCCATTTCAGAAAGTGAGGTTAGAACTCTTCCTCCCCACATCCTCTATCTACCTTTCAAAGTTTGCTTTTTAAGGAACTAAAATGAGAACTAAACAGCTTTTATAGACTGGTCTTCTCCATATCCAGTCTTCCTTGCTCATCAAGTCTCCACTAAAATCCTACTTTCACCATGAGGCCTCTCCTATCCTCCCCCAGCCAGATGGGCTTTCTCCTCTTCTGAACTCTGAGAACACATTAATCATGGCTCCCTGGCAACACAAACTTCTACCTTGGAATAGAGTTTTCTGTCCACATGTTTCATCTTCCCTGTAGATTATATGTTCATTAAGGACTTGTCTGATTCATCTGTGGTACTTACATGCCCAGCAAGGAGGTAGCAGGGTATATCTACTGCTCTGTTATCGGGGCTTGGTGTGAAGGGCCCCTTTCCAATGTTATTTTCCAAACATCCTTTCTCCAGTGCTTTATGGCCAGGCCTCTGAAACTGTGCTTCCCTTCTTTTCACTCCCAAATACCTCCAGCATAACCCTTATCAGATTTTCTCGGTCTTAGTCTTTCTCCTTCTTTTACAACCCCAATGACCTTCATCAGCAATAATGAATATTGCTGAAGTCTTCTCCCTTTTTGTCTCATCCTTGGCTGGAGAGTAGAGGGAGGGTCCTTGCCCTGAGAGGCAATGCAGCATACTTTTATGGATATAGGGTATGAGGGAGCTCTTAGTCCCACTACAAAGCCCCAGGTTGTACAGTGGAAAACGCAGAGAGCAAATGGGCCACTCCAGATAAAAGCCTCAGAGGAGACGGAATTAAGATGTGAGCCTTTGTGCTCATTGTAGTACTGTTCACAATAGCCAAGATGTGGAAACAAACTAAATGTTCATTGACAGATAAATGGACAAAGACAATGTGGTATATCCATACAATGAAATATTATTCAGCTTTAAAAAAGAAGGAAACTCTGCCATATGCAACAACATGGATGAATCAGTAGGACATTATGCCAAGTGAAATAAGCCTGCCACAGAAGGGCAAAAACTGCATGACTCCATTCATATTAGGTGTCTAAATTAGTCAGATTAACAGAAACAGACAGTAAGTAGAATGGTGGTTGTCAGGGGGTGGGAGAAGGGGGAAACAGGGAGTTGCTGTTCAACTGGTATAAAGTTTCAGTTATACGAGATGAATTTCTTCTAGAGATCTGCCACACAATTTTGTGCCCATAGTTAACAATACTGTATTGTGCAATTAAAAATTGTCAAGAGGGTAGATCTCTTGTGAAGCACTCTTACCACAATTAAAAAAAAAAAAAAAAAAAAAACATGAAGATGTGAGCTGGCCCACCCAGCAGAGGGCAGTGCAGTGCACACAACGAACCACTGCATCTAGTGGCCACAGGAGGCCTGGACCCATCCTTTGAGCAATGGTACAGGTGTTTTTCCTTGAGCGGAGAGCTGGGGGGTGGTGGGGGGCGGGAGCAATTGTTGTTTCTTTTTGTTTGATTTTACTTTGTTTTCATCTTAAAAGCCTGGTTTTGTTAAAGTGAATTTTTTTTTTTTTTTTTAATTAACACCAGCAAAAAAAATGATGTGTTTCTTCCTCTAAACTTGAAGAGTGGAAGAAAAGTTCATTTGGATATGGTGCAGATTCTAATAACATATATCAGTTTACAGCTGGGCACACTCACACGTGTAATTTCAGCCTTTGGGAGGCCAAGGCAGATGGATCACTTGAGCCCAGGAAGCCAAGACCAGTCTAGGACACATAGTAAGACCCTGTCTCAACAGAAAACATCAAACAAATTAGCCAGGCATGGTGGTGCACACCTGTAGTCTCAGCTACTTAGGTGGTGGAGGCACAAGAATTACTTGAGTCTGGGAGACGGAGGTTGCAGTGAGCTGAGATCTCACCACTGCACTCCAGTCTTGATGACAGAGCAAGATCCTGTCTCAAAACAAACAAACAAAAAACATATGTCAGCACACTAAACTACTGTTCTTTACTGACTGTCTTTAAAAAGTCTTCAATGTTTATGCTTTTAGTAGTAAAGCAGAGAAGGCAGCACTCAGGTGTATCTGCATCTTGTCCTTTGAGAAAAAATTCCACAGGTGCCACACAAATAGGACATTTACTATTTCCTTTAACAAACAAGATAGAGCAAAATAATTTGTACTCACAGGGAATCCAAGAAATTCTAATTAATTTCACAGGAATTACTGCATTTAAACTGCCCCAGCTGCCTCTGTTACTCAAGGAGCAGATACGAGATGCCTACAAAAGAACTCAGAAATACTGAATTAGTCTATAAATGTGCTTAGCATTGAGGTGGTGAATTGTTTATAAGTGTTCAATGGAAATAAGTCAAAGAGCATCAGAGAAAAAATAAGTACGTTTTCTTGCCAATAAAAGAAGACACACCTCTCAGCTATGTCTGAGAAATCCTTTGTCAGGACAAGAGACATTCAGTAGATTACTCAGGAACTGCTGAGGTTTATAAAAGCTAACTTGATTGCAATAGGACAAGGTGGGGCTTGTTTTCTAAGGCTGAAACGTGGGATACAGAAGAAGTACCTTTCTAGAGATTAGGTTTGTTCAGTTGAAGGGTGAAGGGGTATTAGGTCCTTGGGTGACAGAGTGAGGAGGGGATGACACAGAGCAGGGGAGAAACTGGAGGAGGAGAGAACAGTATTCCGCTACCTCCCCCTACCCCCTGAGGCTTTGATTGATCCCAGGGAAGTATGCACCTGATAGCAAGAGTGAACACTGGAGAGGGCCTGACAAATTATGTGAGGTTCCCATCTCTTTCCAAAGAGAGGACTCACCCTCTTTGCTCATCTCAGTGTCTTTAATATTTTCTCAATAGCCATTCACATTGATCCTAGGCAAGTAGCCCTCATGAAATTCAAATAATTAAGAAAACACATAGTTAGCCTTCCTCCATGTTCAGGTAGTATCCGTGTAATATTTCTTATTTTACTATGGACTAAGGCTGGAGTACTTAGGTTGGATGATTGAGTGATTTTCTTTTCTATGTTGGTCTTGTTTTGTCTGTTGGAAAAGTATAATTTGTGATTACCTGTATAAAATGTCAACCTTGGGTGATGTCTTAAAAAAATGGTGAAGTTAGGACCTCTGAAAATTCTTTCCTGCATCAAAGGAATCTGACAAAAATGATCAGAATCAACTTTTTCAGAGCTCTAAAAATTAAGTTTACAACAAGCAGTGGAGTATACATTCAAGAAAAAAAATGTCTGAATCTTGGTAAGAACAGCAAGCTTTGTGGCATTTTATCTTGTCCTAGTCTCATCTCTCCCTGCCCTGGAGTAGCCTTGAAGAATAACTACCCACAATCACTGTGAAAATCAACAGGCTAGCAGTCACCAAATGGAGGGTGGCACTCTTTCAAAGCATCTTTTCTCAAGAATTACCATAATTTGACCTGTCTAGTAGTTCCCTGGAAGACCTCCACGACAAAGTTGTCTTTATTTAATCTGTTTTGGAACTCAACCACTGCAAGAAGCCTCTAGACTCCTATCCCCCACAAACAAAAATCCTTTTCTCCAAGGGGCATTGGTTGCAGGCAGTTGTTTAACTTCATGGCTGCCTGAGGCAGAGAATAGCAGCTGGAAAAAACAATAGACAAACCAAAAACTTTAAAGGAAAAACAGGAAATCAGATGGTCATAGGGGATTTGAAAAACTCCAACATGTTAAAGGGAATCTAGAAGACCACATGCACATACCAGGCTGTACACATGTTCAGGAAACACCAGAGAGGGTCCTAAGTTCTCACCTCTGGCTGACCTGGAGGCTCTACACAAGCAGGAAATGAAGGCTAAGGCAGAGTTTCCAACCACTTTGCTGAGAATTGAATGTGTGCCCTAACATGCAAATCATTGGCAAAAATTGGGAGGCTTATTTGTTCCAGAGAGTTAAGAAAATAATTGCCCAATAATCAGCTGACCACTAAGCTGAGTAGAGACTTCAGCAGCCACATATGACAAAAATACAGACTTTACAGAATTAGTCCAGAGAAGTCACTAAACAAACAAACAATAATAACAACAAAAAGACAACATACTAATAACAGAAGGAAATTTACAGATATGTGGCACTTAAATAACATATTTCTAAAAAACCAACGAGTCAAAGAAATCACAGGGGAAATTAGAAAATATTTTGAGATTAATCAAAATGAACATGCTACACCCCAAAGCTTATGGGATGCAATGAAAGCAGTGTTTAGAGGGAAATTTACAGCATAAATGCCTATAATAAAAAAGAAGAAATGTCTAAAATCAATAAAATGTCCTCTCATACACATTTTGGTATATTTTCTAAAGTGGTTAAAAAAAAAAAAGAAAGTGGGGGGCAGGGGTAATGGTTAAATAATGCTGTATTTATTTCACCTATTTGCTTTTCCTCCTTGGAAAATTTTTGAGGGATTCTGTCACAATCTGAGTAGGACCATTGAAATGTGTCACACATCTTTCACAATGTTATCAGTGAAAGAGGCTCAGAAGGACAAAAAAATGAGAATCACTGGCCTAGACCAGTCTTTACGAAATGCGAGGGTATCTGATAGGGTGTGATTAGGGAAGCAGAATCCCTATGAATGCTATGAAATAAGGAATTTATTAAAGGAATTACACCAGTACTATTCCATAGAGCTTTCTGCAATTATGGAAGTGTTATACATCTGCACTGTGCAATAACACAGGCACTAGACACATATGTGAAATGTGGCTAGTACAATTGAGAAAACATTGCATTTTATTCCATTCTAATTCATTTTAATAGTCACACATGGCTAGTGGCTGCTGTACTGGACAGCACAAGATTAGGTCTTATCCAATCACAAGGCTGGTGAAGAAGTCTAGACTGCTCATGGCCAACAGTAGGAAAGAGAAGCTGTGAAGTGGAGGAGAGGGAGGACAAACTGGAAACCACAAGAAGAGATGATGACCCATGTCCGCCTCTCAGCACCTTCAACCTTGATGATGTGGGTAACCTGCATAAAAAGACAGTGCCCTTTGCCTCAGCACTGCACATGCACCTAGCTCAAGGCTCAGAGAAGCTGACGGGGAGATCCAGCAAGAGCTGCAGTCTTGGCTGCCGCCCTACTTTAACAAGGTAAGCCAACAGATCACTGACAAGGTACGTGGGCTGTCTTTGGAGTACAGTGGCTGCTGTGTCACTGCCATGAATGTTTCCTGGGTCCACCCTAACTCAAAAACACACAGGGAAGGAAATTCTGGGCAATCCTATACAATACCAACCATCCCAGAAGGCCCAGAAAGGGACAATGCCAACTTTTACTTCTGCTCTCCTTGGGCCCCTCTTCAATTCCAATGGATACAGCTTGGCTGCACCCTTCGTCCTTCTCTCATCCTTCACTCTTGAAGTACATAGAAAACAGATTTAGCCAGAGCCTGTCTGGTGACTGACGATACTGGGCTGGGCTCAGCACCAGTGTTCGGGGAATGTGACCAAAGATGACCAACTAGATGCAGCCAGGAAATGCCTCTCCAACAAAGAAAAACCAAAATAGCAAGTAAACCATCATACTTTGAACAAATCTTTTGAGAAAAAATAGACACCATGTTTGAAGAGGGAGGAAGCTGGGAAGCCTGCATGAAGTCACTGAGCACCAGGGCTGTCTCCAAGTCTTGAAGAGGTCCTAAGGAAGGGGTGGGTGAAGGAACTCCAGGGGACCACACTCCCACTGCAAACCTCTGAGATCCTAGCTTCAAGAGATCCCACGACCTCCATAGACATTTGAATTGCCGGAAGAAACCGCCCAGAGAGCAGGTAGAAGCAGAGCTCAAACCTGAGTGAAGCCCAGAAGGTTTCAGAGCCTGCAGTGCAGCTGCAGTAAAATGTGACCATAAGTGCTTATCCCCCAAGACACTATCTTTCTCTGAGTGACTGTAGCTCCTGCTTACCTCCAGGCCAGGAAAGAGAAGGGCTACCTTTCCTGCATGACCAGAGTGCATCAAATCTGCATGCCCCTTCATCCACCGACCCTTCCCAAGACCACCTCCCTGACCATTCCCACAGCACAGCCTCCACTCCCCCACTGGAGTGTTTTGCCAGCAGCCTGGGAGTAGTTCAGTCCCCCAAGCATGGCTGACCCTTAACCCTGAGGGGCCAGTGGGAAAGAAAAATGCAGGCCTGGTCCCACCCACCCAAGGATGTGAGCACATCACCCAGGGGTACTGAGCTGAGATATGTGGCCTGAGCTTAAGTGGAGGAGGAGCCCCCCTCTCTCAGAACACTATGAAGATTGTGGCGTGGGTTCATGTGCCACTGTAGAAGCTGGGCATCCCTCCATTTGTAAGCCCAGTCTAGGAAAGGTGTAGCCTGTTAGCCAACCACAGCTTCTGTCCCAAAAAGCCTCATAGCCTAGAACACCTGCAAGAGTCCAGTGATCTGGGCACAGAAGGCTGGAATAAGTCTACTTGGTTGAGTCTGCACTTGAGGCAGATGCCAGAGAGAGACCTGATCAGGGGAGTGTGAGTTGGGTGGGTCCCACAACAGTCTGCTGGGCTAAAAACTTCAGGCCATGGGTGGCATACCAGTTACACACCCATGGTACCACCATCTTGCCTGGGGATCCTCCACTCCTGACCCACTGCATCACCAGTCCACCCACAGACATATCCCACAACCAACTCTGACTCTGACAAGTCCAGAGGACCAGCAGGACCCCAGGGAGTTGTGGGTCTCCTGGTGACCTAACTTTTGACTTGGACTGCTCCTGTGGGAGGAGGGAACACAGCCTGCCAAAGCCCGCTTGAGGTTAAGGAAATACAAACTCGGATCCAGTAATTGAAGAGGGTTCCATCAAGGTCCAGGAACAGACTTGGTGATGGAGTCATCTCTTGCCACCTCCTTCACCTCTCCCCAGAACACTGCTGCATATGCACTAAAATACAAGAGGCCTGCAGCTCAGTAAGGGCTATCTTCTGGCCCTTACTCTTAAGCGCCATCTACTGCATCGTAGCCTGCATTACACCACCAAACAAAAACATCTTCAGCATGCAGCAGCCACAAAACCCTTTCAAAACTCGGGTCCTCTGACACAAAGGTCCTCTACAAAGCCTTGGTCCTCTGAAACCACCAAGAAATGAAGCCAATTGCTATACACAACATACACCATAGTCAAACCCTCAAGGGAAAAATATGTAAAAACAAAAAGCTTTATCCAAGTGACAGCAATTTCAAAAAGAAAAATAAACACTAGCCCTCAGATGAGAAAGAATCAGCACCAGGACTCCAGCAATTCAAAAAGTCAGTGTTTTCTTACCTCTGAAGGACTGCACTAGCCCCCCACAATGGATCCTAATCAAATTGAAATGTCTGAAGTGACAGACATAGAATTCAGAGTCTGAATGGCAAGGTAGTTCAAAACCATTCAAGAGAAAGTTAAAATCCAATTCAAAGAAGCCAGGAAAATGATCCAAGATTTTAAAGATTACATAACCATTTTAAGAAAGAATCAAATTGAACCTCTAGAATTGAAAAATCCACTACAGGAATTTCAAAATACAGTTGGATGCCTTAACAACAGACTAGATCAAGCTGAAGAAAGAATTTCAAAGCTCAGAGACTGGTCCTTTGAGTCAACCCAGTCAGACAAAAATAAAGAAAAAAAATTTTTTTTAAAAAAGAACAAAGCCTCCAACAAATATGGGATTATGTAAAGGACCAAACATACAGTTTAATAACCTTCCTAAGAGAGAAGGAGAGAGAGTAAGCAACTCAGAAAACATATTTGGGGAAATAACCCATGAAAATTTTCCCAACCACAATAGAGAGGTACCATGCAATATCAAGATATTCAGAGAATCTCTACAAGAAACTATATAAGGTGACCATTCCCAAGACACATAATCATCAGACTTTCGAAGGTCAACGTAAAAGAAAAAATCTTAAAGGCATTTAGAGAAAACGATCATATCACTAAGGGAACCCTATCAGGCTAACAGTGGACTTCTCAGCAGAAACCATACAAACCAGAAGAGAGTGGGAGCCTATGTTGAGCATCCTTAAAGAAAAGAAATTCCAATGAAGGATTTCATTTTCTGCCAACCTAAGCTTCATAAGCAAAGGAAAAATAAAATCCTTTCCAAACAAGCAATTGCTAAGGTAATTCATTACCACTAGACAAGCTTTACAAGATATCTTTAAGAGAGTTCTAAACCTGGAAAGGAAAGAACGATACCTGCCACCCTAAAAACACACATAAGTACATAGCCCACAGACTCCATAAAGCAAGTATACAATTGAGGCTACAAAGCAACCAGCAAATAACACCAAAACAGGATCCAAATCTCACATATCAATATTAATCTTTAATGTAAGTGGTCTAAATGCTCCATTCAAAAGGCATATTGTGGCAAGTTGGATATAAAACCAAAACCCAACCTTCTGTTGTCTGCAAGAGACCCACCTTACTTGTAATGACATCCATAGGCTCAAAGTAAAGGAATGGGGAAAGATTTATCACATAAAGAGAAAACAATTAAGAGCAGGAGTTGCTATTCTTGTATGAGGTAAAACAGACTTTAAACTAACAACAGTAAAAAAGAACAAAAAAGCCATTACATAATGATAAAGGGCTCAATTCAACAAGAAGACAAAACTATCCTAAATATATGCACACCCAACATCGGAGCACCCAGATTCATAGAACAAGTACTTCTAGACCTACAAAACATCTTAGACAGTCACACAACAGTGGGGAAATTCAACACTCCACTAACAGCATTAAAACAGGTCAAGGCAGAAAATGAACAAAGAAATTCTGATCTTAAACTTAAAACATGACCAACTGGACCTAAAACACATCTACAGAATACTCCATCCAATGACCACAGAATAAACATTCTCATCTGCACATGGAACATACTCAACCATGCTCAGTTGACCATGTTCCACTTGACCATGGAACAAGATTGGCCACATGCCCGGTCATAAAACAAATCTCAATAAATTTTAAAAAATCAAAATCATAGCAAACACATTCTCAGACCACAATGAAATAAAAATATGAATACCAAGAGAATCTCTAAAACCACACAATTACATGGGGACTACACAACTTGCTCCTGAATGACTTTTGGGTAAACAATGAAATTAAGGCAGAAATTTTAAAAATTATTTGAAATAAATGAAAACAGACACAACACACCGAAATCTCTGGGAAGCAGCAAAAGTAGTGTTAAGAAGAAAGTTTATAATTTCAAGACACAACATCAGTGTACAAAAATCAGTAGCATTTCTAGATACCAATAACATTCAAGTTGAGAGCCAAGTCAATAACAAAATCCTATTTACCATAGCCACAAGAAAATAAAATAATAACCCAGGAATACACTTAACCAAGGTGGTGAAAGATCTCTACAGGGAGAACTACAAAACGTTGTCAAATAATTCATAGATGACACAAACAAATGGAAAAACATTCCATGCTCATATGATTGGAAGAATCAGTATTTTTAAAATATCCATACTGCCAAAGCAATCTACAGATTTAACACTATTCCTATCAAACTTTACCAGTGCCATTTTCCACAGAATTTTTAAAAAATATTATGAAATTTATATGGAACAAAAAATGAGCCCAAACAGCTAAAGCAATTCTAAGCAAAAAGAGCAGAGTTGGAACCACCATGCTACCTGACTTCTAACTATACTGCAAGGCTACAGTAACCAAAACAGCATGGTACTGGTACAAAACCAGACACATAAACCAATGGAACAGAATAGAGAACCCAGAAATAAAGTCAAATATCTACAACCAACTGATCTTCAACAAACTTAACAAAAATAAGAAATGGGGAAAGGACTTCCTATATAATAAATAGTCATGGGATAACTGACTTATATCCATATGCAGAAGTATGAAACTGGACCCCTAGCTAACACCATATACAAAAATAAACTCAAGATAGATAAAAGACTTAAATATAAGACCAAAAACTATAAAAGTTCTAGAAGAATACCTAGGAAATATCATTCTGGACATAATTCATGGCAAATAATTTATGGCTAAGTCCTCCAAAGCAATTGCAATAAAACCAAATTTGACAAGTGAGAGACCTGGTTAAATTAAAGAGCTTCTGCACAGCAAAAGAAACTATCAACAGAGTAAACAGACAACCTATAGGATGGGAGAAAATTTCACAAACTATGCATCTGACAAAGGTATACTATCCAGAATCTGTAAGGAACTTAAATAAACCAACAAGCAAAAAACAACCCCATTAAAAAGAAGCTAAAGGACAGGAATAGACATTTCTCAAAAGAAGACATACAAGGAGCCAACCGACATATGAAAAAATGTTCCTCATCACTAATCATCAGAGAAATGCAAATCAAAACCACAATGAGATACCATCTCACACCAGTTGGAATGGCTATTACTAAAAAGTCAAAAAGCAACAGATGCTGGCAAGGCTGCAGAGAAAGGGGGATGTTTATACACTGTTGGTGGGAAAATAAATTAGCTCAGTCACTATGGAGAGCAGTTTGGAGATTACTTAAAGAACTAAAAATAGAACTACCATTTGATCCAGCAATCTCATAACTTGGTATATTCCCAAAGAAAATAAAGCATTCTAACAAAAAGACACATGCACTCATGTGTTCATTACAATACTATTTACAATTGCATATGTGGTATCAACCTAGGTGCCTATCAATGATGGATTGGATAAAGAAAATGTGGCATACATATATAATATATATACATATTTTATATATATATGAATACTATGTAGCCATAAAAAAGAATGAAATCATGTCCTTTGCAGCAACATGGATGCAGCTGGAAGCCATTATCCTAAGCAAATGAGTGCAGAAACAGAAAACCAAATGCCACATGTTCTCACTTATAAGTAGGAGCTAAACCTTGGGTACACATGGACATAAAGATTGGAACAGTAGACATTGGGACTACAAGAAGGGGGAGGGAGGGAGGAAAAGGTTGAAAAGCTACTTGTTGGGTACTATGCTCACTACCTTAGTGATGGATTCAATCCTACCCCCAAACTCAGCATCACACAATATACCTTGTAACAAACCTGCACATCTACCCCTCAATCTAAAATAAAAGTTGAAAATTTTTTTAAATACACAGAAAGTAGTTTAGAGTTTACTAATCAGTAGTACATTTAAGGTTGCTCTTCTAAAACTAAGGCTGAGAAAATTGTCCATTTTATTTATCAAAAGAAAAATTCAGTGAACTTTTATCCACTGTCTGACCATAGTGAGAATCAGAATGAATGAATGCAAATGTCTGTCCTAACAAATCCCTCTGGTTCTACTTCAGTTCCTGCTGTCTCCATATCTTTCATCAGTGTGTGGAAGAGGGATGTGGTGAAACTGAAGTGGCAGCTTGTTCTTAGAGAACAACAAAAATGCACTTAAAATGTACTCCTTAGGAGCTGTCAAGAGTTTGGCAATAAATACAACCTAATGTTCAGAATAAAAAGAGCAATGATCTATAATCCCATTTTCACATCTATTATAAAGTCCAACCATGTGTTTCTTCCAAGACAAACTGATTTTATTAACACAATGACCATATATGTATAAATGATGATGAGTTTATTTTATAACCTTGGATCTCACATTTCCATTCTATTATAGAGATTCACACTTACCCAATTCTAACAAGAGTTGGATAAACCAGTGTCTTCCTAAAATAATGATTATTCATCACAAAAGACTCACAAGCAAAGTCTACACTTGAAAATGTCCAGATTGTCTTTCATGCTACATGCATTAAGCAGTGTTTCATTTATAGATCTAGTATATGGACACTATGGATGAATATGTTGATTAATTAGAACAAGTTTATCAAGTTCTTTGAGAGTCTTGGAAGACCAAGTAAAGTAATTCAAGGATTCAGTCCAGACTAAATAGTGTGGCCTAATAGATCAAAACCCTGCAAGAAACCAAGCTGTGGAAAAGTCATAATGTAAATAAAAATGTGATTTCAATCTCTGCTTGGCGACTGTCCTCCCTCAGGCCACTAAGGCTCAGTGCCATCAGATGCATTAATGCTGAGACATTGGTCACTCGTGGGGGAGGTGGGGATGGTGAAAAGCTTTTTTGCCTGTAGATCCGGCGGAACTGCTTATAAGCCTGAAATGTATTCAGCTGATGCACCAGACATCGGTTACTGAAGAAGCAGAAGTGAGGAACTTCCCCTAGCATTGACCTAAGAGGATAAATGCATGGCAATGTGCTGAGTTACTTCAACAATGCAGAGACACCCAATGTCAAAATGCCACAGGGCTACCCGGTGTTGCAAGGTTGAAACTGGGTTTTCCATGAGACTTTTAAAGCAGTGGGATTTCTGATTGAACTGTCTGCAAAGATGCAGACCTCCCCAGTATGCCACTCCCACCACTCATTGTAGGCAGAGCAGAGTAACTTTTGTCCTGGATAACAATGATGAATGATCCTGAAGTCCTGATGCAAACCAACAGTGCTGGGACCACACACTGGCCTGAGAAAAATACATATGGGTAGTAACTAAGACATTTCCAAGGGATTCCTAGTCTTCCAATAGGCTCTGAAAATGGCATGTGATCCAATCCCTGAAGCTACCAAAGGGTTTAGGAATTTGGCTGGAGAAAAATAGAGGGATGAGTATCCAAACTGTAGGCCGGCAAACCCTTTACTCAGATTTGGAAATTTTCCTGGGGCACAGAAGTTTAACAGCACAGGATTAAGAGGTGGGACATTGGAGTCAGACATCCTGGTTTCAGATTCTGATCTGCCACTTAATAGTTGTGTAATCGCCGGGCGCGGTGGCTCAAGCCTGTAATCCCAGCACTTTGGGAGGCCGAGACGGGCGGATCACGAGGTCAGGAGGTCGAGACCATTGTGGCTAACACGG
>NW_012116289.1:4013545-4095006 GCF_000951035.1 Colobus angolensis palliatus | reverse complement strand
AAAAAAAAAAAAAAATAGTTGTGTAATCTTGTGAAGGGTGCTCAACTTCTCTGAATCCCAGTTTTCTCATCTACAAAATGGACGTGATTGTAATATGTGAATGAATTAGGACTAGGTTGGTTTGCAAATGGCAGGTAATTTAAGACAACAGTGGTTTTAACAAAATAGAAGTTTATTTCTAGCTCATATAAACATAGCAGTCCAGGTGGGGTATGGCAACCCCATATCAGGAAGGACTCTGTCTTCTTTCATCTATTTGCTTCACCATCTTCAGTTTGTGGCTCTCATCTTCTGGTTGCAGATGGAATTCCAGCTCCAGTCTTCACACTCACATTCCACACAGAGGAATTAGCAAAACGGGGAAGAAGGGAATGGTCTTCCCCTTTATAGACATGTCTGCAAACTGTACAAAACTCTTCTTTATCTTCTTTCACTGGAGCTTAATCACATGACCACATGTGGCTGCAAGAGACCTGAAGTCTTTATTTTGGATGTCCACATACCCAGATGCAATTGGGAAAGACTACTATGGAGAGGAAACAATGACATAAGGAGATGCACATCAGTCTCTGCTACCCAACATATCCAGCTATTGTGAGGACTGAATAAGAGTACTTTGCACAGAACCCAGGCCAAAGGAAATATTCCATGAATGGCTGGGATTGCTGCCATCCCTCCTCTACCCAGAGCATCCAGGCTTGGTTCTGTGTTGCCAGGAGGGCACTGCAGCTGCTGGACAGGAGGCAGATGTAGGACATGAAGAGATGCTGTTTGGGGAGCATGGAGGGTGCAGAGGGCTGCTGGTAAGCAGGGCTGAGGCTAGGGTGAAGTGAGTGAGGTACACATCTCAGGTGCAAAGTGCAAAGGATACCAAAAAACTCAGTATTCAAGAAAGCAATATTTTAAAAATCAAAATGAGGCCGGGCGCAGTGGCTCACGTCTGTAATCCCAGCACTTTGGGAGGCTGAGGCAGGTGGATCATGAGGTCAGGAGATCAAGACCATCCTTGCTAACACGCTGAAATCCCGCCTCTACTAAAAATACAAAAAATTAGCTGGGGGCGCAGTGGCTCACGTCTGTAATCCCAGCACTTTGGGAGGCTGAGGCAGGTGGATCATGAGGTCAGGAGATCAAGACCATCCTTGCTAACACGGTGAAATCCCGCCTCTACTAAAAATACAAAAAATTAGCTGGGTGTGGTGTGGTGGCGGGCACCTGTAGTCCCAGCTACTGGGGAGGCTGAGGCAGGAGAATGGCGTGAACCCGGGAAGCGGAGCTTGCAGTGAGTAAAGATTGCGCCACTGCACTACAGCCTGTGGGACAGAGCAAGACTCTATCTCTAAATAAATAGATAAATAAATAAATAAAGGAAAAATAACAATGATGAACAAATTATCATAATTGTAAGTAAAGGCAGTATCTGACTCTGTCTTGCACAATTCACCTCATTCCCTTCACCTGGCCCTGCCTATCCCTTCTTTCTGGCAGCCTTTTCTCTAGCCTGAGAGAATTAATGCAGTTTTGAAGGAACTGCATCTGCAATAATTATATCAGACCCAATAAAATATAAAATCTCTAAGGCAAGTAGATATCTTTAATCTGTACGTTAACTTTAAAGAAACAACACTATTTTAAAATTACAAAACCTGTACCATATAAAATACAAAAAAGAAAATTAAAAGCATCCAAAATTGTACATTAAGACAGAATCTTCATTAACATTTTATTGTCTATCTTTCTGGTTTTAAGCAGTATATTTTCTATTTAAAATGGAATCAATCCAGTATATACTATAATCTATATTTTCATTTAACAATATTTCTGTATCATTACTCTTCCATGATACAATTTTTATGTGTTACTCATTGTGTGTGTATATCAAATTTAGACTGTTTTCAACATTTTGGTCTTATAAACAATAAATATTCTTGTAGTTAAATGGTTGTTGCAATTATCTTTTTATTTACTTGGTATAAATTCTTAGAAGGGGAATTGCTAGTCAACCTTCTTAGGATTGACAAACAGCCTTCCAGAAAGTTCTTCCAATTTATATTTCTCCCAGAAACATATGAAAACATGTTTCCCATATCCTTGATGATGTGGGGTATAATCAACTTTTTAAAATCTCTACTGATTAAAATAGTGGAAAAGCTAAAACATTTTCATTCACATTCCTTTGATTGCTAATGAAGGTCTTTTTCTTGTTTTTCATTTTTATTTAAATTTGTTTAAATAAGTTGCCTGATGAGGTAAGCCCCATGATGGAAGGACGTATGTCTGTTTGTTCATTTAGGTCTCTGGGGCACCTCGAACTGTGCCTGGCAAAAATAAGTGCTCAATAGTTACTGGATGGATGATGTCCAACACTTGTAAGACTTCTTTATCCAAGGAAATAACATTTAGACGAGTTTTACTTTTTTTAGTTTATCATGTGCCCTTCAGTTTTACTTATTGTGTTCTCTGCTACATAGAATATTTTAAAAATCAAACTAATGTTTTCCTTCATGTTTCCTCTCTGCTTGCATCAGGATTAGTGATATTATATATACCAAGACTCTGTGTGTGTGTGTGTGTGTGTGTGTGTGTGTATACATGTTTTTCTATTTTGCTTTTTGTTTTTAAATCATGTAGGCCTTATTTTGCTCTCTTTAGAGTGCAAAATAGAGTGTTTCATTTTTCCATATAGTAAGCAATTTGTCTCAAAAGTATTTGTTGAATTACGTGTCCTTTCTCAGTCAAATTGAACTACCATTGTCACTGATGTGAAATGCCTTGTCCTTATCTAAACTTGAATCTCTTTCTAAACTTTCTATTTTTTCATCGGGTTTGTCTCTCTACACCAGTATCATGCTGTTTTAAAAATTGTTTTGATATCAGGATAGGCAATTCTCTCCTCATTATACATTTTGCTAAAAATTCTCATTTATTCTCCTATGTTTATTATTTCAGGAACACATGTGAATCATATGTTCACATTTTCTTATAAATCTCCATTGAGGGCCAGGTATTGGTTGCTCATGCCTGTAATCTTAGCACTTTGGGAGGCCAGGGCAGGAGGTTCACTTGAGCCCAAGAGTTCGAGACCAGCCTGGGCAACATAGTGAGACTGCCAATCTCGAAAAAAATAATAATAATCCCGTTGAGGTTTTATTGAGATTGCATAACATTATAGATTAACTTGGTGACAAAATAGATCATTATAAACATTCCCTATACAGGGATATCATGTGTCTAGAATTTAATAAAGCATGTTATAGATTCCTTATATATGTCCTGAACATTTCCTATTGAATTTATTCCTAGATATTTTATAGTTTAATTACCGTTTTAATGGCATTTTTTCCTTTATTTGTATTTCTTTTCTCACTGGTTATTGCTCTAGTATTAAAAAGCTATTTTTCTGTACATGTTTTTAATAAGCCACTTTACTCAATATTCTTTATATATGAATTTATTAGTCTTTCCAGATAGACTGTCTTCTGTCTTCTGTAATGTCTTTTTTATTTTTTCCTCTGTATCAACATTTATACCTCTGATTTTGTTTTCTTACCTTATTGCCATTCTTTAAACTTTGAAAGCAATAATTAATAATAATTGTTATAGTAAGTATCTTCCTTTGCCTTGTTTTTAACTTGAAGAGAAATATTTTTACTTTTATATTTTAATTTCAGGACTTTTTTTTTTTTTTTTTTTGAGGAGTCTCGCTCTGTCACCCAGGCTGGAGTGCAATGGCATGGTCTCGGCTCACTGCAACCCCCAACTCTGGGTTCAAGTGATTCTCCTGCCTCAGCCTCCTGAGTAGCTGGGACTACAGGTGCGCACCACCACGCCCAGATAATTTTTGTATTTTTAGTAGAGACAGGATTTCACCATGTTGCCCAGGCTGGTCTCAAATTCCTGACCTCAGGTGATCGGCCCACCTCGGCCTCCCAAAGTGCTGGGATCACAGTGCATGAGCCACCACACCTGGCCAGTATTCTTAATTAGGTTAAAAAAACTTTATTTCTCTCTAAGAATTTTTTTTTTAAATCAAGAATGGATGTTGAATTTCATCAAATGTTTTTAATACTAGTACTAGTAATTTTCTTTGTTCTGGTAATATGATTGATTACATTAATACATTTCCTGAAATTGTATCATTCTTATATTTCTAGAATAAACTTACTTCATCATAGTATTTTTTAAAATATAGCTCTAGTTTTGATTTACTAGTAATTCATGTGTGATTATGTATTAGTCAGGGTTCCCTAGAGGGACAGAATAGGAGATACATATATATCTATCCCAAATTATCAAAGAACACATAATTCCTGTGTTAGTAAAAGCAAAAAGGAAGGAAATGGAAATCTTTACCACTTCTAGAAAACTCGATAACCCTGATACCAAAACTTGACATATTAGAACCCAAAAGAGAGCCAACTATAGATGAAATATAAAATGATAAGTAATAGTCTGTGATGGTTAATACTGAATGTCAACTTGATTGGATTGAAGGATGCAAAGTATTGATCATATATATATGATATTCATATATATGAAATATATATATGATTATAACAAGGCTTTCATATGTATATGATGTAGCTATACATCTGTGTGTGTGTATATATATATATGAAAGTCTTGTTATAATCAAAATCTTAGTTTTCCCTTCTACCTCTAATAGTGTCTCCTCAGACGATTTGATGTTTGCTCAATATTTAGAATTTCATATATATATATGGGAGTGTATTAAGCATTAACTTACATGATCACAAGTTCAAACAACAGGCTGTCTACAAGTTTGAGAAGCAAGGAGAGCCAATTCAAATCTCAAAACTGAAGAACTTGGAGTCCAGTGTTCGAGGGCAGGAGGCATACAGCATGGGAGAAAGATGTAGGCTGAGAGGCTAAGCCAGTCTCATCTTTTCATGTTTTTCTGCCTGCTTTACATTTGCTAGCAGCTGATTATACTGTGCCCACCAGATTAAGGGTGGATCTGCCTTTCCCAACCCACTCACTCAAATGTTAATCTCCTTTGGCAACACCCTCACAGACAAACCCAGAATCAATACTTTGCATCCTTCAATCCAATCAAATTGACCCTCAGTATCAGCCATCACAGACTATTATAATTTTATATTTCATCTATACCTGGCTCTCTTTTGGGTTCTAATATGTCAAGTTTTGGTATCAGGGTTATCGAGTTTTCTAAAAGAAATGGAAAAGATTTCCATTTCCCTTCCTTTTTGCTTTTAATAACACAGGAATTATGTGTTTTTGATGATTTGAAATAACTTGTCTCTAAGTTTCTCTGGATCCAGTACCTTTAACAATAGATCTTTAACAAAATTTTCTACCTTTTCTATGCTTTTTGTTTTATTTTCTCTATTCAGATTCTCAACTTCTTTTATAAGACTTGATCATTTTCATTTTTATTCTTTAAATCTTTGATTTAATCATGATTTTTGAGTTTATCAACAAAAAAATATGGTATTTTCACAAAATTTTTCATAATATCTTTTGTATTTTTGCCTAAATCTACTTCTCATTGATATTTTACTTTGGAATTTTTGTGTATTTTTTTCTTTCTTTTTTTGTTTTGATTAGACTTGTGAGGAGCTCGCCAACATAACTGATTCTTTTCAAAGAATGGATTTTGGATTTACTATCATTTCTTCACTCTTGTAATTAATTTTAATTTCAATTTCATGTTATTTCCTCCTGATTCTCTTATATTTCTCCTTCTGAATGCAGTTAAAAGCTTAGATTATTTTGTTGTTTCCTTTCTTTGATAATAAACATACTTGAGACTACAGTTTTCTTTACTACATATAGCTGTATTAGTTCATTTTTGCTAGGTAATGCTGAAGGAACAAATCATATCAAAACCTCACTGGCTTACAACAGCCCAGGTTTATTTATCTTTTACATTTCATGTCCTTTGCATGTTGACTGCAGTTTTGATTAACGTCTTCATTCTGAGATCCAAGCTGAACAAACAGCCTCCTCTCTGGGACATGCTGTTCCTGTGGTTGAAACATGCTGAGGCTCTTGGAGCTTCTGCTTGGACAAGGCAAACATTGCCCCCACCCCATTCACATTCTAGTGGTCAAACCAATGTCACACATTCAAAGAGAAGGGCATACTGCTGTCACAGGGAGGATGGCAAATAATTGGAAAGATGAACACAATCTACCCAAAAACTTTGGTAATATATTTTGTTTGAGAAGTAATATTCTTACTGTCATTTTTTAACTGTGATTTTTTTATTCACCCATTTTTAAAAACTCATTTAAAAATTTTTAAGTTCTCAGACATTTTTTGTTCTAAATTTTTAACATTGTTTTTATTTCTAGTTTTATTGCATCATAGATGGAAAACATAGCCCATATAATTTCTACTTTTTGGAAAGCCTTGAGCTTTCTTTAGTGTGTCAATAAATGATTAATTTCTGTTAAATTCCATTGACATTGAAAAGAATATTTTCTCTATCTGTAATCTGTAATTTTCCACATGGATCTATTAAGCAAATATCATTAATCATATTATCCCGGTCCTCTGTATCCTTATTTATTTTGTCTATTTGCTCTGTCTGTGATTGAGCTGAGTGTGTGAAAATCTTGTTATAATCAAAATCTTAGTTTTCCCTTCTACCTCTAATAGTTTCTTCTCAGACGATTTGATGTTTGCTCAATATTTAGAATTTCATAAAAATGACTTTAAAAATATGTTGACTGACTACAGCACAATTGGCAATTACACTGTGGTGATAGCATTTGCCCCTATCCGATGTGTAAGAGGCACTCTTTTGTTGCAAACCATTTTCTTAAAAATGTTATATGAAACACCTTTGCTCCCCTGAAGTTTTCTCCTTGAATTTTCCTTTGTCTGATATTAATACTGCCAACATTGTTCTCTCTGTACCTGTATCAGCATGTATATTCATGTCTATCTCCTTTTAAAAATTATTTTTAAACTTTCTGTATCACTTTAAGTTTGTCTCTTGTAAACAAAATATAAATTATTTTTTAATGATCTCTAAAAAATTTTTTTTTTTTGAGAAGGAGTCTTGCTCTGTCACCCAGGCTGGAGTGCAGTGGTACGATCTCAGCTCACTGCAACCTCTGCCTCTCGGGTTCAAGCAATCTCTAAATATTTTTACGTTTTACAAGAGTTTTAAAATCATGACTAGGTATTGTGAATTTAATGTCCTTGTCATTGTGTTAGTTCTTCCGTTATGTATGTGTAGTATGCATGCACAGGCTTTTTCATTTCTTTTAACTAATAATATAGTCTGTTATAAATTTTATAATTTGCAGATAGGCATGGCTATCCACAAATGTAGAAATCATCCATCCCTACTAAACTTTGAAGAAATATTTTGGCCAACTAATTCCAACTGAAGTGTCAATACTTCACAAGAGGGCTGGAGCCATTGCTAAAGTTCACCTAAATCTTATATGAAAAATAGAAAAAGGCAATTATAAATTTATTTTTTAAAACACATAAAAGATACTCTCTCTAAGACTCAGTTTTGATTGCAAAAAAAAGAGAAAGGTGCTGTAGAGCTAGTTACTATGTAAGAATTAGAATGTGCTTATTTAAATACTTGTAATTGTTTTGAACTAGTTTAACGAGTCCTCTCTGTTTGTCTAGGACAAGTACCCTTGGCTCTTCAACCACATTTCCACTATTAATACCTTTCTTTTTCTTTTTGAGACGGCCTCACTCTGTCGCCCAGGCTGGAGTGCAGTGGCTCAATCATGGCTCACTGCAGCCTTGACCTCCTGGGCTCAATCAATCCTCCCACCTCAGCCTCCAGAGTACCCAGGACTACAAACTTGCATCACCACGCCTGTCTAATTTTTTAACTTTTCTGTGGAGAAAGGTTTTTGCCATGTTGTTCAGACTGGTCTTAAACTCCTGGGCTCAGGCAATCCTCCCACCTCAGCCTCCTGAAGTGCTGGGATTACAGGTGTAAGCCAATGCACCCGATCTTTCACTATTAATCTTGATATAAAAAGTTATCACCATTGGTTTCTGGGATACTTGGACCAGCTGTGGGCAATGAAACTTTGATTGGGTGGTTTGACTTAAGAAGAAGATGATCTGCCCAAAAAAGCAGTAGGTGGGCTCCCACCTGGTGCCCAATCCAAGACTGCCCACCTGTTCCTTGAACCTTGGCTATTCAACTACATTTCTACTATTAATCTTTTCTTTTTCTTTTTGAGATGGTCTCACTCTGTTGCCCGGGCTGGAGTGGAGTGGCATGATCATGGCTCACCGCAGCCTTGACCTCCTAGATCTAAGAAGAGCACCGAAGGAAGGTCCAGTCCAAATCCCTACTCTGCTACTTGTGTAATATTGGACACTTCTCCAACCCCTGGCACTTAACCATGGTCTAAACTGGTCACAGAGCCTGCCCTGCCCACTGCTTCCTCAGTAACTGTTCTGACTTCATTGGAGTTTTACCATTTTTCAGGTGGGTGTTGCGAAAAAAGCAAGTGAAGACAGTACATAGAACAGTTACTGAGGAACTAAAGTTGTTCAGTCTAAAGGTTAGAGGAAGATTTTGGTAAAGAAAGTAGCACCTGTCAGACTGATAGAGAAGCAACAGGAGACTTTCAAGATTGTAGGAAGGTAGGGACTCCTTTAATTGTCTGATAAGATGCTAGACTACCACATTTAGTTTAGAAATTGTGGTCTCCATAGCAATGAACCTGAATTGTTACATGCACACTCTTAAAATGTAATATTCAAAAAGTTAAAACTATGACTCCTGTGCCAATATAAAAGATTTTATTTGACTCACTAATTAATGGGAGAACCCATAAGTTGTTCACACTGGTTCAAAGGAGAACTTGAAGAACAGAGGTATCTAAAGGCAGTCAGGAATGCTGAATTAAAGTTAATAATAGATGCAAAACTGGTTAACATCTGAAAGGGCAATAAGATGTAATGTTTAGGACTATCTTTTCTAAATCTGCTACTTTTCTAAATCACTTGCTTTGCTGTGGACAAGAATCATTGGCATTATTATCAAATTTTCTATAAGCTAATTTCTACCCCTATGGCTGTAAAATAAGCCTAATCAGTGGAGAGCAATCAAAAGTGCACTCCTTATAGGTTATGCCAGACAATGCCCAGCAAGTCACTGAACTGCTTGCCCAGAAAGCAGTTCCATTGGCCTGTTTTCAAGTTGTAGACAAATTTTCCTTATAACACCTTAAGTTATGAACAACTGATTTTAATATTGGTTTCCAACAAAGTTGGAAAAATTTGAGTTGGTCAAATATGTGTGAGCCTACTCCAATGCCTTCAAATACTTATTTTCACCTCCCTGCCTGGATTCAGGTCTGGCCTATATTCTAATAAGCTCTACTGTGTGTCCCAGGAAGGTCATTCGGGTTTACTCTTGCTATCAAGGGTAACACATTCAGCAAATTCTTAAGCTCTTGTCCTCTTTCCAGCAGGCTTTTGTGGTCCATTTACAGTCTGCTGGGCTGAGCAGGAAGAGACAGGTTGCTCTGGGCAGTGTTCAACAGCACAGCTCTTTGTCTCTTGCTGTCAGCCAGCCCTGTCACTACATTGTTCTTCAGGCGGCATGCCTTTGATGGACTATCTACCCCTTCTGTCTCAACACTCCAGGCAGCATTTGGAGAAATAGCAGCCCTATGCTGTTCCTTCTGGTACAGAATAATCCAATTATATTATGATGTGCTATCAACTCGGTTCCACATATTTGTTGAGGACACTTGAGAAAGTCCTGAAGATGTAAAGGCATGCTCCTTGTTCTTAAAGAGCTTTCCTTCTGTTGGGAGACAAGCCATACACAAGCAGCAAATGGCAGAGGCTGGCAAGAAGAGCAATGAAGAGCCAAGAAGAGCACTGAAGGAAGGTTCTGTTCAAATCACTACTCTGCTACTTTTGAGATCTTGGACAAGTTATTTTCAAAATGTCATTACAAGTTATTTCTTTTTTAACAAAATAGCATAATTTATATACCATAAAATCTACCAATTGGGAGTATACAGTTTAGTAAAGTTATCATAGTAAAGTTATAGAGTTGTGCAAACATCACCTCGATCTGGTTTTAGAACATTTCCATTACCCCACGAAAGTTCCCTCATGACCACTTGTAGGCAATCCTCTTTCTCACTCTAGCTCTGGATACCCACTGAATGCTTTTTGTTTCCATAGATTTATCTTTTCTAGAAAGTCATATAAATGGAGGCATACAACATGTAGTCATTTGTGTCTGGCTTCTTTCACTTAGCATAACATTTTCGAGTGCCATCCCTGTTGTAGCATGTATTAGCATACATTCATTCCTTTTGATTGCTGAATTGTTTGCCATTTTACGAATATGCCACATTTTGTTTATCCATTCACCAGCTGATGTGTATTTAGATTGTTTCAGTTTGGGCCTATTATGAATAATGCTTCCTTGAACATTCACATGTAAATTATTGTGTGGATATATGTTATTTATCTTGGGTAAATCCCTAGGAGTAGATTTGTTGAGTTGTAAGCTAAATATCTAACTTTTTAAGAAACTGCCAAACTCTTTTCCGAAATGATTCTACCATTTTACATTCACACCAGCAATGCATGAAGGTTCTGGTTTCTACATCTTTATAATCGGTTATTATCTCTCTTTTCTTTTTCTTTTTTTTTTCAGACAGAGTTTCACTCTTGTTGCCCAGGCTGGAGTACAATGGTGCAATCTCAGCTCACAGCAACCTCCACCTCCCAGGTTCAAGCGATTCTCCTGCCTCAGCCTCCTAAGTAGCTGGGATTACAGGTGCCCACCACCAGGCCCAGCTAATTTTTGTATTTTTAGTAGAGACTCCCAGGGTTTCACCATGTTGGCCAGGCTGTTCTCGAACTCCTGACCTCAGGTGATCCACCTGCCTGGCCTCCAAAGTGCTGGGATTGCAGGCATGAGCCACTGTGCCTAACCTCTCTTTTCAATTATAGCTATTCTAGTGGGTTTAATAGTATCTTATTGTGGTTTTAATTTGCATTTTCCTAATGGCTAATGATATTGAACGTATTTTCATGCTCTGACTAGCCATGCACACATCTTCTTGAGAAAAATGCCTATTCATATCTGGCCCATTTGAAGTTGAACTGTCTCTCTTCTTACTGATGAGATATAAGGGTTGTTTATAGTTTCAGGATACACATTAGAAATAAGATTTGCAAATATTTTCTCCCAGTTGGTGGCTTATCTTTTTTTTTTCTTTTTAGAGATGGGGGTCTCTGTCATCCAGATTAGAATGTGGTGGCATGATCATAGCTAACTGCAGCCAACTCCTAGGCTCAAGTGATCCTTTCACCTCAGCCTCCCAAGTAGCTGAAACTACATTCACACACCACCATGCTTAATTAATTGTCTTCTATTTTTATTTTTGTAGAGCTGGGGACTCGCTATGTTGTCCAGGCTGGTCTTAAACACCTGGTCTTAAGCGATCCTCCTGCCTTGGCCTCCCAAAGCACTGGGATTATAAGCGTGAGCCACCACACCTGGACTTCATTTTCTTAATGGATAAGTTATTTAAGCTATTGAATCTAACCTCAATTGTCACATATACATTGTAGGTAAATTAATAATATCTACTGTCAGGGTTTTGTAAGGATTAAAAGAGGCAATATATGTGAAAAATACTTAGCACAAGGCTTGGAAAATATTAGAAGGTTTACTGAATAATCTGAACATAAGCAAGCGCATGAAAAGTGTCAGGTTATGGGTTGCAATAAGTACTCCACTTATACAGGGAGGAAAGAAATCAAGCATGGGTGGAAGGTGCCACAGCTCCACAGCCAGAATAAAACTTTGAGATGCTCATTGAAGAAAGAAAGCAGCTGATACAGGAAGGCAGCCCAGGCTAGGAAAGCAGCCAACAAAGGCACAGAGGCAAGAGTGAGCACAGCTTGTGGGGACACAGAAGCGAGAGCAATATTCTACAGAGGAACATGGGTCATCCCATGTTCCCACATTGTATTTTTCACACAGTGCCAAATAACATTAGAGCCTGAGACAGAGTATGTGAAATAGGCATTTCATCCAGTTCTGTCAAATTATAAAATGATCTTTCTATTTCAAAAGAGGAAATCAAAGAAATGGCAAGAAGATTCCAGCCAATGTAAAAATATGTCACCAATCCTGTGGAAAACTGCAAATATATTATTTGAGGTGGAGATAACTGTGGTGCCTGACAAAGACGGGCAAGAGATGAGCCCATGGGCAAGCAGGGTCTGGATGCAGGAGTACCCAGGTGAGCTGCCCCAAGTTGTGGACTAGCTGGGGAATGTGAGATCCTGCAAAGTCCTGTACTGTAACCTGGGCAAGTTTAACACCAAGACCATGTTGTTAGAGGATCATCAATCAAACACAGATTCAAGAGGCAGGGCCAGTAAACCAGGAACCCCTGGCTGTCATGAAAAGAGGGTAAGCCCAGAAAGTCAGAAAACACTAACAGTTGATATCTGTTTGAGCTTACTCTACACTTGAGACTGGGTCAAGTTTTCAAATGAATTATCTCATTTAATCTTTGCTGTTCCCAGTTAAGTAGGTCATCTTATTTTCCCCATTCTACAGATGACAGAACCACCAAGACTCAAAGAGGTTGATACTGGGCAGAGCTAGGATTGAACCTGGACAATCTGACCCGGCCCTTGCTCATAAGCACAGCACTACGCTGGAACCCGGCCCCAGCCTGGGCTCACATCGATAGCAGAAACCTGCCTGTTGCTCTCAGTACTGTTCTCAGCCAACACAGGGCCTGACACATATGTCAACACCAAACAGAGATGTATGTAAGAAAGGATGGCAGAAACAAAAGCAATGTCTAACAAGACAGATGGAAGCTAAGCACCCTATGCATGAGACATGATGAAGAGATCCACAGGTATACCAGAATCAGCAGTGAGATGAAATGCAGGTAGTGTCTGGCTCACAGGAATTAAAGTTTGAAAATCATCTGCTTTTTAAATATAAATTAGAGCAGATCCAGGCTTTTCCCTCTGGAATAACTTCATTCCTAAACCACTTTATTGCACCAGACTTTGATGAGTGAGTTTCATAACTGGTCCTTCAGGGCTTGTGCAGGGTCCAGTGTCCAGCCATCACACTCACAGCTGCTCTCCCTGGGACAGGTTGGAAATGGCTCCTTCAATGTGCATAATTCGGAGTTCAGCACTAGCCTACCTAAGCCTCTTCCTAGTTGCATGGTTGACGGGGAGTTCACCTCTCTGGCCTCAATTTCATCCCTTGTAAAATGTAAATAATAGTAATTTCTACTCCATGTAGGACTGCAGGAAGTTTAAATAAAATGTTGCATTTAAAGTCATGAGAGCAGGGCCTTTTAGCTTAAATAAAATACTGCATTTAGTCATGGACGCAGGGCCTTTTAGAACAAGGTCTAAAAAAAAAATCTTGGTATTATAATTTCACTTGCCCAGGTGCTAGTGCACCACTCGTATCAGGTGGGAATGTCTCATCCTTACATGTGTCACATCCTTCTTGCACTGTGCCATCCCAGGCTGGACTTGCAGGATGCCAGTGAGGCTAAATCTTGCCATTCTTATCCTATGCAGAGGAAGGCTAGCCTTACTCTCTGAAGATAAGACATCCCTAATTCCCTTCCTTCCTCTGCAATTCTCCACACCCTTTTCTCCCCCTTTCGGGCCTAGCAGACAATGAATGAGTATCCTGGTGTCTCGCCAGTTGTAGCAGGAAGTTATGAATAAGGATCGCATGGGACGATTGACTCTCTAAAAAGATAGGCACCAAATTAATCCTGAAGGCTGGGCAGTAACCACAGGAAACTTGGAGCCATGAGGCTGCCACTTAACACTTACATATCTCTGTCTACCCTGGAGTGTTAGGCAAACAATAGCTTAATCCACTAAAGGCCTGTGAGCGGTATTATTAGTCATGGAATATCTGAGATCAACCTTTGGGTACATACACTCAAGGCCAGAATCTGGCATCCAGGTCCTCACGTGGGACTAGGATCCCCACATGAGTCTTTAAGGAATGTCACAGCAAATTTTCAACAACTGGTTAATGTCTATCAGTGCTTAGCAAATGAGGCCTGTGTTGAAGTGTCAATGCCCAAGGGACTGATTTATTGAAATGCCCTAATTAGGATCTTGTAACACATCAAAGGGCCGTTAAAGAAAAAAGTGCTGGCTTCAGAGACTAAGGGGTATACATAGGCATGGTTTGTCTCTCTGCCAGGCTCAACAAATGCAATTCTGACAGTGCTATGGGCTCCACTGGGACAGCAGCCATCAATAAATTAGAACATGACCCATCTGCTGGAGGAAACCTGGTGTAATCTCTTCCCACATGCCCACTTTCTCCTTTTCTAGCCTTTCCCCCACTTTAGAGGCCTGTAACAAGCTCAGAGTCAAGGCCAGGAAGGTTCTTGGACCAAAGAACTAGCTAGGCCAATCTTCCATGGAGGATTTAGAAAGATGCTGCAACAATTTATCAGCTTCTGGAATTACGGTCTTTCTCCACTGCTACCATGTCTTAAATACACATCTGCCATTTGAAATCTCCTCAACCACAAAGAAAAAATAGCTTCCCCTAGAGGCACATCTTCCAGGCCAAGCCTGTTTTGCTGCTGAGAGTAGATTGCCATACTTATTTCTACTCAGCTTAAACCCCAGCACTACCAATTCTCTCTCTCTGTAATCTTGAGTATGCTGTTTAATCTCTTAGTTTCTTCATCTGTAAAGAGGGAGGACTAATGATAATACTTACCTCATGGGGTTGTTGGGAGGATTAAAAAATGCATGTAAAGTACCTGGTACACAGTTACAATTTGATGAATGTTATTGTTATTATACTTGTAATATTATGATAAAAGGAGACTGAGCTGACTGTTAGTTCATAAGAAATAATAAGCAATAGTCTTTTTTTTCTTTTTCTTTGAGACAGAGTGTCACTCTGTCACCCAGGCTGGAGTGCAGTGGGTGCGATCTTGGCTCAATGCAAGCTTTGCCTCCCAGGTTCACGCCATTCTCCTGCCTCAGCCTCCCGAGTAGCTGGGACTGCAGGTGCCCACCACCACCCCTGGCTAATTGTTTTGTATTCTTAGTAGACATGGGATTTCACCATGTTAGCCAGGATGGTCTCGATCTCCCAACCTTGTGATCCGCCCACCTCAGCCTCCCAAAGTACTGGGATTACAGGTGTGAGCCACTGTACCTGGCCAATAAGCAACAGTCTTTACAGAAGCCCCTGAACATGGCCAAGACAGGGAATGCCCCTCAGAGTTTCAAGATGCTCTAGGCTGCCTCAGGTGTAAAACATCTACAACATGAATACAATTCTATGCTTAGCTAACAGTCCAAGCTTGCATTTTTATCAACATTAAAGAACATGATGCAAAGAGCAGCAGTCACCCACTACAAGTAACCTTGGAAAAAAGACTGCTTCAAGATCTAGGACAGGAAACATATAGGATAAACCTAGAGCTTCTTGACATACCAGATAGTAAGGAAGTTAGCAGAGTCTACTAGGGTCATGTCAAAAGGACTCAGGAGCTGTCTTGAAGAGGTTCCCACTGGCCAAAGATGGGGCAATGTGAACATCGATTGGAATGATAACTGCTGCAATGGACTGAAACATGCCAAATATGTTCTAGGAGACTAATTCATTATTTTTAACACTGGTAAGTAAAAAAGAAAGAATAAAACATTTATCTCACCTTATCAGTATGACCCTATACTTCAGGATAACCAAATAGTTGATGAGGGGAGGTTTGTCTTTATACAGTTTCCAGCTAAAGAATGAAGAAGTGATGATATAATATCACTATTTCATAATCCGAATAAATTAATATATCTAAGCATCAATGATCAATGGCTACTAATAGCATAAAAACAGAGACAATTATTTAGTGCTGCCTGATGAGAGTGCACACCACCATCTATGAAATGGTCTTGCCCAAAATATCACATTTTAATCTGATCAAGCTCCAGATCTAAATGCTGATTTTCAGGCAATCCAAAGGCATAAAAACATGCTAAATGACATCATAGGGATACAATAAGCAAACCCTAGTCTCTGGGAAATGCTAAAGGACAAATCATTGCTTTCTTCAACAAAGAAACTGAAAGGTAAAAAGAGTGAGATGAAAAAGAAACCTATAAATTACAAAGCAATTCATACTGAAAACACCAAATGCTGATAAGGACACAGAACAGCAGGGACTCTCGTTCACTGCAGGTGAAAATGTAAAATACACAGGCACTTTGGAAGACAGTTTGGTGGGTTCTTATAAAACTAAACATACTTTTACCATACAATCCAGCAATCACATTTCTTGGCGTTTACCCAAATGAGTTGAAAATATATGTCCACACAAAAACGTGCACATGGATGTTTATAGAAGCTTTATTTATAATTACCAAAACTTGGAAACAACCAAGATGTCCTTTAATAGGTGAAGGATTAAACTCTAGTACACTCATACAATGGAATATTACTCACTGCTAAAAAGTAATGAGCTATGAAGCCATGTAAAGACATGGAGGAGCCTTAAGTGCACATTACTAAGTGAAAGACACCAATCTGAAAAGGCTACACACTATATAATTCCAACTCTATGACATTTGGGAAAGGTAAAACTATGGAGAGAGTAAAATGATCAGTGGCTGTCAGAGATTATGTAGGGGGAGAGAAGGATGACTAGGCACAGCACAGCATATTTTTAGGACAGGGAAACTACTCTGTGTAATACTAGAATGGTAGATCCATGTTAAGCAAATACTTGCCCAAACCCATAGAATGAACAGCACCAAAAGTGAACTCTAATGTAAACTATGGACTTTGGATAATGATGATGTCCCAATATAGGATCATGGACTGCAACAAATGTTCCACTCTAGTGTGAGATGTTGATAGATGGGGAGGCTGTGCATATGCGGGGGCAGGGGAGTATATGGAAACTCTCTGTACTTCCTGCTCAACTTTGCTGTGACCCTAAAACTCTTCTAAAAAATAGTCTTTTTTTAATATAAGAAAAAAAGCAGTCCATGTGAAAAACCAAGCAATTATAATACTATGTATGAACGTTACTTGGCTTCCAACTTGAACAAACTATATATGCAAAGTAGAAAGTGAGAGAGAGGGAAAAGGAGAAGAATTCACTAGACATTAAGGAATTACTATAATAATTTTAGAGGTGAAAATGTACTGTGATTATGTCTGAAAAACAGTCCTATTTTACAACTACATATGGAAATATTTATATAATAATATGAAGTCCGAGATTTGCTTTAAAATATTTGGGTGTTGGGGGCAAGTGGGTAAGAATATGGATGAAACCAGATTGTCCCCGTGATGGCTACGTGGAGTTCATCACACTGTTACTCGACTATTGTCAATGCTTAAAATTTCTCCTATTAAGAAGTTGTTTTGTTTTAAAGGCAGTGCCAATCAGGGTGCTAAGTGCAGCCTCATGATAATACATCTGTTGTGGTATTACATGGTCCCATGGACAAAACTCTGGGGCTTTTATCATAAGGGAGGAGGCCCAACACTTGACACCTTAAGCCAGTTAAGTCACTGAAATCTGGAAACCTCTACAAAGTTAAAATAAACCTAATCAATTATTTCAAACTTCTGGCTCCTGTATTCATCAGGCCTCCTATGCTCAATATGCTTAATGGCAATGAAGAAAGTTATTACTGTTTCCTCAACGATGGATCCTCAGAAACTAAGTATGGAGACCATCTCTTGATGTTGGTCTAACAAAGGGAAGAAAAGGAACATTCACGAAATTTCTTCTATAGGGCAGGCACTAGGTTTGCTTCCTCTCACAAACACTCAGGAGAACTCAGTAAGGTAGGAATTAGTATTTCCCGTTTTGAGATGAAAAACTGAAGCTCAGAGAGGAGAAACAGCCTGCTCATGGCCACAGAGTGAGTAAGTGGCTGAGTCAGGAAATAAGCCTTGGCCATCTGAGTGTATGGCACAGATTTTTAATCTCCACTCTATATTCTCTTTGTGTAGAGTCAACCAAGATTGAGTTTTAGTCATCACTTAAGAATACGACAAAATCCTACTGCTTTTAGGTATCAAACCCAATCTCTTTTTTAATTTTGAAGTTCTGTCTACAGTCCTATGGCAGAGACTTCCCAAGCTCTCTATAGAAGGCTGGGGGTATGAGGGTGAGGAGGTGTGTGGAATTGCACTGGGAAGCATATTGAGCATATACAGAAAGCTGAGGGTCAATGACCAAGAACTACATGGAGGCCACACAGCCAGCATCTTATCCAACTAAGAGCCCTCCCTGAAGGGCTGGGCAGGACCAGGTGTGGGGCCACAGAATAAAACCGGAACCATCAGCTGGAAGAAGAGACCAACGAGAAAGAGAGTTGAGGGAGGAGTCTGAGCTGATTCCCTGAGCCAGTTGGCAATGGAACCACAAGTGTCTCTGGGGTCTTGGCCTGGCAGCTTTGGAGGCTTGCTCGGTGGCCCACTACAACACAATTCTCCTGGAATACACAGCTCTTCCAAGGTCATTTAGTTCCATTCTCATAGAACCGGATGCATATTAGTATTGGGGCAGGCCTCAGACACTCTCCAGGCCATAGGGTTTTCAAACAATGTTTCAAAGTGCCTGGGCAACCACCTCAAATCACCCCACAGGCCACAGGCCCAAAGAGTGGTCCTTTCTTCATTTGGCCCATTAATATAAGCATTACCTAGAAGGCCTCTGTCTTGCTTGTCAGTGAGTTTTAGATTTCACTCAAGTCAACAGTTATCAAATGTCTACCAAAGTTTCTCTAAGGCCAGATGTGATTAGGATTTCAGACTGACAGCCAGAGGGCATGACTAGAAATGTGTTTTCCTTCTCTCCTCAAGGGACAGATACTTTAGAGTTTGAATATAGAGTATCTCCAGAAGAATGCTTTTTCAGTTTTCAGGTTGGGTGAATCAGACCTTTCTATCCTAGTAAGGTGAATTTGGGCAAAATACTAAAACTTCGGAGTTGCTATATGAGATGTATTGTGATTTATTGTATACATTTGCTATTTTCTAGGGTTTGTTACTCAGTAGGAACCCAATTAGAGCAAGTACTTTAAGGTTGTATTGTTTTATAAAGGATGAAAATCACATGCAGATTTGGATTTGTATCTTCCTAAAGAAATGTATGTAGCAAAGTATCTTCTCCCAGGGTCATGATTATTTTTATGCCTAAGAATCTGAGACACCAGCATGCTGGGAGGCACACCTAAGCCAGCCACTAAGAGGGAAATGGTGTGATATCCACCCTCTAGTAACTTGAGTCTATGCTTGCAGCTGACAAGGAACCACAGGAAGGATCAGGGGTCCCCAGGACCAGGTCAGAGGCAGAACCTCTGAGGCATGTGAGGTCTTTATCAGACTCAAGACTCAAATTCACTTCTCCTTTGTGCTAAAAGCCAAATCTTCGTGCATGCAAAGCATGGATTGTTTGATGTAAAAGATTCAGATGATTAACTGTGCTGGGAGAAAACAGACTCAGAAAGGTGAGGTGACTCTTCTGAGGTCAGTTCATAATGACAAGACTAGAAACAAGGTCAAGATGCCAGTAAAAGTTTAGACTCCAATCTCTTCTCCCCCTGATTTTTGTTTGTTTGTTTGTTTGTTTGTTTGTTAATGTTCACCTTTACCCTGTTTTTCCAGCCTTTTCCCCCTTCCATGTGCCTTGTATGTTTAAGATGTCCTGAAGTCCCTGAGGCTGAATTCCCTGGTGTGGCCTCTCAGACAAGGCCAGTTCCTCCATCCCTACACTGATGCCCTGGAAGTGGTCACAACCCGGCAGCCGTCAGGGTACAGTGTATCTTGGGCTTGCATGTCACTTTGGGTTCCCTGATCCATACCTGGGCCCCAGGTCAGAAAGAATCTGTCACTCTAGTTGAGCAATGTTGACAAGATGAATATCAGTTCAAATGAACATCTTGGAAAGAAACACAGAGAGGCCACGGAGTGCGCGGAGAGAGAGAATCCTATTTTATCCACAGTCTCTATACCAAATCCTGCTCTCACAAATCCAGGTAAGAGGTGTGGTGGCTCACACCTGTAATCCCAGCGACTCAGGAGGCTGACGTGGGAAAACTGCTTGAGCCCAGGAGTTTGAGGCCAACCTGGGCAAAATAGCAAGACTCCATTTCTAAAAAAAAGATAAATAAAAGGAATACTTTGCTAATATTTTTGATAGATCAGTAGGGTGACTACAGTTAACATTAATTGTCCATTTCAAAATAACTAGTTGAGAATAATTCAATGTTCCTAGTGTAAAGATAAATATTTAAGATGATAGATACCTCAATTATCCTGCTTTGATTACATATGAATATATCAAATCATCACACATACCCTGAAAATATGTACACCGAATACGAATCAATTAAAAAATTAATTTAAAAAAATCCAGGTAAGAACACTGGGCCTCACCAAGTGGGAACTCAGCTCTTAGGCCACTAAAGGTGATGAGACTTGCTAGAAATCCAGACTCTTCCCCCATCAATCAGATAGATACTCCTTCCTTCTTTCTTCTCTTGTCTCTATTTGTATATCTACTAGGGTTAGAAGGAAGAAAAAACATAACTGCCATTAAAAGCTCAAAGACAGGCATAAAATGACAGTAACTTGTGTGATATGTCAAGTCTTGTATTTGTCACTGAATCCTCACCATAGCACTTTAAGACAGGCATCACACACACCAGCATGTAGGAAACTGCTGCCCAGGGGTGAGATGAAATTCACCCAGGGTCACTATCTTAGTCCGTTTAGTATTGCTACAAAGGAATACCTGTTGCTGGGTGATTTACAAGGAAAGAAATTTATTTGGCTCATGGTTCTACAGGCTGTGTGAGAAGCATGACACCAGCATCTGCTTCTGGTGAGGGCTTCTGGCTGCTTCCACTCATGACACAAGGTGAAGGGGAGCCAGGGTGTGCAGAGATCACATGGTGAAAGAGGAAGCAAGAAACAGAGTGGGAAGGTACCAGGCTCCTTTTAACAACCAGCTCTCAAGGGAACTAATGGACTGAGAATTCACTCACCAACCCCCATCCCCAAAAGAGAGCACTAATCTATTTATAAGAGGTCTACCTCCGTAACCCAAACATCTCCCATGAGGCCCCACCTCCAACACTGGGGATCAAATCTCAACGTGAGATTTGAATGGTCAAATATCCAAGCTATAGTAGTCACACAGCCAGGTAGTGGCAGGGCAGGGCAGGATTAAAACCTAACTTTGTGTCCAGAACCCAAGCTCTTAACCTCTAAGATGGAGAACGTACCAGAACTCACTTGCTTCCTTCCTATTGTCTTTTGCTTCCCTGCCCCACTCCATGCAGACCACAACAGGTTCATGAGGAACTTTCCTTCAGTGGCTGCTCTCTAGCAAGTGGGACCCCCAGAACATTTAGAAGATTTAGCAGAAACAGCTATTGGCTATCAATGCCTTACCTAAAGAGTCTTCACAGCCACGACAAATATCGCACTGTAAATCAGCCTTTCTGGAGTCATCAGGGCCTTTGTGCAAGACGGGGAGCCCTTCTCAGGCACTTCAAGTCACAGCCCTCAGCCTACATTCAGGGCTTGCTTAGGCCACAGGAGCAAACTAAGTCAGGACATATTTTAGCAACAATATTCAAATCCTATTTCACAGCTTCAGAGTGTCACCATCATGAACACAGAGCAGGTGAAGAATGTGTTAACGTCTCATGACTCTAAACTAATATTTCAGGGATTTCCTACCTTTGCCCAAACCTTATAGCCCAGAATCACCTCCTCCCTGCCCTCAGAGGCTGAAGCTGGGCTGCATGGACATCAGAAGCACAGAGGACACACCTGTCCAGCAACTAACACACACTCTCCTCTCTCCCTCCTAATGACCCTGGGGAGCAGGCAGAAAGATACCACTCTTCCCTTTTTACAGATAAGGAAACTGAGGCACAGGAAGGTAAGATTGTTTGTCCAAGGTCCTACAGCTAGTAAGTAAGAGATCTGAGACCATCTCCTTGATCTTCTGACACCCAGACCTTCCTTCTTTCCATTACCCATTAAAGCAACACAGATGCAGTCCTGCTTATTGTAACATGTTATTATTCTTTAGTCTTCTTAAAGTCATCCCTATAACACATTGCCAAGTAGTAGAGGCAACAGCCTCATTCTCCATAATAAGGTCATCTGCTAATAATTTTCCCTTTTTCTCCCCAAGTTTCTCCCCTTTCTGGCCCCTGCCCCCACTTCCTATACATCATCAATATCTGCACAAGCTACCTTTCCCTGGGAGACGTCCGCCTCCACCACCCCTGCCAGGGTCCCCAAGAGGGAAGCATCCCTGGAGATTCTCACCTCCCATACGTCTGTCAAAGTAAGAAAAAAAAAAAATGGAAAATAACAAGAAAGGGAAAATGTGGGAACAACAGCTATCTTACCTCTCCCATCCCTGGGATGAGAGAGGGAGATTTCCTGTTTCTACAAACAACCAAGCTCTGAAAGGAGGCTTCTTTTACATACACTTTGCAGGGATGACTTAAGTAAGTCTTGAAGACTCTCTTTCCCTGGAGACTAGACTAAAAGTATTGTTTAGAAATCTAATACATGGTTTATTTACTCAATTTGTGCTGAGCTCCACAGTTCCTTCAGGCCAGCCTCACTCGCCCATTACTCTATTAATGCTCCATTACTGAAATTAGTGCTGTAATTGGAGGGGGAAGGGCCGAGGAAGGGGGCACTCCTTAAAGGCACAGGTCTCGGCTAATCACATCACGGGCGGAGGCACTGAGGAACTGGTGTGAGGGCCCCACGAACGCCCAAGCTACTCCTCGGCCACGCAGCGGCGGGCAACTGAGGCGCGCGACGCGGCGCCGGCCAATCAGCGCACGGGCCCAGCTTCCAGGGGGAGCTGCTCCTGCGCGCGGGGTAGCCAGGGTCCCGGGCCTGGCCGCGGCCCAGCGGGCTCTTACGCTTTCGCCCCCATCTCGCATCGCACGCCAGCGGTTCAAACACCTCCGGGAGGATCAGACCCCGAGTGCACCTCTGACCCCAGCTCTGGGCAGGGGAGGTCAAGGCCGTTTGTGTGAAGCTTCTTCGCGCACTCTCGCTTCTCCTGGCGGAATCCTAGCGGCCTCCCTGCACCTCCCGCGAACGCCCCGGCACCTCTTCGCAAGCCCACTTTCCCGGAGACCCTTGCGTCCCACTGTGCTTCTGCGTCCCTCTCCGCGGCTTCTCTTCAGGGACTAACTTGTCCTCCGTAAGGCAAAATCTAGTCTCTACCCCTTGAGCATCTGGTCCATCACTTCCTCTCATAAACAGATTTGATGGGAGGGCGGCCCACACTCCTGGCCCGGTTCTCACCTCAGTTTGGGATCTGAATTGCACCCTCTCCCACGACGGAGGTGGCTTTCTTAAAGGTCTCCAGTTGGCCAATCCAATGACCATTTCTCGATTCTTATCTGGAGTGACTGTTCCCTTTGGCACCTGTGAGTAATAGTTTTCCCCAAGTTCTCTTCTCCCTGAAGGAACATTCTTTTCCTACAGCTGTGATTCTTCTAAGTCCCAGGTCCTTTTGAGAATCTGATGAAAACACACTCACACACAGACACACACAAACACAAGCACACAATGGGCATTCATGGACCCTACAGGAGCCTGTAAATCCCAGATTAACCATTTCTGCTCCTTACTTTTTTTCTTGGTGATCTTACCAATTCCTGTTTTTAAAATTCATATGGGCCGGGTGCAGTGGCTCACGCCTGTAATCCCACCACTTTGGGAGACCGAGGCGGGCAGATCGCTTGAGGTCAGGAGTTTGAGACCAGCCTGGCCAACATGGTGAAACCCCGTCTCTACTAAAAATACAAAAATTAGCCAGGCGTGGTGGTGGGCACCTGTAGTCCCAGCTACTGGAGAGGCTGAGACAGGAGAATTGCTTAAACCCGGGAGTCGGAGGTTGCAGTGAGCCGAGATCGTGCCACTGCACTCCAGCCTGGGCAACAGAGCAAAACTCCATCTAAAAAAAAAAAATCATATGTATTTGGACAATTCTCAAGTCTAAATCCCCCAGCCTGGACCTCTTCACCTGTTCCCTACTCACATTTTCAGCTGCCTGATCAACATGCCATAGGCCTCATTCATCTCTGCTAGAGGCTTGGTGATGTCTTGCAGGTACGCAGGCTGGAAAACTTGGGATCATCATTAACTCTTCTGGTTTCCTAAACCTGCCCCTGACAACCTATCAGACACTAAGAACTATGGCTCTTCCTCTCCATTATTGCTCACAACCATTCCTTCCTTTTTGTCTTCACTGGCACCTCCTCACAGTTTGGCTCAGCCTCTTAACTGATCTTGTCTCCAGGCTCAGGCTGCCCAGTCGACCCATATCACACCACTGTTGAGAGGGAGAGATGTAGCAAGTGCCAAATCCAAGGGCCTTAGACATGGCAGGGGTCCTCTAGTCCAGTCCTCTGCTTCATTACCAGTCCACTTTACAAGGCATCTGCATGGCTGCTGTCCAGGTTCTGCTTGAATATCTCTGAGGAAGAGAAGCTGACTTCATCATTAAACATGTTGGCTTTTGGCCAGTTCTAAGTATGGAAGCCTTTATCCATACATTGAGCTAAAAGCTGCCCTCAGTTCTTCAGAGCTTCTCCCTGCCTGAAGAGAGCTTGCTAGGTGCCCACACAGCTAGTGGTTTCCTAGACTTCCCTGCACTAGCTGTGGCTAATGACTAAATTCTTGCTCATTGAAAATCAGCAAACATGAAGTGTGTTGGTGCCATATTCATGGGGGGTCTTCATACACCAGATACATATTTGTCTAGTTCCTTATCCTCTTCCCTGAGGAGGATGGGAACTGGAGATTCCCTGGATCGGGCAGTTTAGGGCCATACCCTAGGGGATGAGGAAGTAATACAGGCAAGAAACTTGAGTCCCTGGACCACCCCACCGCAGTCAATTTTCATGCTGCTGATAAAGACATACCCAAGACTGGCCAATTTGCAAAAGAAAGAAGTTTAACTGGACCACCACACAGGGCAGTCCTACCCTGACAGCCTGGGTCACCCACATTAGAACTGTTCCATGAGAGAGAGGTAAGCTTTTACATCCTTTAAGCCACTATCTTTTGTTAAAGCACTGTAGCTTTTACTCTGAATAAATCCTCTCTCATCACTCCCACCTTGGTCTGTATTCCAACCATACTGAACTTCCATCATGTCCAAATATAACATGCCCCCTGTATTAGTCCATTTTCATGCTGCTGATAAAGACATACCTGAGACTGGGCAATTTACAAAAGAAAGAGGTTTAATTGGACTTAAATTCCATGTGTCTGGGGAAGCCTCACAATCATGGCAGAAGGCAAGGAGGAGCAAGTCACATCTTACATGGATGGCAGCAGGCAAAGAGTGAGTGCCAAGTGAAAGGGGTTTCTCCTTAAAAAACCATCACATCTGGTGATCTTTGCAGCTTGACAACTTGATAGAAAAGAAAATCCCATTTTCTGAGGCATGCAGCCTAGGTACTTGGTGCCCTGTGTCCCAGCTGCTCAAGTGTGACTGAAAGGTGCCAATGTAGAGCTCAGGCTGGAGTTTCAGAGGGTGCAAGCCTCAAGCTTTGGCAGCTTCCACATGGTGTTGAGCCTGTGGGCACACAGAAATCAAGAATTGACCATCAGATCAAAAACCATCAGATCATGATGATTAACTACCATGAGAACAGTATGGGGGAAATCATGGGGGAAACCACCACCATGATTCAATTATCTCCCACAAGATTCCTCCCACAACAATGGGAATTATGGGAGCTACAATTCAAGATGAGATTTGGGTGGGCACACAGCCAAACTATATCATTCCACCCCTTACCTCTCCCAAATCTCATGTCCTCACATTTCAAAACCAGTCATGCCTTCCTAACAGTCCCCCAAATTCTTAACTCATTTCAGCATTAACTCAAAAGTCCATAGTCCAAAGTCTCATCTGAAACAAGGCAAGTCCCTTCCACCTATGAGCCTGTAAAATTAAAAGCAAGTTAGTTACTTCCTAGGTACAAGCATTGGGTAAATATAGCTGTTCCAAATGGGATAAATTGGCCAAAACAAAGGGGCTACAGGCCCCACACAAGTCTGAAATGCAGTAGGGCAGTCAAATCTTAAAGCTCCAAAACGATCCCCTTTGACTGTGTGTCTCACATCCAGGTCATGCTGATGCAAAAGGTGGGTTCCCATGGCTTGGGCGTCTCTGCTCCTGTGGCTTTGCAGAATACAGCCTCCCTCCCAGGTGCTTTCATTGGCTGGCATTGAGTGTTTGTGGCTTTTCCAGGCACATGGTGCAAGCTGTCAATGGATCTATCATTTCTGGTGTCTGGAGGGTGACCCTCTTCTCACAGCTCCACTAGGCAGTGCCCCAGTAGGAACTCTGTGTGGGGGCTGTGACCCCACATTTCCCTTCCACACTGCCCTAGCAGAGGTTCTTCATGAGAGCCCTGCCCCTATAGCATACTTCTGCCTAGACATCCAGGCATTTCCATACATCCTCTGAAATCTGGACGGAGGTTCCCAAACCCCAATTCTTGACTTCTGTGCACCCACAGGCACACCTCAGAAAATGGGATTTTCTTTTCTATCGAATTGTCAAGCTGCAAATTTTCCAAACTTTTACACTTTGCTTCCCTTATAAAACTGAATGTGTTTAACAGTACCCAAGTCACCTCTTGAATGCTTTACTGCTTAGAAATTTCTTCCACCGGATGCCTTAAATCATCTCTCTCAAGTTCAAAGTCCCACAAATCTCTATGGCAGGGAAAAAATACCACCAGTATCTTTGCTAAAACATAGCAAGAGTCACCTTTGCTCCAGTTCCCAACAAGCTCCTCATCTCCATCTGAAACCCCCTCAGACCACATTTCATTGTCTATATCATTATCAGCATTTTGGTCAAAGTCATTCAACAAGTCTCTAGGAAGTTCCAAACCTTCCCACATTTTTCTATCTTCCTCTGAGCCCTCCAAACTGTTCCAACCACTGCCTGTTACCCAGTTGCAAATCCTCTTCCACATTTTTGGGTGTCTACAGCAGCACCTCACTCTACTGGTACCAATTTACTATATTAGTCAATTTTCATGCTGCTGATAAAGACATACCAAAGACTGGTCAATTTACAAAAGAAAGAGGTTTAACTAGACTTACAGTTCCACGTAGCTGGGGAAGCCTCACATTATGGCAGAAGGCAAGGAGGAGCAAGTCACATCTTACATAGATGGCAGCAGGCAAAGAGAGTGATTGCCAAGTGAAAGAGGTTTCTCCTTATAAAACCATCAGACCTGATGAGACTTACTCACTACCACGAGAACAATATGAGGGAAACCACCACCATAATTCAGTTATCTCCCACTAGATCCCTCAATGGGAATTATGGGAGCTACAGTTCAAGATAAGATTTGAGTGGGGACATCCAAACAATATTACCCCCGCCCCCCATATTTCTATTCCATTGTTCAAGCTCCTGCCTCTGCCTGGAATGCTTTCCCCTGTTTCTCCACCTGGTGACCTCCACTCATCCTTCAAGACCTTGCAGCCTTCTACGACTCTCCCAGGAATTTAGTAGCATATATATTGTTTAAGCTCTCTCCTAATTTTTAACATTTAGGGGTGTTTTTGGCTGCAATTAAAAAAATTCTGACTAACCATGGCTCAAATTGAAGGATGCTTATTTTCTTAACAAGAAGTTAGATGATAGGTGGGTCTCAGGTTTGCCTTTGTGGCTCAATGATGGCATCAGGGGCCCAGGCACCCATTTATCTACTCTCTCATCCACAATTGCTGTCTATGGCCCTCCTCTGAGACACAAAATGGCTTCTCCAATTTTAAGCATCAAATTCTTACACAACAGCATCTGAAGCAGGAAGAATGGATGAGGAAACAAAAGGTTGCCTCTTTAAAGTACCTTTTAACAGGGATTTCTCCCTTTCAGTTGTCTAAAAGACTTGCCCTGAAGTCTCACTGGCCAGAACTGGGTGTTATACCCACCCCTAGGCTGGTCAATGGAAAAGGGCATCAGATTTGTGTCTGATTTAAACCAGTCACAATTGATCCACCAAGGCAGAGAAGGCTAAACAAGAAGAAAATTGAAGTTCTGTTCACAAGAAAGGAGGGAGAATGGCTCATCATGTAAGCATGTAGGCAACTCTGTTTCTGCCATGCCACTGTATTATAATTTATCACTTTACTGGTCCAGACTAGGAATCCCTTAAAGGAACAGAGACTGCATCTATTTGTCTTCACCTCAGAGCCATTTGTGTATAGCACAACAAAGTTTTTAAAAAGATGTTTTCAAAGGATAAATAGAGAAGCCTATCATCTGATTCTTTTCCTGATTTCCAAAGTGCTTAGCACTCTTGTCGGAGCCAAAAGTTGACTCCATGGCCTTTGTGCAGAAAAGGAGAAAGCTCAGGAGACCCATTGCCACTTCACCTCCATGTGAAACTTAAACAGAACTAACATTGACCATTCCCAGGAAGCCTAGATTATTTTAAGGGTGCATGGGTGAAATACTATTAGTGTCTCACATCTCTTTACCCTTTGGTGCTGCTGCTGAAGCCAGAGCAGAAGTGCTAAAATCTAGCTGAAAAGGCTGGTCTCAGGACGTTTCTGGCCAAGTCAAAGTTGGAAGGATAAGAAATCCCACAAGGTTGTTCTTATGAGGCTTAAGGCTATGTCTTGGGTAGACTCCAGATTTCTGGAGAAGTGGCTGTCCTTCACGGTGCCCTCTGGGTCAAAGGGGAGCTGCAGAGTCACACCTTCTTTGGTCAGAGTGGCATCTTCCTCTGTGAGGAAGAAGGCCCTGCTGATGATTTTCCAAACACAACACTTCTAAGTGGTCTGTGCTATGCCTGGGTGGGCACTCCTAGGAAGGAGGAGGACTGAGGTGAAGACTGGATGAGATCAAGTGCACACAAAGTGCTATATAAAGCGAATGTGCAAATTGAGTTCTCAGCACAGTGTTGGCCCCACAGTAGATGTTGATCACTGTCAATTGACTATTGATTGTTATATGATAAAAGAGTCTTTCATATTCTAACTCTGGCAATCAAGATAGTGAACAGACAATCCACTATAAATGAAGTACAAATGTTTGATCTTAATTCATATATTCACCAAGATGTAAGGTGCAAGTTTCAGAACTTCTTATATCCCTCTATGACAAGAATGACTGAATATCGATATAACTGAAACATATAAGAAGATGAGCTTGGATTTTGTTGTTCTCTGCAATCAAGAGATCAATTAACCAGGAAAGTATTAAAATAGAAAGTAGTCTATTCCATCTCTTGATCATTGTTGGCTTAAAGAATTGAATAGAATATGCCTGATTAAAATAATGTAGAATTTTACATCTAACATGTTATTTAATCCAGTATTTTCATTTAATACATGAGGAAACCAGGGCCCCAAGAAATTAAGAGACTGATTCAAAAATACTAGTCTTTCAGAGTGAAGCCCCTGGTTTCCTGATCCCCAGATCTGTGATCTTTCTTGTCCCCAGACTATCCCATAATTTTCTCTGTTGTGGATCTAGGACCTCAACTGTGCAGGGGAAAGCTGTGGTCATTTGCTATTAATTAGCTCAGAATCCGGCTCTTTTAATGGGAGCCATTGGTGTTCTGCCATCAGATGTAGGTAGTCCTTTACAGCTGCTTCTTGCATCAGGATTTTCCAATGTGTTCTGAAGGAAGAAACAAATGTGAAGACCTCACCAGGAGTGCCAATGGCCTGAGCTTCCACAAGCTCATGATATATGTGCTTCCGGAGGGCTCAAACATGCTCATCAGAGTCCCACCCTTAATTTGGCCTATTCAGAGAGAAACTAAGCCCTGGTTAGCCACTAAGAACCAAGGATGTCCGAAACAGTATTCCCTTGCTAGGTTTGAATACCTGTCTTCTCCTCAAGTTGAGCCTCCCCAGCATGGAGTTTTGGAGACCTGCATTCTGTGTTTCTTTATTACTCATCACAGTGATATTTACTAAGACCTAACATGTAACAAGCACAATGTAAGGCCAGGGATACAGAAATGGGTAAGCCATGACCTCTGCCCTGGAGAAACATGTTCTGTAGTTTGGAGACAGGCCTGGGAATAGTTTGTTCTATTACAAGGGGTATGCACAGAGGAAGGTGCCTTTCCCTCTGCCTGTGAGATATTGGGCTGGTGTTTTTCTGGTGGACCAAGGTAGGGTGGGGATTCTGGGCAGCAGGAATGGCACGTACAAAGGCACAGAAGCATGCAAGAATGATACATTGGTTGGATTGAGCCAATTTCATTTCTCAGCTATTCAATCCATGTCTCATAAATCTAAGGATTCACTGGAAAATGTGATGGGCTGACATCAGACTCTGCAGAGCAGTCCAGAAGTTCTATGTTTATGTGGCCAGGACTACAGCCTTTTGCTGTGCCCATCCCTGGTGTCCATTCCACCACCATCAACCCATGAGAACAGAAGATAGTGACAGAATTAACACTGATCAGAATATGAGTAATGATTAATATTGCTTCTTTGATCTGCCTCTCTTGCTCCCTTCCCCAGCCCCAAGTGCTCGAGAACTACCCTTCTTCTCCTACCATTTCCTCCTTCAATGCCAACTGTTGACAATTCAATGTGGATTTAAGCCCATATGTTCCCCCACTCAGAGCTATTGCTCTGTGAAATGAAAATCTGCATCTCCTTCCACAGGAGCTTTGGGGATCAAGGCGTAAATGTGAGGTATGTTCAGATAAGTGCCACCTTATATCCCCAACCTGCCACCCTGATAAATCATGAATCTGGAGGGCAATGTCTATGGAAACTTTGGAGTGCAGAAAGTCTAGGAGGGACCCTGGAGAGGGGGAGTGGAGCACTTGAGAAATGCAGGGGACACGGTTAGTCGGGACTCAGGGACAAGTAGTTTTCACATTTACTCAGGTGGTTGACCTAAAATCTTATTACTATTTATGAAACACCAGCCATGATGAAAATATTAAATTTCACCATAGGAACTAGCATAAAAAATTTTAGCAGAAAATATGGGTATATGCAACAGAAAAATCTGGCTGGACTTGGGGTCTAAGGGTATTGAATTTAATCAAACATTTTCAGGCATATATTTAAATGATCATATTGTTTTTATTTTTGATCTGTTAATTAATTACTAAATTACTATACTGCCCCACTGACTGTGAATTTTATAATTTTTACATATCTGAAATTAAATTTGTTTTTTTATGATAGATAAGTAACTTTTAGTATTCTGTCAAATCCAACTTGCTGGTGTCTTTAAAGGGACATTTGTACCTCTCCTTTTGAAGTGGAAATGCCAATAAGGTGAGCACTACTACACATTTGGCTTGGTTCCTCTGGGATGGGTATAACTCTCAGGTCTGTTGTACATTCTCAAGCCTTGATACCCGTCTATTGTTATTTTTAAGGAGGGATTTCTCAAGTTTCTTCTCCATATGACTACTGTAATGTTTTGCAAGCTCTACCAGTTTTCTTGCCATCTTCAATTGGATTTAATTCTGCTACTGCATTTGGAATTTTCTTGCATGTTTTTCTTGTTTCAGCCAACTACTTTTGCACACCACCTTCATCTCAGCCCATTCTAATTTTACAGCTTCCTGTTCCTGTTTCATAAAAGCCACACCATGCTCTTATTATTGCAGACAGCAGAAAGGTTTTTTTAGTCCACAATTCTCTTTTTTATCTATGAGGATAAGACATTAGAGCCATGAATCATCAGGTAAAGTCTCACTTTCCCATAATTTGTGGTACCTTTCTGTAGGCTCTTTATTGATCTTTTCTATTTCTTCATCCTTGAAAGAAAAGATTGTTATCTAAACCTGGAATTTCCGGCAACCCCCATCATTGAGCATTCAGCTCCTGGAAGCTTCCCTTCTAAGGTACAGAGTTAAAAATCAACCACTAACTCAATGTACAATATATGCAGGCTTTTGTTGTGAGTAATGCTGCTGGGTTGAAGTTAGATTTTCCTTGGTCCAACTATCAGGTTCTTTGGATAAGATACAGGTTTTATTCCTCTTATGTACAGTTTAGAATATGCAAGATTACACCCCTTATCCAGAACTGTGCCCAGGGCTCTTCCTGACTCCACCCTGCTTCTGATGCTTCTCTTTAGGTATCTAAGTGCACCAAGATGCAATGTGCTTCCTCCATTCCCCTCTGCTGTGTGGGAACTGTGGCTTCTGGATGGATGAAGATAAAAGTGGTCTGAAGGCAGTGGTGTGAGGGGGAGGGGATGGCAGGGGACATCTGGGGAAAGACAGGACTCTGGCAGCTTTACCTAGCTTGGAAGATATTGGAAGAGAGACCGCCTGTTTTCCTAGTACTTGTCCCTGTGTCTTGAAGACAGGGGCATCAGCAGGAAGGTATGTAGGTTACTTCATATCTTCTCTTTTTGGATTTGGCAGTTTTAACTAAAGAAAGTATGCTCCAAAAGTATTTCTCAATCCTTTCCTATTGGTGTAGTAATTAATAACAGTTCTCCCTAGAATTTAACATATGGTCTTTGCTTATATTTTTTAAAATATCAGTACTTGCTTTTTGTTTGTTAGTTTATTTGTATTTACATGAGTTTTACACCAGCATTTTTGGGGAAAAGAGGGACATATCAGGCATTGTAACACCAATTTAAAGCAGAAGTCCTTCCTCTAAATTTTAAATTCGATTGAATTTTAGTTTTAACTTTTCTGGCTCAATGACCATTATAAATATACAAAATTGTACAGGGTTCTAACAAACTGATTGTTTTTAGGCCATTAAAGTGTAAAAGACAGTGTCCCTACACTAAATTCTCCCAACCTATTGCCCTTTACAAAACTGTTTTGTTTTTTTCTCTCTCCTCTCTAATATGTGTGTGGGCCTATCATGTCTTGTGGGTTTCCTCTAGAACCACTATGGCCCTCTTAATGTGAAGACCCTACAGGACTCTTGCTATTTCTGAAAGAGGGATCATAAAATCTCAAGTGGAAAGACATTTTTGGAAAAGGTCTAATACAGACACCAGCACTGTCCTTTCTCACCCAGTGGTCAGTTGTCCTCTGCTGTAACACCTCCAGGGTAGGGAATTCTCTACCTCCTGGGGCAGTCAATTCCATCTCTGCGGGGCTCCAATTGTTATAAAGTCCTTCCCTATATTGAGCTGAAATGTGTCTTTCCTTTGTTTTCTTCTTATTACTCCTGGTTCCTCCACATATGGATTCAGTGTGTTACCTCTTCCACGTGAGCACCTGCCAGACACCAGGAGGTTTTATGCTCCTCCCCAAGTTCTTCCTTCTCTGGGACAAACAAGTTCAGGTCCTTCGATTACTCCTGCAATTCTCTGTAATGATTTAGTTGTGTCATGAGACTCGTGGGAGTTCTTTGTTCATTTAATGGGAAGCAAGAAGAAGTTATCCTAAGCACCAAAAGGTGGAAGCACCAGAAAAAATGCCCATCAACTTGCTCTGAGTGTCGTCAAAGGGCAAGACAGGACTTCCTAAATGAGATGGACAGGAAACATTCTTCAGTGGCGCTGCTGTCCTCAATGAGATGAGATGGCCACTCACATTGGGTAAAGAGAGGAGAGTCCAATAAAAAGCCAATTCCAAAGGTGTGGCCAGGGTCAAAGGAAACCCCAAGGGAAGGTGCCATCCTGAGGGCTGGTACTAATGGGGTACCACCCATAGGTTTGAAGGGACAAGGGCGGCAGTGGTTACCATAGAACACAGTACGAAGTTTATTGTCGGTCAAACGTTTCTATTACCTTCATTAAAATATATGAGCATGGATAAAAATTCTGTAGCTTACATTTTGCACCCTTGCTTTTAGATATTAATTGGCATTTGTTAAAACTGTTAAGAACACATTGGTTTTACTTAAACATCAGGTGAGACATAAACAAAGTAATCAAGATGGCTGAAGTGGCAGCAGGAGTGGGGCGGCTTTCTGGGACATATTTTAAAGTGGCCTGTGAGCAAAGGCCAAGCGCCCTCCCCCTGCTCGTGGAGGTGGCGATTTTATGTCCCTGTTTAGCTCAGGTCTGAAGCACAGCCTGGCTGAGAGGCAGCTGGCACCAGCCCAGGCACGATTGCATGCCTGCCCCTGTGGGCCCCACTTCCAGCAGGTCACCCGGTCTGTGTTGTCACCTTGAAACATTCTAGAGAGCTGTGAGCTTCAGAAGGTGAGGCGCTGGGGGCTGGGCTGGGGGCAGGGAAGGCAGCCACGCAGGGTGGCTGGAGAGCTTTTGACAGCCCCTAGCAGAGCCGGGATCCCATTCCCGACGACGTGAGCCCCCCAGGCAGGCGCCGAGTGGATAAGAGTGTAGACAGCGAGGCCGGCCTGTGACGCTTGCCAGCACCTGCAGATAGCAGGCAAATAATTGGCACATGTTTAAAAAAAATTAAAAACCTCTTGGATGTGAGTATTTTCTAACAGCATCTGGCGGGAGTGCCCGGGAGGAATTTAATCAGCAAGAGTTGTTTAAACGGGGCTCTGCACAGGCCCCGGCGGGGCCCGCCATGAACTCGGCATCATGTGCCACCCCTGTCTGCTGAGAACATTCAATTTGTTAATTCTGCAGCTGGTGAGAGAGGTCAGATAGGAAAGTGACGATTGTTTTCTGACGTTCCAACCTCTGCTCACATCTTTCTAATTAATCCTTTTAGGAGCCACAGGAAGATTAAGAAGGAGAAAAGGTGAGGGAAGCAAGCGCCAGAGAAATTGATGGAAAGACAGCGCTGCTGCCCTTCTCTTCTCAAATGGGATGGATGTGAGGAGCTGGGGGTGGGGAGAGAGGAAAATAAAAAGTGAGGCCTGCTGCCTGCCGCTCTTCTCCCTCAAAGAAAAATCATGCTCGGAAGACATGGGACCCAAAAGGGCCGCTGGATCTTCTTCTATGGTGCCTGTCTCTTTTAAACAGGGGGCAGCAGCCCCTCCCCTGGTCTCCATCACTCAGTCTTGGACCATCAGGAGCCACCAAGGCCTCCCAAGCAGAGTGACAACTATGCTGGGTGGGAGTGTGACCTGCAGTTAAAGGCCCACAGTCATTAAAATTCTGTAAGAACATACCCTGGTAGCCAGAGGGCCTGGTTTGGTGTCCCGACCCCAACGTGTCACATTGCTCTGCCTAGCTGTGTGAGATGGGGCTGGTGTGCAACTGTCTTCTGCTGGTCCTTCTAGATTCATTTTTCCTCCTACTCCATCTTTTTTCTGCCACAGAGGCAGACCTCTGAGGGCCTCATCCATGGGCTCCCTGCCCTCCAAGTCGGGCTGGTGGGGAGCCCAGTAGATAGGAGGGAGAAACAGCAAGAGGTTGCTGGAGGCTGGCTGGAGCTGGGGCAGGGACGCTTGTGTGCTTCCCCAAAGTCTCTCTTTTTAGGTCCTTTGCTGCTGCTAGCCCCAGGTCCTTGCAATACCCCTTCTGCTTCCCCCTTACCCACCCACGGCTTGTATTTAGTGCCTTTGTGCACAGACACTTCTCAAATTATCCTGATTGAGGGTACTTCTTTCCATTGAGACATCAATACTGGTGTCTGATGGATAAGGCAAGTCCGAGTTTGCACCTGGCCCCTATTCACGGTAAGGATGTGAGAAACTTACTTAACCTCTCTGAGCATGGCTTGACTCATTCCTAAAATGGGGATGATGATACTAAATCATAGCATTGTGAAACAACCCGAACCAGGCTTCTAGTTAATACCCATTTCTTTGTTTATGAAAGTCTCAAGTTTAGGGGAAACAAAAAAAAATGATCAGTGAAAGGTATAAAATAAAAGAATACAGTGAACACCAGAATCATCATCAAACCAAGACATTAAAATACTTTCCTGCCAGTGGGACCCCAGCCAGGTAGTGCTATTTGAGACAGCATCCCTCTGTCCTGGTCAAAGAAGAGCCCTGCTCAGAGCTGCCCATCCATGGCAGGCACTGAGTGTGGAGCACCCACTCCACAGCCCCCAGTCCTTTCGCTCGTGCTCCAACATAGTCATCCTGTAAACATTTGCTGAATCACCTTCTGTGTGCCTTGCCCGGTGCTTGGTCCTGGGGAACCATGGATGACTCAGACACAACACCAGACTTCAAGGTGCTCACAGCCACCTGGGGAGATAAGCCCTAAATTCCTAACTTTGATCAAACAATAAAGTGCCACCAGGCATAAAGGTGGAAACGATTACTTCTGCTATTGGCATATGTGTGTACGTGCGTGTGTGCTGGGAAGGGAGATCTGGGAAGGCTCCTCCAAGGCCTTGAAAGATGAGACTTCTAAAAACAGAAGAGCTCAGTGGGCAGAGGGAACCGCATGTGCAAAGGCGTGGAGGCAGAAAAGCACACAGGGAAATCTGCCAACAAGTCCCAGTGGCTGGAATATGAAGTCCCAAGTACTCATGGCAACAGGGATTCCACTAGAAGTAAAGACCAGCTTGCAAGAGGGAAAGGACCTGAAAAACACTCTGAGAAATTTGACTTTGATTCAGGAAGCAAAAGAGAAGTAGCAAGAATTCTTCATACTGAGCGTTTTAGGGAGAAACACTGGCACAATAAAGTGTGCAATTTTTGTAATCATCTGCCTTCTGACAGTAAGGCCCTGTTCTCCTGGGTTGGCAGGAAATTTGCTCACAGCTATGATTGAGCCATCCTTCTTCTCAGCTCCCATCCAGGACCTTGTATGTTTTTTGAGTCTTGCATAGAGGCAAGCCTCCAGGGGCCCCACAGAGCCATGTCCTCACAGTCTGGCCACCTCCCCAGGGGCTGCCATAGGGTGGGATTGGATCCCACACTATTTGTGCCATTCACTAACCAAAGACCTCTCCCCAGGATGGGGTTAAGCTTTCTCTTGTCTTTCTTTGACCCTTAGAATTCCTCTTTTCTCCACCTCCTCTACCCAATCTGCCATAAGCATTTACTGAACACAGGAGGAATCATAGACTTCCAGCAGTTTTGGTTTACATGCTGCCTGCAAAAATTCCCCAAGGCAAGGAAATACAAGGGCCTAAGGACTCATTTGGAATGTGGGAGAGGGCAAGCCCAGGGAGAGCTTCACAAATGAATATGTCCATGAAGCACACTGCCAGGCACACTTTCAAGGCTTTGATGTTATTACTACTAGGACAGTCCACATTCTGAGGCTGTCTGTCAAGTCGTCATCTGGATAATGTGATCCCTCAAGGGCTTTTGGCAAAGGCTTCCAAATAACTGAAGTGATGGTAAGAATTTTTAATGGGAAATTTCGAATGAATTAATAGTCATCACACCTAAAACACGTCTCTACCAGATCATGAACTTCTTCAGGGCAGAATGTTCATTGTAATGGTCTTAGGCTTTAGAGTTTAAATTTTCATCTCTGAGTTACACGACCTTAGGCACATTTTTTGAATTCCCCAAGCCTCAGTTTTCTCATCAATGAAATGGGGCTATCCTTCTGGCATTGTGAGGATAACAGTACATAAAAGGGTCTGGCAGAGAGTAGGCATTAAACAAATGCTGCCTGGAAGGGTGGACGGATGGAAGGACAGGTGGACAGACAGACATCTCAGCCCTTTCTTTTACTGTGGTCAGGCAGTACCAGCGTCACATGCTTCAGTGTGTTATTTAAACGTATAATTTCGGTCATGACACTTTGTGGGAACTTTGCACCTTGGAATAACATTTAAGCATTTTGTGAGCTCTCAGTCAAGTGTAAGAAAAAGAAACATAAAAAGAAACACCGAGGGTGGAGAGAGGAGGTGGGGGGTCAATTACCTCATTATCAGGTGCAAGGACGGCACATTCTTCCATTCATTAGCACCCACTTGGGCCTGCCAGGAGAAGGCCAATCAGCTGCCATTTGCTGGGGCTCCAACAGAAGAGGTGACCCCAGAGATAGAAGATTGGGTGCAGGTTGCAGAGGACTGAGGAAGAAATTGTGGACTTGGACTTCCCTAAAGATGCAAAGATCTGGTCCCAGGGGCCTTTGCAGGGTAGCCTGAAGAAGCTGGCAGATCATTTGGGCCATTGTTAATCATAATAAAGGTGTTCTTGAGGGCAATGAGAGGTCACAGAAATGACAGGAAAGTAAATCTACCCAGTGTGGTGGTGGACAAGTGCAGTAACTGTTCTGAGCAAGGAGTAGCAATCTCCAGGGCCCACAACTGAGTGAGCCGAGCAGAAAAGGATTAAGACAGAGAGGGCTGCACTGTGACAAGGTGTGTAGCCTAAACACTGCACAGTATAGATTATCAGGCTTTCCTTTTTTTTTGAAAAAAGCATAAAATCTGGATATACATGTGAAATTTCCCAGGTTTAAGTGTTGGCTATGATTTCAAACATTTTCAAAACACTGTGTAGGTCAAGCAGAGCACAAAGGCCATCAGTGACTCTCAGACTGCCAATGTCTCAATCAAACACAAAATCCAGGACATGAGGCAAGGGTGATGTCAAGGCCAAAGCCAGGGTCATTGTCAAAAATCACAGTGGAAGATGCCTCACACCCACTGGAAAGAACTCCAGGATCAGGAGCCAAGTTCAGAATTTAAAATGCACATAACATAATAGGTGATGGGGTCATAAGAGGAGATTTAGTGAACAACAGCTTATTTCTGGGAGATCCTATCTTGGCATGAAGGTGTGTTCCAAGTGCACCTTTCTAGTCACCTTGCAGCCTGGGTCAAATTTATTGCCCTAAGAGGGCAATGGATTACCATTTTGTAGATGGTAATAATAAAGTTGTTGGCCGAGCGCGGTGGCTTACGCCTGTAATCCCTGCACTTTGGGAGGCCGAGGCGGGTGGATCATGAGGTCAGGAGATCGAGATCATCCTGACTAACACACTGAAACCCCGTCTGTACTAAAAATACAAAAAGAAAATTAGCCGGGCGTGGTGGCAGGCGCCTGTAGTCCCAGCTACTCAGGAGGCTGAGGCAGGAGAATGGCGTGAACCCGGGAGGTGGAGCTTGCAGTGAGCCGAGATCGCGCCACCGCACTCCAGCCTGGGCAACAGAGCAAGACTCCATCTCAAAAAAAAAAAACAAAACAATTTAAAAAATTAAAAAAATAAAATAAAGTTGTGGAGTGATGAACATTTTTATACATGTAGATTTTACCTTTTTTATTTCCCAAGGATACATATTCAGAAGTAAAATTACTAGTGCATTTGATTTATGCTGTAAATGGATTTCCAAAACAGCTGTACCTTGTGTCAGAAATAATGTTCACTAAATACCTAATATACTCCCTTACATTTCTAACCTCCTTGTAATTAGTTTAGGGTCCTGTGATTAGTTCTGGCCAATGGGCTATGAGTGGAAATGACACACATCTAACATACACTTAAGAGAGGTGTTTCCATGCCTCCCTTCTACCTAGCAAAGCAGAACTAATAGCTATACATTAAGATAGTAGCATGGACCCCTGACTCACCACATGGAAGAGAGCCACAACAAGCCCCCACTGGGCTTTGCATGAGTGAGAAATAAGCTTCTTTGTTATGCCACTTATATTTTATGTTACTTGTTATAGCAGCATAGCCTAACTCATCATGATTAGCATGTATTGCTTTATAATACCATCAGTAATAAGAACAAATATCATTTACACTCTACCTTTGCATTTGGCACCACCATTAAAAACATTTTTTAAAAAAAAAAAGAAAAAATAAAACAAAACACAAAATATATGCATTTACATATATACACACACACACACACACGTATACACAAGTATATACAGCTATGGGAAAGCTATTCATATTGCTAGGATAATTTTTCTACCACTGTGTAATGTCATTATCCACTCAAAAGACCCATTCTCTCCCTTATAGAGAAGGAAAATCAGGTGTGCTATTATTAAACTTAAAGGGATTCAGACTTAAGGAAAAAAATGCACTGAGTTCTAGTATTGTGACTACTTTTATATACCTAATTCTGGATTGTTTATAAAATTCTGATGGAGGAAAATTTTTTTAATGTAATTTAATTTTATTTTAAGTGCAGGATGTGCAGGTTTGTTAAATAGGTAAATGTGTGTTATGGTGGTTTGCTGCACCTATCAACCCATTACCTAGGTATTAAGCCCAGCATACAGTAGCTATTTATCCTAATGTTCTCCCTTCCCCTGCCCCGCCCCCAACAAGCCCCAGTGTTGATTTTCCCCTCCCTGTGCCCATATGTTCTCATTGTTCATCTCCCACTTACCAGTGAGAACACGTCGTGTTTTGTTTCCTATTCCTGTGTTAGTTTGCTGAGGATAATGGCTTCCAGCTCCATCCATGTCCCTGCAAAGGACATGATCTCGTTCCTTTTTATGGTTGCATAGTATAATGGAGGAAATTTTTAACATGGGTTAAATAAGACATTAATGATTCCTAAAACAAACAGAACCATTTATTTTAGCTTATTTAAAGGATGAAGTAGTGTTCCTAAGTTTTATTTAATCTTTCATTTCTGAGATCATTTGTAAGGTTGAATATTTTTTATGTTTATTAATTAGTTGCAATTCCTACTTTATAAATTATAAATTACTATTTGGTAATTGATTGAGTTTTTGATGTTTTCCATCATTAGATGAACACTTTGTATAATAAAGATACTGAATTTTTGTCAATAAAATTTACTGACAATCTTCTCCAGTGTTTTTTGTCTTTATTTTGCATATCATTTTAATGGCAGTTGAGATTGTTTGCATAAAATCAATTGCACTTTTTACCTGTGAACTTCTTTCATTACTTTGAAATTTATAAATTCTTCCTCCACAAAAGCTCTGATAAATACTTAATTCAAATTTCCAACCTTTCCTAATATTTGATTTGAATTTATATTGGTTTATAATAAAAATAATGGTCTAAATAGCACTTTATTACAAAATGTTAATCTGTTATTTTACACGTTGATATGTAATGTTGGTTCTTTTTCTAAATTATAGTGTCTATTTTATAAACTACTCAATTTAAATATAAAAGATTATTTATATATAATCTATTCGATTCGATTGACATCACTATCATTGAATCAGTGCCACAAGTTTAAATTATTGTAACTTTACAGTGTGACTTAATACCAGGAAGCATTGCCCCTTGCTCCATACTCTCTTTTTTCAGAGTCATCTTTCATTTTCCTGATTTAGCTCTTTAGTCATGTGAGATTTTGAATTGTTTTGTCATGTCCCCTGCAAAACATCCTGTATATATTTTATTGGAACTGCACTTTGCCAATCTATGAATGGGAAAGGATAAAATATTCATGATACATGATCTTTTATTTAAAAATATGGTACGTCTTGCCATTTATTCAAGTCTTCTTTTATATCTGTTTATAACCTTTTGTAATCCTATTTATATAGACTGAATACTAAACAAATATACATGTAAATAATGATGTAAATTAACTGCATGTATTTAAGGGACAGAGAATTTAAGCAGTGTGGGAGACTCTGCCTGTGGTCCACTTACAGAGCACATCCTGGAGTGAAATGAGAGATTAGCCTCGCCTCCTTGCATTTCTCATGGTGTAGGCATCTCAGGGTGCTGGATGTGATACTGTGTTTATGTTGACTGTACAAGATTTCAGGTGAGAGCTCAGTTTGTGATTTAACTCTTATGCAACATATAGTTTTATTTGGGTTCAAAAGCATCTATTGTAAGGTCTATTCCCATGCAGTTTATATTTCTTTGGTTGCTATTCTAAGTGAGATCCCTTCTCAAAATAGTCTCTTTCTCAGCAATTTTAACCTTTTCTCATTATAAGAGAAATTGCTGTTCTTTATATAAAATTTTAAATACAGATATCAACAAGAAGACAAATTAAAAGTATTAGTTTAAAAAAATGACAAGACTAAGAAGCTTCAGGTCTCATTTCCCCACAGAAACATTAATAAAACAAAAAGCACCCAAATAAAATTTTGTGGGAGCTTTAGAAAATAGCCAAAAGTCAATGGCAACTAAACAAATGCCTGATCAAGTAAAACACACACACACACACACACACACACACCCATTAAAAACAGTTGGAAACTGTGTGATTTTTTTTTCACCCTAGTTCCCTCGTCTCCCCCACATGGTGCAGTCTTGGTCTGGAGAAGGTAGCAACCTAGTTCACAATCCCTCTCTGGAACTAGGGGGAACAGAACAGAAGTTATTTGCATGTTTTAGCCTGTCTGGGGGTTGTTGCCAGCAGGGCTGCACCCTATGTTGCCTAACTTGGAGCTCAGGTGGAAAAGTGGCATAGCTTGGATCTGAGACTAGGAAAAGTGGCCAAGAGTGGCAGGAACAGCTCATAAAATCTGCAGGGGGACTACAGACCTGCAGGTACCTGGGGTAAGAAAGTACAAATGGAGGCACACACTAGATAACATAAGGCCTCTAAGAGAAACTAGGTGATATTATTTGGAAAATTAAGACAGCGAAAATCAACTATGTTGATATGGTTTGGCTGTGTCTCCACCCAAATGTCATCTTGAATTGCAGCTCCCATAATTCCCATATGTTGTGGGAGGGACCTGGTGGGAGATAATTGAATCCTGCGGGCAGTTCCCCCATACTGTTCTCATGGTAGCAAATAAGTGTCACAAGATCTGATAGTTTTATAAGGGGAAACCCATTTCACTTGGTTCTCACTTCTGTCTCTTGTCTGCTGCCATGTAAGACATGCCTTTCACATTCTGCCATGATTGTGAGGCCTTCCCAACCATGTGGAACTGTGAGTCCATTAAGCTTTTTTTTCTTTATAAATTACCCAATCTCGGGTATGTCATTATCAGCAGCATGAGAACGGACTAATATACACATACACAGGGAGACTGAAAAAGCCACATGTAAGTCCAGGCAAAATACATGCTCAGAAAAAACTTGAGAGGACCTAAGCCTTCACCATGGGCTGATTCCAAGGGTCAAATCATGCCCAGGTAATGAGTAGAGGAATGCCCTGGCACAGAGCCAGTCTGCAAAGGCTGTTAAAGGTGGCTATTTTTCAACTGCCCAATTTTCAACAACAACAACAACATAACTCACAAAATATACAAGGAAATAGAAAAATATGACCCATTTAAAGGAACAAAATACATCTCTAGGAGTCATCCCTGAGGAAACACAGACATCAGACTTTCCAGACAAAGTCTTAAAAAATGTGTTCATAAATATGTTCAAAGAGCTCAAAGAAAACACCAGTACCTAAAAGAAATCAGAAAAATAATACATGAACAAAATAAGAATTTTAACAAAGAGAGAGAAATTATAAAAAGAATCAAAAAGAAATCCTGCAGCTGAAATATATAATAACTGAATTAAAGAAGTCACTAGAGTAACTCAACAGCAAATTTGAGCTGGCAGTAAAAAAAAAAAAAAAAAAAAAATTCAGCAGACTTGAAGATAGGACATTTGAAATTATCAAGTGTAAGGAGTTAAAAGCATTTAAAAAAAGACAAGTGATCAAAGCCTAAGAGGACACCATTAATGGGCCAACATTTACATTCTGGGATTCCAAAGAAAAGAAGAAGATAGAAAAAGACAAAGATTATCTGAGGAAATAATGGCTGAAAACTACCCAAATTTGAGGAAAGACACCAATTTACAAATCCAAGAAGCCCAATAAACACCAAGTATCATAAACCCAAAGATACACAGACACATATTATAATAAAACTCTTGAAAGACAAAGAATGAGAATCTTGAAAGCAGCAAGAGAAAAGTGACATGTCACGCACAAGGAATCATCAATAAGATTATTAGCCATTTTCTCAGCAGAAACTTTGGAGGCCTGAAGGCAGTGGGATGATATAGATAATTTTGTATCTGGAAAAATTGTCTAAAAAGGAGGGATAAATTAAGACATATTCAAATAAACAAAAGTAGATGGAGTTTATTACTACTAGGCCTGTTCTATAATAAATGCTAAAGGGAGCCTTTCAAGCTGAAACAAAAGGATGTTAGTAACTCATCATCATATAAAGATATAAAGTTTTCCAGTAAAGGTAAATACATCAGCAAATATAATAATATTAGTATAATTTTGGTTTGAAACTCTACTTTTTGTTCTTATAGGTTTAAAAAATCAAAAGCACAAAAGTTATTATAATTATATGTTAACAACTACACAATGAATGAAGATGTAATTTGTGACATAAACTGCAGACAGGGGACAGAACTGTATAAGAATAGAGATTTTTGTATGTAATTGAAGCTAAGTAAGTATAAAATCAAAATAGGTCATTATAACTTTAGGATATTTTATGCAATATCCATGGTAACAATGAAGAAAATATGGGTAGAATATACATTAAAAAATGAGAAGGGTATCAAAATGTGTCATTATAAAAAAAAAACAACTAAACATAAAGGAAGATAGTAAGGGAGAAAATAAGGAACAAAAAAGCTATAAAATATACAGAAAACAAATAGCAAAATGACAAATATAAGTCCTTCCCCAACAGTAATTATTTTAAATGCTAATGGATTCAATTCCCAATCAAAATTGCATAGATTGGCAGAATAGCAAAAAAAAAAAAAAAATTCCTAATGAATGCTGCTTACAAGAGACTAACTTTAGATCCCATGATACTCTTAGGGTGGCTAAACTAGTATTAGATATATTTTAAGCTGAAAACTGCTGCCAGAGTCAATTCACCAAGAAGACATAACAGTTATAAAAATATATACACCAAACTTTAGAGCTCCAAAATATATGGAGCAACCAGTGATAGCACTGAAAGGAGAAATAGACAGCTCAACATTAAGAGTTGCAAGTTTCAATACTCCACTTTCAGTAATGGATAAAACAATGAGACAGAAGATTATAAGGAAAGAGAGTACCTGAATGATACTATAGAGCAATTGGACCTAACAGACATATATGCAGTACTCTCCACTAAATAGCAGCAGAATACACATTTTTCTCAAATGCACATGAAACATTCTCCAGGATAGACCATATGTCAGACCACAAAACTCATCTTAATACTTTTTAAAAGATTGAAATTATACAAAGCAATTACACAGAATTGCTTTTCTGATTACAACCGAATAAAATTAGAAATCAACAACCCAAAGAAAAACTGGAAAATTCACAAATATATGGAGTTTAAAAACACAAGTTTTGACAACCAGTGGCTCCAAGAAATAATCACAAGGAAAATTAGAAAATATTTGAAACCAGAGAAAATGAAAATGCAGCACACAAAACTTACAGACGGTAGCAAAAGCAATGCTACAGGGAAATTTATACCTACAAACACTTATGTTGAAGAAGAAGAAAGATCTCAAATCAACAGCCTAACATGACAACATAAGGAACTAGAGAAAAAAAGACCAAAAAGAAAAAGCCCTAGAAAACAAGAAAGAAGCTAACCCAAAAGACGGCAGAAAGAAAAAATAATAAAGATTAAGGCAGCAATAAATAAAATAGAGAAAATAGTGAGTTCTGGTCTCAAAATGATAGCATAAAATTAAGTTGGCTTTACTCCCCTCTGCCTACCACCCAGAAAACAAACAAACAAACAAACAAATATACAACCCTGAGATTATCACCGGCAATAACACAAAACTAATATGTGAGAATGAAACACATTCTCCATGACCACAGGGAAGTGAAAATACTCCAAGTAAATAGTAAGAGAATAATGCTTCCACATCTGTGACAACCATTCCCCCATTCTGTGGAACCAAGCACATGAAAAATTTCCCCCCAACTCATGGTTTCTATACTGGAAAAAGTGAGATCAAGTTGGACAACCAATTTTTCCCAACATCTTAGGTTTCATAGCAGGGCAACTGTCCTTGCCTTAACCCATCACAAGTGCCAGAGGAGCAAGTGCCAGGGAAAGCAAAATAAGTCAAGGCAATATAAGTACTGCCTTAACCCATCACAAGTGCCAGAGGAGCAAGTGCCAGGGAAAGCAAAATAAGTCAAGGCAGTATAAGTACTGCCTTAACCCATCACAAGTGCCAGAGGAAGCATTGCAAGTGCCAGAAGAGAGAAATATCCTTGAAGACAGGCAGAGATAAAGGGGGGAGGTGGAACTACCAACCTCAACTCTGACAACTGTGCTCTATAACTTGGCCAAAGGAGACACCAAAACAGAGTAGCTATTCAGCAATAACAAAGATATGCAAGGTATGTTCCAAAAGCCCCAGAGGCATGAACCCAGCCTTCCCACACTGCTGGGTTATTCCATTTCAGATCTCCCCCTTTTGGGTTGGGTTGCACTCTTGTAGTTCACTAGAGCCAAGAGGAACCTGGGATTAAGGTGCCACCTAGAGCCAAAAGAAGCCAGTGACCTAGTGGTAAAGAATCTCTAAGAAAATATATCTAATAAAAACTGAAACAAGCCAGAGAGAGAGGCCTGGAATAAATAAAAAATCCGTCAATGCAAAGACAAAGACATACAAAGAAGCAACAGCAAACAGGGACCTATGATCTCCTCAAATGAACAAAGCAAGGAACCAGTGACTGACCCTAATGAGAGAGTGATAATGTGAGCTCTTTGACAAAGAAATCAAGGTAGCAGTTTCAAGGAAACTGAGTGATCTCCAAGATGACACAGAAAAGCAATTCAGAAATTTATCAGAGAAACTTGACAAGGAGGTTGAAATAATTTTTAAAATCAAACAGAAATCTTGGAACTGATGAATATATTTGTTGAACTCAAAAATTCATTAGAGACTCTCAACAGAAGAATGGATCAAGCAAAGGAAAGAATCAGTGAGCTTGAAGACAGGCTATTAGAAAATACACAACACAGAAGAAAATGTGATGAAAAAAATAAAGACCACTTACAAGATATAGAAAACTACCTCAAAAGACCAAATCTAAGAATTATTAGTGTTCAAGAGAGAGTTAAGCAAAAGCAAGGGGTAGAAAATTTATTTAAAGAAATAATCACAGAAAACTTTCCTAAACTTCAGGAAGATATAAATATCCAAGTCTAGGAAAGTCAGAGAATACCAAACAGATTTGACCCAAATAAGACTACTCCAAGGTATGTAATAGTCAAACTCTCAAAGGTCAAGGACAAAGAAAAGATCCAAAAGCAGCAAAAAAAGAAAAAGTCAATAACATGTAAGGGAGCCGCAATTCATCTGGCAACAAACTCATTAATGGAAATCACACAGGCCAGGAAGGAGTAAAGGACATTTTCAAACTGCTGGAAAACAAAACAAAACACAACACACAACTGTCATCTAAGAATGCTGATTGCAGCAAAGCTTTCCTTCAAACATGAAGGAGATATAAAGTCTTTCCCAGATAAACAAAAGCTGAGATAATTCACTGCCACCAGGCCCATCTTATAAGAAATGCTAAAGAGAATTCTTCAATTTGGAAGAAAAAAACACTAATGTGCAAGAAGAAAACATTTGAAGGCATAAAACCCACTGGTAAAATTAAGTACACATGCAAACCCAGAATATCATAATACTATAAATATAGTGCACAATTCATTCATAACTCTAGTATAAAGCCCAAAAGACAAATATATTAAAAACTGTAACAGCTACAGCAACCTGGTAAGAGAAGGGTAATATAAAAATATATAAGCTGAGACAAGTAAAAGTCAAAATGCAAGAGAGGGATGGAGTTAAAGTGCACTTTTTTTTTTTGGTTTTGGTTTTTTCTTTGTTTCTATTCTTTTCTTTGTGATGTAAGATAAGTTTTCATTGCTTTAAAATAACTTGTTATATGTATAAGATGTTTTTTGTAAGCATCATGGTAACCACAGTGCAAAAACCTATAATAGATTCACTAAAAGTAAGAAGCAATGAATCAAAACATGCTGCCAGAGAAAATCATTTAACCACAAAGATAGGAAGAAATAAAGAAAGAATGAGAGGAATTGCAAAACAACCAGAAAACAAGCAACAAAATGACAATAATAACACTGTATATAAATGAACTCAATTCTCCAATTAAAAGCCATAAGGTGGCTGAATGGAAAAAGAAGCAAGAGCAACTATACGCTGCCTTCAAGAAACCCACTTCACCTATAAGACACACACTGCTGGAGAGTGAAGGAGTGAAAAACCATATTCCATGCAACTGGAAACCAAAATGAGCAGGAGTGGCTATACTTGTGTCGGATAAAATAGACTACAAATGAAAGACTGTGGATAAGAGACAAAGAAGGTCACTATATAACGATCAAGGCGTCAATTCAGCAAGAGGATGTTACATTTATAAATATCTATACACTCAACAGCAGAGGTCCACTATATAAAGCAAACATTAATAGATCTAAAGGCAAAGACAGACTACATTACAGTAATAGTTGGGAACTTTAACACTCCACTCTCAGTAATGGACAGATCATCCACAGAGAAAATCAACAAAGAAACAGCAGAGTTAAATTACACACTAGACCTAATGGGCCTAACTGACATTTACAGAAAATTCACCCACCTGCTACAGAATACACATTCCTTTCATCAGCATATGGAACGTTCTCCAGAATAGATCGTATCTTAGGCCACAAAATTCTGATGAAAAAATTCAAGAAAGTAGGAATCATATCAAGCATCTTTTCTGATTACAATATAATAAAACCGGCATCAATGACAAGAGGAACCTCAGAAACTACACAAAGACATTGAAATTAAACAGCACGGTCCTGAATGACCAATAGGTCAATGAAGAAATTAAGTAGGACTTTTTTTTAAGTCTTCAAACCAATAAAAATGGAAATAAAGCATATCAAAATCTATGAGACACAGCAAAAGTAATACTAACAGGGAAGTTTGTAGCAATACATGCCTATCTCAAAAAGTAGAAGGTCGGGCACAGTGGCTCACACCCTGTAAGTCCTATACTTTGGGAAGCCGAGGCAGGAGGATTGCTTGAGGCCAAGAGTTTGAGACCTGCCTGGACAACATAGCAAGACCCCATCCTTATAAATTTTTTTTAAAATTAGCTGAGTATGGTGGCATGTACCTGTAGTCCTAGATAATCAGGAGGCAGAGGCAGGAAGATTACTTGAGCCCTAGAGTTTGAGGCTGCAGTGACTATGATCATGCCACTGTACTCCAGCCTGGATGACAGAGTAAGACTTGGTCTCTTAAAGAAAAAAAAAAAAAGATAGAAAGACAGTATCTCAATGGCATGCACCAAGGCCACCGGACCCTGCCGCTTGCCTGGGAAGCTGTAAGGGACAGCATGTGGTTCACATTTCGGAGCCCAAAGTAGGACACACAGCTCAGTCTCTTTGCCAGGATGATAAAGGACAATGGGAAGAAACCAAAATTGCAGGGCCAAAACAATTTCAGAGGCTTTAATAAAAACACAGGCTTTGAAGCTAGGAATGAGGCAAGCTCCGTAAGAGCCAAATCAAGACCCACAAATTGAATACATGGAAAGTGTGATAAATGGAGCCCCAATTAAAGAGCAGCTTGGCTGTCTGCTGGAAGCTTCGTGGGTGGCAGTCTTCCCTCTCCCTCTCTAGACTCTATTCATTCACCCTTTCCCTCCCCCAGCATTCATGGACATGCTCTCACCATGATGGATGGCTCACACAGGCCCAGAAAAAGAGCTCTGCCCCTCAACAGAGCTCAGGAAATTCACAGAGCAAAAGCTTCTTCGCCTTGCAAAAGAGGAGCAGCAACAAATTAATAATAACACAATAATTCATTTTATCATGCAAAAAAAAAGCAATCACCGGCACCTACCTGTGCCAAACACCTGCTGAGTCCTTTCTGGCTTCCTCCTTCGCAACCTCCCCTTTGCCTCCTCTCTCCATGCTTCTCCTACCCAACCTGAACTCAGGCCACCCCAAATTCATCCAAGCACATGCTTTTCCTTGTGCCTGCAATGCCCTCCCCTATCTTGTCTGTCTGAAAAACTCCCACCCACACTCCAAAACCTCACCTTGCAATGACCAGCCCCTGCCCCAGCCCCTTTCTATTTCTATACTTACGTTGTGTTATACATCATCTACCTGTCCCCTCCAGACCAGGAGCTCCTTGACTCTGAGGACCATGTCTTATTCATCTCTGAATTCTCAGTGCCGAGCACAGTGCCTGGCACATGGTGGATATTAATTAAATGTGCACTAATAAATGAATGGGGAACACAAGGGTAAGATGTAGTTCCAGTCTGTTAGAAGAGGTATGATCCATATGCAAGTAACCACACCATAAGGAAAATGTAATGAAACCACAGGTGAACTACCTAGACAACTATGAGATTTCAGAGGATAAGAGAAATTATCTGAGCCTGGCGAGTAAGTGAAGGACACACATGAATAAAGCCATAAGAGTTGGTGTAGAATTCCACAAGCAATTCTCTAGAACTCTCTGGGATGTTAGGGTCCCTGTTTGCCCTCTTGTATTCCTAGAGCAGGAAATTAACTTGACAGCTGGGGTGTGCACATGCTTTCAGGCAGTCTGGTCATGCTGGAGTTTAGGGAGAAGAAAGCCTGGTGTTGTGGGTAGAAGGAAGGGACTATCTAGATATTGCAAAGCTTCTTTCCCCTCTGCCTGATAAAAGGACTACCTAGCATTGCAGAGCTTCTTTCTCCTACTGCCCTGATGTTTTTTGCCTCCCTCATTCTTTCCTTTCAGGTGAAGCAGAGCAATGGGGCAGTTACAAGCTGACCCTTTGGAAACTGAATTCTGTCACAGATGGCCTGTGTCTGTATTTTATTTGAGGCTCAGATTCCTTCTCTGGAAGCAGGACATAAATGCCTACCTCAGAAATATTGTAGGAATGAAATGGAACAGGCATGCCCTCTCTGTCAGGGTTCAGAGCAGGAAGCAAAAACCACGCTAGCCAGAAAGCACATGAAGACAGGGAATTACACGCTCATGGAAGCATGTGGAGGAGTGGGCTAGAGACTGAGCCCTGAGGAATTACTCCCAGAATGCACAACACTGGTTTCCCATGCCACAGTCAAGAGCGTGGGGAATCAGAGGTCCGACCACGAGAATGGTTGACTAGCCAGCTATAAGGCTGCAGGCCAACTAATGGTGTGCCCTGACATGAATTCATGAGGGTGGGGGAGGCCCAGGTGGAGGTGGGGCAGTTTCCCATAGAAAAGCCTGCCTGGATGGGGTGAGAGTGAGGACACACAGACCTGCATCTGAGCCCCATGGATACCAGCCCTTTAGGCAAGGACCAGGTGAGACGAGGCAGACCTCTTGTGTAAATCAAGCTAAAAGCAATACTGAACAATTCAAACGTATCAGCAAGTCCAACAAGGTTCATTTCCCATGGATGACCCATCAAATACTTTTATTACAATACCAAATTCTTTCACGACCATTGGTTGCCCTAAGAACTTGCTTGATCATCTACTGAGCACTGCCCAGAGACTCCAAGAACAAACTGCATGAAACTTTGAGCGTTTCTGGAGGGCCTGTGTGTGGCAAGTGAATGAAGCAACCAGAGAGATTTGGGCCCATTATAATTATTGAATATGATAAAAATCCACAGGGAAATGGTCTGGGGAGACCTTGGACTTTATGGCGTTTTAGACATAATTGGTGATGGTCTAGAGTTTCCTGAGGCAATATTTTTCTACTTCATGAACCAAAGGAGTAGACATTCAAGACCCTGAACTGGAATTACCCCTCCACTGTGAAGCTCCCCCATGGCCCCTGCGAGCCACTCATCAGTAGTGAGACCAGCCCTTGCTAGGGGAGGCATTTGGCACAGAAGCAGCTGAAAACTGCCCCTGCCTTGCTCCCAACACTCACGACACCACGACACCACTGTGCACATTCTGTCCAGGCCTGGATTCCGGGGAAACCGTTCAGGAGGGAACCACATGGATAAAGAGCCTGTTCCTTTCATTGACGTGCTACAGGGCAGCTCCTGAAAAACATGCCGAAAATCAATCTTCCCTTTCTTCCTTTCTCCTTCCTTCTTTCCCACCTTCCTTTTGTCTTCTTTCCTCCCTTTCCTTCCTTCCATTACTCTCTCCCTTCTCCTTTCCTTCTTTTCTTCCTTCCTTTCTCCATTTAGTTATTCAACAAATATTTATTATGCACTTGCTATAACCCAGAAATGTTCCAGGGCCTGGGCATAGAATAAGGCAAAAATTGATGTCCTTATCGAGCTTGCATTCTACTCTGGGTGACATGTCATAAATAAATGTGGGACATGACACTGGGTAGTGATGAGCAATACAAAGAAACGTGGAGAACAGTAACATGGATGGAGTGGGGCACAGAAGGAATGCTGTGAGTCACGGCAGCTCGTCTGCTCTGCTACACAGGTCAGGGAACAGCAGAAGAATCCAGGAGGCCTCTGTTGGATACTGTTAGATGAGGGCATCAGAAAAGGCTTCTCTAAGGAGAAGGCATGGCAGGGGGCAGCAGGTGCAAAGGCCCCAAGTCAGGGAAGTTCTGGCTTGGTTTGAGGAGCAGAAAGGTGGCCATCGTGGCTGCCACCAAATGAGTGAGGGGAAGGGAATGCGGAGTTGGGGTGGAGGGCAGCAAGGCTGGATCCTGCAGGACCTTATACTCCATGACAAGGACTGGGTTTTTATTCAAGGGTAAGGAGCACCCTGGAGGTTATGAGCAGCGGAAGGAGATAATCTGACACTCATTTTTAAAAAATCCATTCTGTATACATGCTAAAATATTTACGGGGAAGAGTACTCATGTCTGTGATTTACTTTGAAATGCATCAAAAATGGATCAAAATGCAACAATGCATCAAAAAATGGATCGAGGGACAGAGAGAGGAACAAAGAGACGGAGAGATCTGTGATAAAACAAGTGCAGTAAAATGTTCATAGTTGAATCAAGGAGTGGCATATAAATATTCCTTGTAAAATTTGCTGTTTTCTGTGGGAAAATTTTCATAATAAAGTGTTAAAAAGACACTCACTCTGGCTGCTGCACAGGGACACACTGGAGGAAAACAGAGTGGGTACCGGGAGGTGAATGAGGAACTATTGCCAGAGCTGTGGCCACAGGCTATGGGCTGTGGACCAAGGCAGTGGCCAGGGATGAGGGGATTCGTGAAATTAAAGAGCCTCCTATTTAATGGGAAATTACAATAGGGAAAGACAACAGAAAGTTTGTCTGAAAGGGCATTCGGGCATCAAAGAGTGAGTGGAATCAGCTGTGAGGTGGGACACAGCTAATGTAGGTTGGAATCCTGCCTCTTCCACCTGCTGTGTGGCCTCGAGCAAATGACCTGATCTCTCTGAGCCTCCATTTCCTAGATAGTAAAATGAAGGTCCAGAATATACCATACAGTGTTCTTTTCAATAGTATCCCTCACATAATTGTCCTAGGAGAAGGCTGGAAACATAGTAGATACTTAATAAATGTGGGTTCTCCTAAAAGGGGGCAGGGAGAGCACTTGAAAATAGTTGGTGATATTAATAGCTACTTGAAACACAAACTCTGCTAGATTAAAACAACAAAGATGAGATTAATTCCACTAATATTAATTACATACAATATCAATATTATACTACAACAAGGAAGGCGATCTGAAACCGCCATGATACATTTTTTTATAATTTAAAAAATCCTTAAATAACACAGGAGCCCTTAATCAAGGAAGAAATAAAAGAAAATACTTGAGGTTCCCCTTTAACCTCTGAGAGGACTCCTGGACGTTTTCAAGCAGAATGCATCAATCTGTATCCTCTAAGCCTGGCTTCCAGTCTATATAAACACACTTCGCTTCTAGTAGTCTTTCTGACTAGTAATGACGTTAATGAAAAGAAGGAACCAATTTCGATCCAAAGCTTACAGTCATAGCCTCAACACTTTGTGATCTCACTATTGACTTTCCTATGTCTTCAAACTTTTAAATTTTGGCTACACTCAAGAGTAAAAACTGCCAAAATGGTATGGACGAGACATCCTTTTATAAAGGTACTGGAAAGTCCCTACGATATGTCCAGTAAATTGAAATTTCTGTGCCAAACCGGCTTGAATCAATTGATTACTCCCAGCAAAAACATTCCCTCCAATTCTTTCTTTCTGTCTTCTCATTCCTTCAACTCTCCCTTCCCCCAAGTCCCCCTGGAATTGCCTCACTCTCCTGAAACCTCTGACTCAGCTGTATAAATAACAGGAAAAATAATTAGAAGTCAGGAGGTCAAATGCTCCAAATGCCCGTTTGACAATTTGCTCTTTTCCCACCAGTGCTTGGCGTCTTGGTTTCCTTGTGGGAGGAGTTTTTGTGAGTCCGAGTCACTCAGGTAGTGGAAAAATGGTCCAAGAGTGGCATTTTGAGCCTGGTAGGAATCCTAGTTCAAATTCCACACCGGGAGGAATGCTGTGAGTCAGGGCAGCTCGTCTGCTCTGCTACACAGGTCAGGGAACAGCAGAAGAATCCAGGAGGCCTCTGTTGGATACTAACTGAGATGCTTGCCCCACCCAACCTTGGTGATTTAATGTTCAGGGAGCTTTGATGTGTTTGATGACTTTAAAACTCAATAATAATTGCAAGATTAATTATTGTTTAAGATACCAGGCCCATTGTTTTACAAGATTAACTCATTTGATCATCACAAAAACCCCACAAAGTAGACACTAGTATTGTCTGTCTTTTGTAGATGAAGAAACCAAGGCATAAAAGGCAAAATGACTGGCCCAAGGTCACACAACCAGTGAGTGGGAGGGCTGGGAGTTGAACATGGGCAGGCCAGATGCTTCACCACTACATTGTGTCTTTTCAAACCCAATCCAGTCTCCTCTTCCAGTACTGGTCACCCCCCACATTAGTTCCATTAACATCCCCAAGGCCAAGCCTCATGGCTGGTGATAAAACTGCCTACCTGTCCAGACACGGTAGCTCACACCTGTAATCCTAGCACTTGGGGAGGCCTAGGAGGGTAGATCACCTGAGGCTAGGAGTTCAAGACCAGCCTGGCCAACATGGTGAAAGCCTGGAGGTCTCTACTAAAAATACAAAAATTAGCCAGGCATGGTGGTGCATGCTTGTAATCCCAGCCATTTGGGAGGTTGAAGCATGAGAATTGCTTGAACCTGGGAGGCAGAGGTTGCAGTGAGCCGAGATCACACCACTGTACTCCAGCCTGGGTAACAGAGCGAGGCTCTGTCTCAAAAACAAACAAACAAAAACAAAAACCGTCTACCCTGTGATCAGTTACATCCTCTGACTTAAATCAGTGCTAAGCATTTCCTAGCAATACATAAAAATAAAACAATCTAAACAACAAATTTGAATCCTGACAGAATTCAGACTTAAATGTCTATAGACACTGACAGACTGAGTTGGCCCCAGTGAAGTCAGGAGGTCAAATGCTCCAAATGCCCCTTTGACAATTTGCTCTTTTTCCACCAGTGCTTGGCGTCCTGGTTTCCTTGTGGGAGCAGTTTTTGTGAGTTTTGTGAGTCCAAGTCGCTCAGAGAATGGAAAAAATGAATGATCCAAGAGTAGCATTTTGGGTCTGATAGGAATCCTGGTCTAAATTGAAGTCAGACCGTGAGAAAGACAGCAGAATCCCCTGAGCAAAACTTCATCATGAGGGGCAAGGAATCTGATGCTGCAGCTCAGCCCAGCTGTGGGACCCCACACGAGGAGTAAGTGAGATTCTGGGCACAAAATGACCCCAATTCCCTGACATATACATGCTGCTACTTAAGTGCCAGGTATATATCCTGGGATAAAAGAGTTGTGTCACTCGAGGGGGCTTGAAGAGTCGTGCTCTGCCCTCAGCTGATTTTAACATCAAGGGAGGTGGGTGTAGGTATGGGAGTGGGTGGTGCTCGCACACCCAGGAGAGCAACTTGGATTGCATGTGCAGAGGCTGAGAAGAGTTGCAGCTTTCTAGCACTGAAACTTGGGATGGCCTACCAGCTGCAACTGCCCTGAGGGTGGTCAGGTTTCCTTGACCCTGAGCCTCAGAAAGCCCAGTGGCCCAGCTCTTCTACCCTTGAGCAATGGTGTGGGCAGCAGGGCAGGGTTTGGTTCAGAGGGGCATCTCTGAGATACCTACAGGGCCATCTGTTTACCAGCCATGGTAGCCAGCAATGACCAGAACTGATTCTCAGACTCATGCATGCATCCCTTGAAACTTTCCAGATGATACAGGTCAGGGAGGGAAACTCTTCCCAAAACTGAAATGCTTACAGATCAGTTGTGGAACTCATAGCCTTCAAGGGTCGGCTTCACGCAGCCACCTCCATACTCACTGGCTTGTGAAGCCTGAGTAGTCAGGACATGGACATTTAGAAGCTGGGGAATTCTGACTTTGATATTAAGTGGGTGCTGAAAACATAAGGCAAAGTGTCCATGTCTCTGGATTATATCTCTGGTCAGTTTCAACCCCCATGATTGTCTACATGATACAACATAAGACTGGCATTAAAAAGCGCTATGGGAAAGAATAAAAGTGCTACAAGCACCTGCTGTTCTCCTAGGGACTCCTCCAGGCATCTGTTCATGCCAGTATGCCTCAACTCCATGACATTCTGGTCACCATTTAATTCTGTCCTTGGCTCTTGCTCCTTTTCCCCCTCCCTGGATGAATTATCTGGTTTCGGCTGTCTATTTCAGCTCAATACTCTGCACCACCTATTCCAGTGTTGCAACTATGGGGAAGACCTTCCTGGTTCTGCAGCCCAGTGGGCCCACCCCATGCCTAGGCTCCCTCCTTGGAGAGAAGGACAATAGAATACAAAGAACCTGGGTCTTCAGCATTTTAGAACCATCCTCACGCATTGTTCTGCAAATGCCAAAGCCTGCCCAGGCACCCCCTGCAACTGGCAGTGAAGCCACTAACTCTGGATGAAGCCTGGCATGGGTCTAGCTTAATCACAGGGACCATCTCAAGGCAGCTGACTGGTCTTCATGTGCTGCTTTCCACCTGCCCAAACACCAGCTCACACAAGGCTCCTTCAAGGACTTGATTAAATACCTCTGCTTTACAACAGAGCAAAATGACATTCACAGAGTCCGTACAGCAAGTCAAGAGCAGAGCCACTGGAATTAGAATTCAGCTCTTAGCTGCTACAAACTGCCATGCTTATTCCTCTGCTTGTTTCCTCTGGGATTCAGTGAATGAGCTTGAACCTGATCTAGGAAGATCAGCAGCCAAAAGGCTGTTTTCTACAGTATAGCACACCTGGGAAGGGAAACCTAGAGAGCTGCATAGAATCTGCAAACCTGGCAGCCTGCAGATCTTCTCTCAAGTAGGAACCCTGAGGCAGAGGTGAAATCATTTTTATTTGGTCTTTTAATGCTTTAGTTTAGCATTGGCATCAATCGTTCACCAATTTCCTTAAGCATTTGTATCTCATATTTAATGAAATCATTTTCAATAACAATATCCCAGGCTGTAGGATCTTGTGATGAGTCACAAATAAAACCCTGTGTTTTAAATCTTTATTAGCAGCATCACAAATTACTGGTTCATTTACCAGGTGAAGTAAATTAATATTAGCTTTTATCATATTATGATAAATTATAAATAACTTACAGCTAAATAAAGTCTATCCCTTGCCAAGCTCCAATAACTCTGTAGAAAAATGAGTGTCAGACCTCAGTAGTTACCAACATTGAACTATCCGGTGTTGCCAACATTCTTCCATGAGGTGAAACCCAAAACTATGCACGTTTGACAAGGGGATCTCCCCTATTAAATAGGAAGATGACAAGGTCAGGTGAGATCCACATAGATAATCTTCCTTGCTCTGCAGACTAGCCTGTGCATTTATCTCCTCTCTGGAGACAAGAAAATATCCACAAAGTGAATGTAAGGCTTTGGAAATTGTATCAGTAGTCGTTTGTGCTGTATAAATCTTTTTTCTGTCATTCCTCTATAGTCCTGGTAGGCATTTTCTTACCTTGACCTCAAACTTCTCCCCAAAGGGTAGCCAGCAGCTTTTAGGGTCCAACTTTTGGATGAAACATGAGTACCTGCACAGGTCCCTTTGGACTCCCTTCCTGACACACGGCATCACCACCTCATTTTAGGGAGCTGAGACTCCTAGCACCTGCAGGGCTAGTGTGAAAACCATACTTCCACGCCCCTCAGTATCTTGGTACGAATTCCAGATTACTTGCATGGCAAAGCCTTTGGGGGGTAAGTTTGGTGCTGTTCCTGATGGTGGGGGATGCAGGATTTCAAAGTAGGCCTACCACCAGGGAAGGGAAGCCCCAGAGTTCATAAAGTCCCCTTAGCTGAGTCTTCCTGTGGGTATGGCTGTCCCTACACTTTCATTTATAGGCCAGTTTATAGGGCCTAACTTGGAATCTTCTGGCGTTTGAATTACCATGTTCAGACTATCCCTTGGTGCTGAGAGCACTATACCTTTGGGCTTTGGCCATGTGGCTGAGAGAAAAAATACTGAGTTTTTACCATAAACTACTTACATGTTCCTCAAGTCTCTGGCTCTAAATTCTAACCAACATGATCATCTTTAAAAAGTGTTTTTTGGCCGGGCGCGGTGGCTCAAGCCTGTAATCCCAGCACTTTGGGAGGCCGAGATGGGTGGATCACGAGGTCAGGAGATCGAGACCATCCTGGTCTACACGGTGAAACCCCGTCTCTACTAAAAAATACAAAAAAAAACTAGCCGGGCGAGATGGCGGGCGCCTGTAGTCCCAGCTACTCGGGAGGCTGAGGCAGGAGAATGGCGTAAACCTGGGAGGCGGAGCTTGCAGTGAGCCGAGATCGCGCCACTGCACTCCAGCCTGGGCACACAGTGGGGCCTTGTTTCAAAAAAAAAAAAAAAAAGTGTTTTTTATGTGTGTGAATTGGAAAGGCCAGGCATTTCCACAACAGTTTTGACTTTGAACTATAATATATATTTCAAATTAAACTAATTTAATTTTCTTTAAAGGATGAAAAGTCTCTGTTAAATCTAGATTTTGAAAAATTCTTATTTCACCATCTGTGATAGCTGTGTTACTTAGACCATAGTTAACTTCCTACTTTTTTCTGTGTTTCTAGACAGTTGGTGAAAACGTCTTCTTACTTTCTTACAAAATTATCTAACCATTGAAAAATCAATTTGTATTTTTTTGGCAAATATCTTTTTGGTATGAGATATTTCATTTGTAATTTTGCTATAGGTCAAAAAGTTTGGTATTCCTTCCTAATGCCTCATCTTTTTCTTAAAGTGAAACACGTTTCTTTCACTCTAAGAGAGGGATCATACTGACTTCAAATGGAACTTGAAAGAACTCAGTGAGATGTCTATACATTCCACCTACCAAAGACTTGGGCACATAATAGGTATTCCTGCCTTCAATATTCTCTGTAGCAAGAACATATTACCTAGTTGCTCTCAATTTCTACTGAATCACCTGGGGATCTAGAAGATGAAAACTGAGAGTTCTGCCAAAACATAGGACTGACAGTGGCCAATACCCCATGAATAAAGATACTGGGATTAGGACTGATAAGTGTGCAAACCAAATACCCACTGGGTGTAGATGTGATACCACCCAAAAGGACAGAAATCCAACTTGAGGAAAACACATTCCACATGTTTGATGAAAAACACTGAATCTCACTTGATTTCCCCATGATGAAGGATGAGTACATTTTAAAACAGACCATTATGGAAAAATGTGAAACAAATATTTGAGACCAAGAAAAAAGAAACATTGCGTTGAACACTATGAGGAAGAGTGAACCTCTGAAAGGAATCTTCTGTCTGAACAAGAGGGCATTTTTCAGGGAGTGCTTGGCTTCCTTAACTGGATGTAAGAAAAGAATATCCATGTTTATGAAACAGAAAGATAAATAAGGAAAAGACAGGCTGAGATAAAAAGACAACATGATGATAACTAAAAAGGGAGATGAAAAAGACAATAGAGGAAAGAACAAAACCCAAAAAGACAATGAAAGAATTAAAATCCTCATTGTGGGCAGCAGGGAGTAGATTAGAGGCTGCAAGAAACAGAACCAATATATGAAGGACAAACGAGAGAAACTACCCCAGAATGCAGAGGCCCAGGACAAAGAAATGAAAATGAAAAAATATATGAGAAGTAAGGAGGACAGGAAATTGACAATCACCTATAAACACTACAGGTGTCTTTGAGGTAGAAAAAATTAAAACATTTTAGTTAACAATATAATTTTTAAAGACATTCCCTGGGGGAAAGAGGATGTTCCACTGCTCCGGATGAAGGAGGCTTCACTAGTCCAAAATCAATGAAAATAAATCCATGTCTACATATTTTTGGAAAAATATTTTAATTTCAATAACAAATTTTTTAAAGTCCCACATACAGCTAAATTGCATGCAAAGGAGTAACACTTAAGCTGGCCTCAAGCAACTGTGCAATTCTGAAGACTAGAATACAAAATTCCACTACAAATTTCCAAGGAGGAAAAAGGTGATGGAAAATGCAGACAAGGTGTCTTTCATGTGGGAAAGACATTCTGGTTATATAGCATCCATGTGTCTTTACGGAGCAAAATGATTGAAGGCATACACTAACAAAGAGAGCAATCAAATTAGCAACCTTAAAGCATTTTCCTTCACTCAGTTGGGTGCCAGACTCAGGCAGTTACTTGGATTATGTTTTGCAGGTAGATTCTGCAAATATTTGATTGATGCAAAAGTAATTGTGGTTTTCATCATTACTTTCAATGGCAAAAACTGCAATTACTTTTGCATCAGTCTAATAGCATTAACTTGGCCCTGTTAAAGTTCCTGCTTCTTTCCAACAATAAGAAATGTATTTCTAACTCCACTTCTTCCTTTCATGTAGAGGAAAACTTGCATTTCATGACCATGGGTTCCATTCCATCACTTTCTAACAGTGACAAAATGTTTTACACAGTTGGAATAATTTGTCAGGAGAACTGTTCAAATAAATGCTTAAATGCAGCTTTGTGTAGCAGCATAGATGATCAATGCTTATTGTCCAAGAGCTGGAGTCATTTTGCATCTTTCAGAGTTATTTGTTTAATGAACTGAATCACTGGGCTTTCTAATTAATAACGATCAGGAACGGATATCCTCATCATATAATCTTCCTTCCAGAAATTGTGAATTTCCTTCATTGAGTGTGCTTGAAAATCAAATACACAATATAATCCTGACTATGTTTAAAAATGGATAGAAAAAAAGCTGTCAAGACATACGCCAATAAATTAGCAGTGATTATCCATCAGAGATAAAAGATGGGAAATCTTTTGCTTCTTTTTTTACTTTCGGTACATTTTCTAAATGATATACACAATGTACCTTTAGCTTTATAATCAAAAAGAAATAAGCTTTTAATAACTACTATTTGTAATTATGTATTTATCATCTGATTATAACTATGTGAAAAAATATGTAACTCAAAAGGATTAGCAATAAGTACACAGATGTGCTAACAGCAATGGTACCTAGGTGGCAGCATACGGGTTGAATTCTTTTTCTTCCTGCTACAGTTCCATATTTCAAAATTCTCAATTGTAGCAACAAGTAACAGAAATTCAACATATGGATTTTTTTTTCTTTCTCTATCCTGGTCAAGAGCATCAAGAATGAAGACGACATAGGTGAGCTGCACTTTTCGGGGTCTTCAAATGGGTCCTGCACTAGCAGCAGGAAAGCCACAGGCCTGCCTTCCTCCACCAAGTCTGGATGGCCACTGATCCAATCCAGTGGCTCCCTTGCCCCGAATTCTCCTTTGTGGTCAGGACAGTGTCCTGGGGTGTCCTGGCAAACAATTTCACTGCGCGCCCTTGAAGAATCCCCAAGCCATGAGTACCTTCCTCATAAGCCATAGACTCCCCCAGAGGGCCCTCTCCGCGCCCCCCCGTTGTGTGCCTCTCTCCTCCACCCAGGTCAGTGGGAGTTGAGAAGGTGAGGGGGCTGGCTGTTGAAACCATGGCTGCAGTGTGTTTTCCTAAGCTAGGAAAAGCAGCCCCACTGACAGAAAGGTGAAATGTGAACTAAAAATAGAGTGGCGCTAGCCCAGGCCGTGGGGGTTGAGGCAGCAAAAGGCAGACACAACAGAAGGGCTGGCTGAACTGAGGACAGACGGCTCCTCATGCCCCCACATCTGTCTCCACCAGACCCTGTCCTCTGTGGCTTCCACCACTGCTTGGGGCAGACCTCAGAGCCCAGCATCGCTCTCTGTTTGTTCGCTCTCTGGCATTCCAAGACGATTCCAAAGGGTTGGTTCAAGAAAGAGAAGCCACTCCTTTCTGTGGCTCTTGCTGGCCCTAGGGAAAATTCATTCTTACCTGGAGAATTGAAGAAGCCCTTGCTAAAGCAGAACATTACCATGGCCTGAAATGTGCAGTGGAGTTCCAGAAAAATGCATTCCACAACTGAAATCCCAAATCTGCTCTTGCTGGCCCAGCGAGGCTTTCCAGGAAAGAAGTCCCATTGGGCTTTCCTTGTACTCAAAATATAAGCAGCAGACAGAATGGGAGCCAGTCTGGGATGAGACAGGCCATGCTTGAAAGCTTCATTTTCCACACCTGTACACATGCAGGGGTTGCTACTACCGCATTGCAATGCTGTGCCCGCTGCAGACGCCCTTGACTTGCTTCCTGTGAACAGCAAACACAAGTCCCTGAAATTTCAAGATATATCAGAAGGACCCAATATATCCTTTGGGTGTTTGCTTTCTCTTTTAAAAAGTGTGCTACAGACTGATATCGATAAGCTACTGATGCATGTTGAGGCTTCTAAAAGAACCGCTTTTGGGGGTCTCAGACAGAACCCCTGCAGCAAAGACAATTCCATGTCGGGGGTTTCAATTGAACAGGTGTAGGCAGAGCAAAGGGACCCCAAGCAGATTATGAGGCAGCTCAGGACCAGCAATGGCAGGAAACGGGGTCAGCCCCGGCTCTGAAGGAACAGGAAGAAAATGCTGTTACCCATAAATTGTTACTGGTGAGGAGTAAGAAGTGAGTAGCGTTTCAAGCTTTTCAAATGCCTGCAGACCACAGGCCCTTCACCATCACACCATAGCACAGGAAGGCTAATGTCAGCAGGCGACACAGGCTGCCCTGGGAGGCCACTCAGCCCAAATCCCTGTCTGCCCATCAGTGGTCCAGACTCCAGCCCTCTAGCTCTGTATAAAAGTATCTAAAAGAAGCAAATCTATATACCTTGTTAAATTCTATATTGTCCCCATATAAATTCAACTTTCTCTAACTGAGGCCACACTGATATTCAACTCTGACTGAACAGTTTGGACCCACTCTATAGCTTAGTGATCGCAGAACCATTGTGAATTCTTTAACACTTCTGGCCTCGGGCATTTTGGATAAGGGCTGTTGGGCTTAGATTTTCATCATAAAACCTAGGAATGACTGGCTCCTGCTCCCCTCACTCCTCTTCCCCTCCAAGTTTCCAAGCAGGTGGAAACAAAGGACCTGCTCTATGATTATGGGGCAAGGTTTTGATATTCCTAATCCAGGGCTCTTCGGTAAAAGCTGAATTAGAGCTTGACCCTGAGGCTTAGGCCCTTTATTCAGTTCCTGTTCTCTTGTCTTCTGATTGAAGCTGAGTGGGCTGCATACAGGGTGACTCCAGGTTGCCTTGGCCACCAAGTCATATGGTCAGGAGAGGAGGAAACACAGAAAGACAATGTGGGTGGGCCACCCAGGGAATGTGGCGGGCTTACTATTACTATATGGGACAGGATCTAGAAAGTGTGGGAGCATGGTGCAGGGTGCTGACCTTTACAGCCACCAATCCCACCTCAAAGTCAGTAAGAGCCCACTAGGAACTCAGGTCTGAGACAAATCAGATTAACATTTTTCCAGGAGATGGAGTTAGTATGGGGGTTAACACTGGGGTGAAATCTTGGTGAGATGGAATTAAAGTTCCCTTTAGAACAGTTCCCTCCAGAGGCACCTTGCTTGAGCTGTTTAAAGACACACATTTAATTTCTCCAGTAGAAAATAAATTCATCAGGAGAAAAGAAAAGCCACGTTCAATGCTGAACTAATCCTTTTTCCAAGTCACCAAAGGAGATGGCCCACTTCTCCATATAAAAATATATAATGTCTTACCTCCAAATGGCCCTTTACAATTTTTTAAAATTTTATCTTACTGTAGTAAGGACATTCAACATGAGATCTACCCCCTTAGCAAATCTGTGTTTTATACAGTGTCATTGACCCTAGGCATAATGTCATGCAGCAGGTCTCAAGAAGGATTTATCTTGCTTAACTAGAACTTTATGCACATCAATTAGCAAACGCCCCATTTCCCCCTGCCCCCAGCCCCTGGCCACCACCATCCTGCTTTCTGCATCTATGAGTTTGGCCACTTTAGATACCTCATAGAAGTGGAATCAGGCAGCACTTGCCCTTCTGTGTCTGGCTTCTTTCACTTAGCATAATGTCCTCCAGATTCATTCAAGTTGTTGCATATTGCAGAATTTCCTTCTTTTTTATTAAAAGCACTTCCAGGGAGGTAATTTCCCACTGCACCTCTGACCACCTGCTGTGAAGTAGGCATGGCCACCAGTGGGGAGTAAGGGAGAGGGGAATAAAGTTCTGCTTTCCAGGCCCTCTAACCAGATGGCTGACCTCTGATCACCAGTTATGGTCTCTGAGCATCCGTTTCTTCTGTAAAATTAAGCGATTGTATTAAATGCCACTAAGGTCTCTTCTGCCTTTGAGTGGTTACTATCCTGTGTGGATTAGATAATGCAGTGAACATGTGTCTAGGGGTGTGTATCTATAGACATCCACATATGGATGTTTAAATGAATACATTTCCTCCCCAAGGTCTTTGACATTTGGGAAAAGAAGTTTGTTTAATGGTAGTTCCAACACTGGATTCCATGAGTAAAAAGCATTATTTTCAGCATCTCCCTCTAGCATGCTTTTTTGTTTTCCTTAGAAAATGCCATAATATAAATGTTAAGATCATTATAGAAAAGGAATCCTTCCTGATGAGCTTGGGATCCTATAGTAATTATATTAACCTGGACCTTTTATTGCTGGTTAATGAAATTCTTTTAAAATTGAACCAGCTTCAAGTAAACTGATTTGCATTGATTTGGTGATGTATAGAGCTCAAGCCACTCTATGTATAAGCAAATTAAAAGCCTGAAGCCTGTATAGCCACGCTGCATAGTCTCCGGCTGGAAAATTGATCCCATGACTCCCTCCAGGGACACTTTGCTTGGGGTTGGTGCTGTTTAAAGGAACACGGTCAATTTCTTTGGCAGGAAATAAATTAATTAGGAGAAAAGAAAAATCTTGTTCAATGCTGGACTAAACCTTTTCCCAAGTCACCAAAGACAATTCTTCTAATGGAAAACTCATCTTGGATTCCTTCTAAGTCCATCTCACAACCCCCAGAAATGACACAACAGAGGTGAAGCTTCTGTTGTAACTGAGCATCTTCCCAAGTTGTTCTCACTGCACATCCCACATGGCTCCTGGGTAGTCAGAGGTCTTGGGTAGGCTGACCCTCCCCATCCATTCACCTGTCTCACTGCAGCCTGGCGCTTTCTGTTCTCTGCATCAACCCCAGCAGTGTCTCTTCTGCTTATGAGAATGGAGGGAGGAACAAGCAGAGAGCCTCACAGAAGCCAGAACCAGGAAGTGAGGAAGTAAGAGTATCACAGGAAATGCTCATATCCTCACTCCCTCCCCAGGAGCATGCTACATGCCGGCACAGGAAGGAGAATTAGATTCAGTCCCTGCCCATGAAAATCTTGTGGTCTGCTATGGACTGAATGTTTGCGTCACCCCAAAATGTATATGTTGAAATCCTAGCCCCAAAATGATGGTATAAGGAGGTGAGCCTTTTGGAAGGTGGTCAGGTCATGAGAGTAGACCCCTCATGATGGAATGAGTGCCCTTAGGGAAGAGGCTCATGGGAGCCTGTTTGCGCCTTCCGCCCTGTGAGGTTGCAGTGAAAAGACGTCCGTCTATGAAGAAAGCAGGCCCTCGCCAGACACGGAGTCACCAGCACCTTAATCTTGGATGTCCCAATCTCCAGAACTGTGAGAATAAATTTCTGTTGTTTATAAGCCACCCAGTCTAAGGTATTTTGTTACAGCAAACCAAGCAGACCAAGACACGGTCCAACGTGGGAGAGAGGTGTATAATCAAAAATTACAATGTAGTGTAATAAGGGCCATAAGAGTTACATGTTTTATTAGTCTGTTTTCATGCTGCTAATAAAAACACACCTGACACTGGGTAATTAATAAAGGAAAGAGGTTTAATTGACTCACAGTTTCACGTGGCTGGGGAGGCCTCACAAACATGGCTGAAGGTGAACGAGGAACAAAGTCGTGTTTTACATGGCGGCAGGCAAGAGAGTTTGTGTAAGGGAACTCCCCTTTATAAAACAGTCAGATCTCATGAGACTTATTCACTATCATAAGAACAGCATGGGAAAGACCCACCCTTGTGATTCATTACCTCCCACTGGGTCCCTCCCACAACACGTGGAAACTATGGGGGCTACAATTCAAGATGAGATTTGGGTGAGGACACAGCCAAACCATATTAAACGTCCAGTGTTCTATAAGAGCAGAGGAGAGAGCCAGAAAAGTCAGGGAATTAACACATTTAAGATTGGGGGCCGGGCGCGGTGGCTCAAGCCTGTAATCCCAGCACTTTGGGAGGCCGAGACGGGCGGATCACGAGGTCAGGAGATCGAGACCATCCTGGCTAACACGGTGAAACCCCGTCTCTACTAAAAATACAAAAACTAGCTGGGCGAGGTGGCGTGCACCTGTAGTCCCAGCTACTCCGGAGGCTGAGGCAGGAGAATGGCGTAAACCCGGGAGGCGGAGCTTGCAGTGAGCTGAGATCCGGCCACTGCACTCCAGTCCGGGCGACAGAGCGAGACTCCACCTCAAAAAAAAAAAAAAAAAAAAAAAAAAAGATTGGGAAGTGGAGGAGAAAAGCGATGAAAGGAAGCAAGAGAAGACTTTTTTGTTTGTTTTTTTTTTTAGACAGAGTCTTGCTCTGTTGCCCAGGCTGGAGTGCAGTGGTGCAATCTTGGCTCACTGCAACCTCCGCCTCTTGGGTTTAAGCAATTCTTGTGCCTCAGCCCCCTGAGTAACTGGGGTTACAGGTGCCCACTACCACGCCCAGCTAATTTTTGTATTTTTAGTAGAGACGGGGTTTCATTATGTTGGCCAGGCTGGTCTCAAACTCCTGATCTCAGGTGATCCGCCCACCTCGGCCTCCCAAAGTGCTGGGATTACAGGTGTGAGCCACCACGCCCAGCCTGAGAAGAGTCTTTATATAGATGTGGGGAAGGTCAGGCAGAAATTCAGCTTTTCTCTTGGTTCTAGCTATTTGCAGCTAGTGAGTCAACAGTTTGATCTGTGGCCAGAAAGAGTAACAATAAGCATGAGTCTATCATCAGCTAGCATAGGTTCGGTTATGCTGTGGTAATAACTACCCCAAAATCTCAGTGATGTGACACACTAGATTATTTCTAAGTGAAAGTTGCTATTTTCTCAAAGATCACACTTTTATGGACGCTTTGTCCTTATTGACATGCCTAGACGAAAAAGACCAAGATGTGAAGGAGGAAAAGACATATTGGAAGTCAGCTGATACATAGGCAATACCTCCAGGTGATGAAAGACAGCATGAAATACAATTAAAGCATCCTCAACATTTTCCTTTTAAAACCAAAGTGGGAAAGAATTGGCCTTATTTAATTAATTAGAACAAAGGCACATAATTTATTGAAAAAGAATCATAGATTGAGCTTTCACTGTCACTTGTCATGATTCCTGAATTTAATACCTACTTTGTTCTCCATAGGATTAAAGAATGTTTTAAATTTTTATTCAATTTCCTTAGGGAATTGTAATTGTTATCTTGTTTATATAGTGGATTTCCATGGGATTACTCCCAGAAATTATTTGCATATGATTATGTAGGGAAATTTAACCAACTAACCATATTTTAATGATTATTGTTTTGTAATACAAAATTGCATGTTAAAATGTGGTGTAAAACACACAGTAAGCCTTGAAATAAAAACTTGAATCAGTTAGTCTGATCTAAATTCAATTAATTAATATTTTTTCTTTTACTGCCATTATATATCAACAATTTGGACTGCTAATGCAACTTTGGGAAGCTGAGGCAGGCGGATCACGAGGTTAGGAGTTCAAGACCAGCCTGACCAACATGGTGAAACCCCATCTCTACTAAAAATACAAAAATAGCTGGGCATGGTAGCATGAGCCTGTAATCCCAGCTACTTAGGAGGCTGAGGCAGGAGAATCACTTGAATCCGGGAGGCAGAGGTTGCAGTGAGCCAAGAGCGTGCCACTGCACTCCAGCTTGGGCAACAGAGTGAGAATCCGTCTCAAAAAAAAATTGAATACATTCGCAAAGAAAACTTTAAAAATGTGCATGCATATATTAAAAGTTAATTTGACTTGGAATTAAAAGTTTATATATTTATCATTTAAAATGTAAAAAACAAAGTTAGTCTGGCACATGCATCTGGCAGTTCCCCGTAAGCAGTGTCTCAAAGAGGTTTGTGGTTTACACCTTGCATCTCCACCATCTCAAAACATACTTCTACCTTCCCTAAGGCAGGGGAAGAAGACAGCCAGGGGATCTCTTAGGAGTTTCTTCTGACCTCAGCTTGGAAGTGACGCCTGTCACTTCCACTCACAGTTGAATGGTTGCAGCTAGACACATGGCCTTGCCCAACCTCAGAGGAGGCTGGGAAGTGTGGAAGATATTTGGCAAGCATAAATGTCTCTGTCACAGACCTCTTCTCTCCTTCCAGCCCTACCAGGCAAAGCTTTACACTGACCTTCCATGTTTAAGAAAACTCTCATCTTCTCCCTATAAATTCCCAGAGAAATGCCCTGCTTAGGTTTATGCCCAACCAACTTTCTTTTGGCTTTAAACATGTTGTCAAATTAATACATACAATTTGTATTAAAATCAGTGTTTGATTAGATATTGTATTATTATATAATATGGTATTAATGATACAGCATTATGGCATATATGTATTAGGATGGTGCAAAAGTGATTGTGGCCAATATTATTACATATTATACAGTATTAAAAATTAATACTGAATGAATATAATTCAATTATTAATATAAAATTTATATAAAATTATATAATTCATATGTACTTAATATAAAAATTTAGACATACTATACTTCTGGAAAATGTCTGTCTTAACCATAGATTATTACATTATACATGAGGAAAGCTCAGAGCAGAATCACAAAATTGGACCTAGAATTAAACTAGTTAAACCCTATAACTAATAAATTAATTCATTCAGTGCCCTCTTTAACAAGGAATTCACTAACATGTGGTAAGATGGGATGTTAGAACTGGTGCGAACTCAGAGAAAATTTTGACGGCAAATATATTAATTTTTTGGATGAGGAATAAAAAATGAGAGAGTTTAAATGGCTTCCTGAGACCTTACAGAGTCACTGAGGCAGGCTGGAGCCACTGTTTCCAGCTCCTAGGACACAGGGCTCCTCTCCAGCACCTGGAAAACCCTGCATCAGAGCACACTTGGCGGAAAAGGACAGCGTCATTCTCCATGCAAAGAGTGTTTTGAGTCTTGGATTTATATTCTACTCCATGATAGGTCTATTTTCTTTTAATAGAAAATCTATTAAATCAATTAACTTGGTCAGGCATGGTGGCTCACACCTGTAACCCCAGCACTTTGGGAGGCCAAGGTGAGAGAATCACTTGAGGCCAGGAGTTCAAGACCAGCCTGGGTGACATAACAAGACTCCCAAATCTACAAAAAAAAGAAAAAGAAAAAACAAACAAAAACCACCTAAACATTAACTAGGCAGAGTGGTACATGCCTATAGTCCCAGCTGCTCTGTGGCAGAAGCAGGAGGATCACTGGAACCCAGACGCTGGAGATTATGGTGAGCTATGATCATGCTGCTGCACTCTAGCCTGGGTGACACAGTGAGACCCCATCTGGAAGAAAAATTAATTAATTAATTAATTAATGATCTAAGAAGAGTTGCATGCTATTAACTTCATGGCTGCTGGTGGCCCTGGCCCACCTACGTACTATGCACCAACAGTATTCCTGACCTCCTTGGAGAAGAAAATGTTAATCTCTGAATTAAAACATTCCTCAGATTAATCCAACAAATACTACTTTATGTACTCAACCAATACTTCTTGAGTACCTACTGTGTGCCAGCTGCTGCCCTGAGCACTTACTATCTATCATATTATCTTATTCACTCTGTACAGCAACCCTGTGAGGTACTATTTTCACCATTGACAGATAAGGAAACATGTTCAAAGAAGTCAAGCAAGTTGCCCAGGTTCACACAGCCAGTAAATGGGTAGGGGACTGGAATTTGAATACAGGTCTGGATTTATAACCCCTATCTGAGTCAAAACTCACTTATTTGCAAGTGACATAGACCCAAAAAAACTCAACTCCTGTAACTGGGGGAGTTACAGCTAGCCCCAGTGACTTATCACCATGTTTTGACTCAGCTTCCTTCTGACCTCTCTGGCTGCAGATGGCTCCCTTTGTACGGTGGGGACAATGGAGAAGGGGGTATGGGGGTCAAGGGAACCCCCCCCTTTACAGTCTGAACTTTCCCTGAAAATCACTAACAAGAGGCAGATTGATAGGAGAAAGGGTATACAGAGTTACTTGGTCATAGTTTTACATAACATGGGGGCCTTCAGAATGAAGACTCAAAGATACAGGAGAAATGGTCCATTTTTATGCTTAGGTTCAACAAAATATGGACAGACGTGGGGAAATATGATTGGACAGAAAGGGTAGATCCAATTCGAATAGAGGGAGCAGGGAAACCCACAAGGCCTGCCTGTCTAGATTCTTCCTGGCCTCTGTGAGCACACATTCCCTCCTTCTGGATGTGGGGCAGGACCCTCTCTGGAAAGGGGCCTTATGACCTACACTCAAACAAGGTAGGTCAGATAATTTCTTTATGGCCAGTTTTACACAGAAAAGCAGGGGAAAGTTAGAGTAATACTTTTAGGTTTTGCACCTGGCTTTGGGGCAAAGGAGTTCTGGTTTCTGTGACCTGCCCTGGGGAAGAGGGATTCTAGTTTCTATGACTGTCCTTGAGAAACAATGAAACTAAGAGACAAGAGGGCAGGAGATAGTCAGAGAAAAACTCTTGCTTCTGAGGCTGCTGCTGAAGCCTTTATTCTGAGGTATTGTTTTCTGAGTCCCAACAGGGGCATAGCTCAATCTTACATCAAACCACCTCAATAGCCCAGTGGAAACCGAGAGGCCCAGAAGCCCACTGAATGATTCTGATTGGCCTGGGTCAGGCCAGCGCCCATCTCAGAACCAATCATGGGGTCCAGGGGGTGGGATAACTGCACTTGGCCTGCCCTGGTCAGGTGCCCACCCCAATGGCTGGAGTAAGGGTGAGTGGAAGTAGTTCTGGTCATCAGCGTTGCAGGACCAGGCAATCCAGTTGAAGGGATTGTTGGCAGATGATAAAGCAACAACAATAGATGTCCTATCCAACAGTCCTGAGACAACTGAAAAATAACACTCATGATTTAAAAAAATTGTATTGATCTTCAGTGGTTTTTCACTGCCCTTTGGTAGAAGCAGGAAAGATTATCCAGCATATGCCCATGCCTCTGATTTTACAATCACAGTTTTGTAGGATTCCCCACTTAGCACAAGCAAAAGGGCAGGGTTAAGGTAAGGTGGGCCTCTCTCAGCACCGTCAACTGAGACCAGCCACTTACGGAGCTGAGCCCAGCTGCTGAAACTCCTGAACTAATTTCCTTTGCAGGAAAACTGAAAAAAAAGATTGCTGGATCCCCATAATCTCTCCAAAGAGTGTTGTCACTCAGGTGCCTACCCCTCCTCTCAATGCCCCCTTGCTCTGAGTATCCCTTTGTGGGGTGTTCAACCCAAATCCTGAATGTGCAGACAGAAGACAGGTAGCAGTTTGGCACCACTGAAGGCTGGGTTTCCAGGCCAAACTCCGCACTTGCCAATAACTATTTACATTACAGAAGCAAAAGCACAAAGCCCGGGGCCTCTCAGGGTTGCGTGGCTGAAAAAGGGCCTTAATGAGCCCTGAGAATCCTGCTTTCTGTGCTGAACAAGTGGCTCAAGGTCAATATCGTCAGAATTCGGGGAGAAGACCTTGTTTTGACTGAAAGATCAAAGCAAGGGGCATTTTTGATCGGAATTGGCCAGACAAATATTTTAGCCTCCAATTTACTCTGATTATGCAGAACAGGCCTGAGAGGGTCACAGCCATTAGAGAGACAGTCACTCAGCCCGGCCAGGCTAGAGGAACAACAAGCCTTGTAGGAGAGTCCTGAGAGTGGAGAATGTTCTACCGGGTGGCCTGTGGGAAGTAACAGAGGCAGGCAAACTCCCAGCCCACTCGCTGAGCTTGCGACATGGATGAGGAAGGGGTGCTGGGACTGGAAGAGGCCTCAAGACCTCCGTCATCCCTTAGCTGTGCTGTAGCTACCTGCCACACAGCCAGTTAACAGCCAGGTTGGGAGGATAATCAGGCCACCCACTCCTACCGGGCCACTTGCACTTCTGCTGCTCCCAGCTGAAAATGCTCACAGTGGAACATAAAACCCACTGCACACTGCAGGCTCTAGGGAGACATTGACAAAAGCCTCAGGGCTGCCCCTAAGAAGCTGGTGGGAAGAGCCAGGGAAGGCCTGGAGAGGCCGATAAGGAAGGATGGTCCTCCAAGAGGCAAATGCACCAGGAGTGAGGCTCCCCTGGACGAGGTGGATGGAGCGTGTCCCTGGAAGATCCCCATGGGCACTGGATCCTGAGGCCATCCTAGGAGGGCTTTGCTGACATGGCAGACATTGGGCGGACATTTACTCTGCAGCTGGTACCAGGCTTTTACATGAAGTTATTTACAGAATTCTCATAAACACCCTGCAATGCTGTCTCAATTTTATGATAAGGCACCTGAGCATCAAAGCTGTACAATAACCTGCTCGAGGTAAGCTAGCAAGTACATAGCAGAAGCAGGATCAGAACCCAGACCTGCCTGTCTTCAGCATCTTTGCAGAATCAAGCAGTTACTCTAGCTTTCCTGTATGAACTATACCGAAGGGTTGGTGCATTTTAGAAGATTCCAGCTAATACATGAAAAAGAAATGACAGATTTAGAATATCAGGATTTCACCACTCTGCAAACCCTAATGAAGAAATAGTTCTAGGCAATAATCATCAATGACTGAAGAAACTATTAGGCATAAAAACTGACGGGAAACCATACATTGGATGTATCAACCCTAATATCACAAAGGAAGAAATAACCAGGTGCTTCCCAATGTAATACAGTGGGAGGTGTGCACAATTACCAATCATCAAAAATTCAGACCTGGATCTAAATGAGCTGCTAAATCTACTGCCAGCTTATAAGGAAACACAGAGGACAAAAGAACCTCTTAAACTACACCACAGGTTGATAAATGGAAAAATCCAAAATATGAGTAAGTCTTCAGTTCAAAATGACCTGGCTCCTTCCACAAATAAATCGCTAGGAGGGAGAAAAGACAGAAGGAGCCACTTATAGATCAAAAGAAGTTTCAGAAATGTCGACCAAATTAGATGTGTGGACCTTGTTTAGATGCCAATTCAAACAAACCAACTAGATAAAAGCATATTTTAGACAATAGGACGGATTTGCATACTGGCTGGATATTCCATGACACCAAATATATTAGCTTTCCATTGAAATCATAACAAATGGCCATAATTTTGGCAGCTTAAAACAGCACCCACTTGTGTTTGTTTTTTTAGGTGGAGTCTCAATCTGTCACCCAGGCTGGAATGCAGTGGCACAGTTCACTGCAACCTCCACCTGGGGGTTCAAACGATTCTCCTGCCTCAGTCTCTTGAGTAGCTGGGATTACAAACACGCGCCACCATGCCTGGCTAATTTTTGTATTTTGTGTAGAGACAGGGTTTCACCATGTTGGTCAGGCTGGTCTCAAACTCCTGACCTCAAATGATCCGCCCACCTCGGCCTCCCAAAGTGCTGGGATTATAGGCATAAGCCACCACACCCAGCCACTCGCTTGTTATCTCACAGTGCTATAGGTCAGAAGTGCAGGCACAGCCTGGCTCAGCAGGGCCTCTGCTTACAGCCTCACAAGGCCACATTTAAGCCATCAGCAGGGTTGTGTTCCCTTCTGAAAGTTCCAGGGGAGAATCCAGTTTAGAGCCATTCAAGTTGTTGGCCAAATCCAGTCTCTGGTCGGTCTGAGTTGCCCGCTTCCTGGCACCCTTAGCCCTTTGAGGCCTCCTCTGGCTCTGAGATTGGCCCCCCCAACTCAGAGCCAGCAGCAACTCAGCAAACCTTCCCCACACTCAGCATCCCTCCAACCTCCCCTTGTGCTGCACTTCTCTCCTGCCTTCCTCCTCTTCTTCCAGTTGGAGACAGCTGTCTGCCTTTAGGGGATCGTAGATTGGGCCCACCCAAATAACCCAGAATAATCTTCCTGTCTTTAGGTTCCCAATCTTCATTACATCTGCAGAATCCCTCTTAGAAGGTATTTACAGTTTTCAGGGTGTATGCTGTGGACATATTTGGGGGGGGTGGTTTTAGGAACATTCAGAGATTAAATGATAAATTAACTGAGATTTGCTTAAAATAACCCAAGATGGGGGTCAGAGAGAGTGGGTGAACCATGTTAGCCCTGTTTTGATCATTGTTAGGCTGAGTGGCAGCTTCATGAAGATACATTATTTATCTCCTCTGCTCTTGAATATGCATAAAATGATTTATAATTTATCCATAAGATGGGAGTGCCTTCCATCACACTAGTGATCCTCAAACTTCAGGAGACACAGAATTACTAGAAAGCATATTAAACATGCAGATTCCTGAGTCCTGTCCTGAGGATCTGTCTGGGTTCAGCAGGTTTAGAATGGGATCCTAGGGATTCTGAGTGGCACTGACCAGGCCTTAAGAATCACTATACAATTATGGGAAGATTAATAAGAAAGCAATAAATATTAGGCACAAAAAAATTAGAGAAGTTCAAAGAATAGACAGATTGGATCAATTGGCAAAAACAAGGAAGGCTTCCTGAGAGGGATGATGTCTGAGATAAGGACATCTAAGAATAGACAGAATTTAATAGCATGAGGTGTGAAATTTTCTTTTAAACCCTAGAGGCAAGAAAAGGCAAGGCAGAGCTGAGAAATACCAACTTGTCCAGCTTGGCTGAAGAATAAGATCAGGGAAAGGGAGGTATAAAGTAGTGAAATTGAAGGTGGGGTCTTGCTTTGCAGAGTCTTGAATGCTGGGGTTTGTATGTAAGTTAGCAAGCAAAGGAACTACTGATGGAGTCTGCCAAGTGGAATGACATATTTGGTGTTATACATTTTAACTCAAATCCTCATTTCAGAATAAACCCCATTTATTAATACCATCTTCTCTAACATTGCTCAGAAAGTACTAGAAAGCTTGGGCATGGCATGGCTAATAACATGTTTGCCAAAACCAAGACCAGCACTCAGAAAACTATGCACTTCCCTGCGGGGGCCTGCTGTGGAATGGGGGTGGCTGGGCTTCAGTTCATTCCTCTCTCCTTCCTGCTTTTACAAACATACAGTGCAGAGTGATGTGCTCACCTCCAAAGGGCAACAGCCAAAGTGGCAAATGTATAACAGATCGTCACGGCTGCTTTAAATCCTAACCAAATAAACTTCTTATTTTTCTAAGTATTGACTAAGCATGGTGTGGTTCAGGCCACTGTTTGGAAAGGTGGACTCGGCTTCACATTTTTCCTTGTATATTTTGACATTTCTGAGAGTGGACAATGGCATTGAGAAGGTTGGATCTGTGTTATTCCTCTGGGAAATGGAGAATGTAAACTATCACTTTCTTCTCTTTTAAAACTGCCTCCTAAGTGTCCGAGGAGAATCTTAAAGGCCCAGCATGCGCGGGAACATGTTTGCCCTTGTGAACTCAGAGTTCAGTGTTAAACAGTTATGTTTGTTACAAGTAAATAAATGCAAGAGGGCAGTGGACACACACACGCATGCAGAGAAATACAAGCACACACAGAGTTTTATCCAAATAGAAAGAACCATATGTTTTTAACTGAATTGCATTTCATGTAAGACACTCCTGATTATAAGACGTAGCATTAAACTATGATACGGTATTGATTATAAAATGCACCATAATTTCAAGGATATTAAAATGTCAGTTGATGAAATATAGTTTTATTGTTGTTGTTGCTGTTGTTGTTGTTGTTTTTGAGATGGAGTCTCGCTCTGTCGCCTGGGCTGGAGTGCAGTGGTGCGATCTCAGCTCACTGCAAGCTCTGTCTCCCTGGTTCACGCCATTCTCCTGCCTCAGCCTCCCGAGTAGCTGGGACTACAGGCACCCACCACGCCCAGCTAATTTTTTGTATTTTTAGTAGAGACGGGATTTCACCATGTTAACCAGGATGGTCTCAATCTCCTGACCGCGTGATCCACCTGCCTCGGCCTCCCATAGGGCTGGGATTACAGGCGTGAGCCACCGCACTGGCCGAAATGTAGTATTTTGTTAAAATTATCCTCCAGAACAGAGCTCAAATGAAACCTTCCGTAAGTGCTATTATTAGACATGAGCATTCAAAGGAACGTGGAAGTTATCACCCTTACCACAGCAAGGCACCTACCTCAAGTCACCCAGCAAGAACTGAAATAAAGAGCACTGCATGTGGAATTAGGAAGCCTTGGTTCAGATACCAGCCCTGCCACTTCCTACTGTGCAAACTTAAGCAAGGCTTGCAAACTCCCTGCGTTTCAATTTCCTCATCTGTTACATGGGGATAATGATATTTACCAAACAAGACTGCTGTAAGAATAAAATCACAAACTCACACAAATTTTCCTGGCCCCAAATCTGTCATATACCAAGTGATTACCAAATGCAGAATCCAAATCCAAGTGCTCATGCGACACGTAATTAATATAATGCACTGTGGAGGATGCATAATGCAATGAACAATCAGCAAGGTAAGTCTTTACTGAGATCTTACCATGAGAACTTGCCCTTAGTTTCCCATTATGTAACATGATGGTTCTCAAACTTGAGCATGGATCACAATCACCCAGAGGGTGGTTGTTAAATCACAGATTACCAGGCCCACTTCCAGAACTTCTGGCTCAATACATCTGAAGTAGGACCCGAGAATTTGCATTTCTAACCTCCCAGGTGATTCTGCTGCTGCTGTTTCAGGTACCACACTTACGAGAACCACTGATGTCAAGTGTAGTCTCTGCCCCAAGGAGCTCTTAGTCTAATTGAGGAAATAAGGAAAAACTCACAAGCCATTCTAGCAAACAGCAAAGCCCCCTCTCTCATTATGGGTTGATGGGTGGGACCCAGATGATGGCTGCAGGAGGGGTCCAGGGGAGAGAGTGAGAATAGTGAAGACTGGAGTGCCCATACCTCTGATAAGATTGGACAGGATCTTGAAAACTGGGCAGATTTTGTCCAGGAGGCAGCAGGGTGAATCCCGACATTGTTAGGATTCTGACTGGCTGGTGTCCATTGTGATTGGTCAGAGCCACGCCCATTAGGTAGTTTAGTTTGCTCCTTGATGGACAGATGTGGCAAGGGAGTCCAGGTAAAGGAGAAACACAGAGGAGGGAATGAGGGTTCTGGTTGGCAGGAAAACCAGCCTGATAGGGCAGAAGGCAGCACCAGGGAGAGGTAAAAGCAGCTGGGAGGGATGTTAGGAGGTGATGTGGTTAGGACTAAGGTCCATAAAAACAGTCTGGAGAGAGCGGTGCAGGTAGGTGGCATGCACATTCCAGGCACAAGGGATGAATTCCTAGAGTAGGTCCCAGCAGTAAGACCAGAGAAGTAGAGACAGACAAAAGCAAGATCTAAAGAGCAGAAATCAACAGAGCTTACTGCATGGTTGGGAATGGGTTAAAATGAGGGGATTCTGGGCCAGGCTCGGTAGCTCACGCCTGTAATCCCAGCGCTTTGGGAGGCCGAGGCGGGCACATCACGAGGTCAGGAGATCGAAACCATCCTGGCTAACACGGTGAAACCCTGTCTCCACTAAAAATACAAAAAAATCAGCTGGGCGGGATGGCGGGCGCCTGTAGTCCCAGCTACTGGGGAGGCTGAGGCAGGAGAATGGCGTGAACCCAGGAGGCGGATCTTGCAGTGAGCTGAGATCGTGTCACTGCACTCCAGCCTGGGCAACAGAGTGAGACTCTGTCTCAAAATAAATAACTAAATAAATAAAAATAAGGAGATTTTTAAAGATGAGACTGAATGACTTCAAAATGGTAGTGCCTTTGGAGAAAAAACATAATGACACTGTGAGAAAGAAGAGGTTTGTGAGGCATGAGGATGGACGCACGTGGTTTGAGACTATGTGTTTGGGTGCTGACTGCCAAGTGTGATCATCTATTGGATCTCCTGAGATGTGCTGTCAAGCTCAGAGAAAGGATGGGATTCAAGGATATAGGAAGTTGTCAGTCTAGAGGTGTCAGCTGAAGCCAAGGAGGTATAAGGGAACCAAGGGAGGGACAATCAGGAGAAAACTTGACTGAATGCTGACAAATACCCAAAGTTAGGCAAGATAAATACCAGGCAAAACCTCTTCTGATGAGCTCAACTACATGTATGAACTGCCTGGTGCATGTCAGACCAGGAGTGCGATGCGACAGGGAAGCTGATGTGGTCCCATCCTTGAAGGTACAGTTGCAAGGCAGGTGGATAGACAGCATTCGTAATGTGAAAGATCTTAGATCACAAAAGTGGGCCTCCTAATTAGTGTATGTGTGGTGATGGCGATGGGGGGAGGTATTCATAGATGGCTTCCTGGAGGCGGTGATGTCTACACTGAGAATTGAAAGATGAGCAGAAGTGAGTTGATGAAGAACAATGAGAGGGCTTGTATTTTATTCAGAGATAAATGATTTTCAAAGGAAATAGAAACAATTTGGTTGACTTTCAAATGATAGCATTTATTATCGTTATTGTCTTTCACATTTTGTTTTTTCTAAAATAGAAAAGCTTAAAAAAAAAAAAAAAAAAAACAGGAGAATGTGGTATCAGCGGCCAAGAGAGAGTAGAGCTTTATAAATTGGCAGGTTCCTGTCCTGCTGAGCCTAAATGCACCCCTACACATCTTCTCCATTCATCTGAGAAAGTAAGTGCATTGGGCAATGAAGGAGTCAATGGTAACTTATGGCAAAAATCATCATTAAGGATAAAAGTGGCCATTACATAATGATGAAGGGAATAGTCCTGCCAGCAAGATATAACAATCCTGAACTGTATGATCATAATAATGTGTCTTGGCTCATACAAAGCAAAAATTGAGAGAATTGCAGAAAGAAAATATCAAAATCCACTATCAGAGCAAAAGATTTTAACACAGTTATTGAACAATTATAGAACATATAAACAAAAAATCAGCAAGTACACGGAAGATTAGGACATCCCAGTGAACAAGCTAGATATGTATAAACCGTGTCAACAATCAGAGAATATATTTTCAGATATGCATAAAACATACATATCATGTGTCACATCATGTACCAGGCTGCAAGGCAAGTCTCTCAAGGAATTGACAGTCTAGTAGACAGATAAGTGACCCGTGGTCCACTTGACTTTGTGATCTGTTTCCTGATGAAATTTCAGGAACAAGAAACTAAAATCAATGAAATTGATTCACTCACTAGTGTGATGTCCTAGAACGGCCTCCCTGGCCAAACACTGGCAAGCCCTGCCTCCTCTTCTGGGCCACCTCCAGCCAGGGCTGGATAGCTGTCCCAGGGCTGGGTTCTGAACAGAGGCTGCCTCTAGGGAGGCGCCTGTGGGACTGCAAATGCTGGGCCCATGGAATAAAATAGACTGAAGGAACAAAACAGCCACTGACCCGATGGAAAAGAATAAAAGCCTCCTCGCCTCATCTCGGGCAGAAGGACAGTGAAAGAACATGCAAGCACAGTTGTGGATGTTGTGATTGCTGATTTAATTTTTTTATTTTTTTAATGGGGCCTGAATTGTTTCTCTTCCCTGACCTGACATGTACAATAAGTTTGCTGACCACAGGTCTAAAGAGAAAATGTTCTCAAACTTTAAAATCACTTTCATGTGGTCCTTCTAGTAACGTCCTGCAGGTGGAACACAGAAGGGAGGCATCTGGGCTGGGGACTTCCTCAGCAGCGGAGCTGTTTATTTTCCTTCCCCTAATGAAGTTGACCTTGTCTTCATCACTTCCCGTTCTGCACAGCTGTTTAACTATTGCTCTTGTTACCATCAACATTTTCTCCTTTTAGACAAGATGCTCAAAATACCTGAGTTTTTGGTACAATGACAATAATCTAATATCTGTGGACATTTCTTCTCCTTGGGAACTTGCTAGTGACGTGTGTCTGGATGTGTCACTCACCAGCATCATCGTGATCTGTCAGCATGGCCCTTGCTGCCGTGGCAGCAGAACAGAATAAGGCCCTGTCAGTCTGGGGGCCCCCAAATACCATCCAGTAGCCTGTTGCATAATCCTGATGAAAATACATTTCAGGGGGCGGAGCAAGATGGCCGAAGAGGAACAGCTCCAGTCTCCAACTCCCAGTGCGAGAGACACAGAAAACCGGTGATTTCTGCATTTTCAACTGAGGTACTGGGGTCATCTCACTAGGGAGTACCGGACAATCGGTGCTGGTCAGCTGCTGCAGCCCAACCAGCAAGAGCTGAAGCAGGGCGAGGCATTGCCTCACCTGGGAAGCGCAAGGGGGAAGGGAATCCCTTTTCCTAGCCAGGGGAACTGAGACATACAACACCTGGAAAATCAGATAATTCCCACCCCAATACTGCGCTTTAAGCAAATGGGCACACCAGGAGATTATATCCCACACCTGGCCGGGAAGGTCCCACGGCCTCCCTCATTGCTAGCACAGCAGACTGCAATCTAACCGCAAGGCAGCAGCGAGGCTGGGGGAGGGGCGTCTGCCATTGCTGAGGGTTAAGTAGGTAAACAAAGCTGCTGGGAAGCTCCAACTGGGTGGAGCTCACAGCAGCTCAAGCAAACCTGCCTGTCTCTGTAGACTCCACCTCTGGGGACAGGGCACAGCTAAACAACAACAAAAAAAAAGCAGCAGAAACCTCTGCAGATGCAAACGACTCTGTCTGACAGCTTTGAAAAGAGTAGTGGATCTCCCCACATGGAGGTTGAGATCTGAGAAGGGACAGACTGCCTGCTCAAGTGGGTCCCTGACCCCTGAGTAGCCTAACTGGGAGACACCCCCCACTACAGGCAGTCTGACATGCCACACCTCACAGGGTGGAGTACACCCCTGAGAGGAAGCTTCCAAAGTAAGAATCAGACAGGTACACTCCCTGTTCAGCAATATTCTATCTTCTGCAACCTCTGCTGCTGATACCCAGGCAAACAGGGTTTGGAGTGGACCTCAAGCAATCTCCAACAGACCTACAGCTGAGGGTCCTGACTTTTAGAAGGAAAACTATCAAACAGGAAGAACACCTATATCAAAACCCCATCAGTACGCCACCATCATCAAAGACCAGAGGCAGATAAAACCACAAAGATGGGGAAAAAGCAGGGCAGAAAAGCTGGAAATTCAAAA
>NW_012116289.1:3962962-4008720 GCF_000951035.1 Colobus angolensis palliatus | reverse complement strand
TGATGGGTGCAGCACACCAACATGGCACAAGTATACATATGTAACAAACCTGCACGTTATGCACATGTACCCTAGAACTTAAAGTATAATAATAAATAAAAAAAAAAAAGAAAGAAAATACATTTCACCAGATTCTGCATCAACACGGGTGATGTTGGCTGGTGTTTGGCTTTTTTTTGCAAACCAGACCTAAGAATGGGCCATGGAGTTCTCCTTGATGCATCCACACCAACCAATAAGATGTGCTAATTCTCCATGACAGAGATACTGACTGGTGGGGATTGAGGAGCCAGCGGTTGGGTGCATGGCAAGGAGTGACACACACAGTAACCCAGCCCCCATCATGTGCAATCCAAGAGTGCCTTCTGTCTAAGAGGTTGTACCTCTGGGACCTTTAGGAAAGTCTTAGGATGTCAGCACTCTTATAAATGACTCATGGTGTGCTGTGGCCAGCTGAAACGTTAAAGATGATTTAGAGCTAGTGGGATGCATTTGTGGTCAGAGGGACCTCTTTAAGAGTCCAATTGTCAGCTTTTCTGGGGCTTCAAAACTTAGGAAGCTTGGACCAAGTCCAGGCCCTTGAAAAACTGTGGATTTGATTTTTTTCTCCCCTCTCCCCACCCCTTCCACTATTCCCCTTCTTCTTCCAGGTCCCCCTCCCCTTGGGCCTCCACGGTTCATCCACATATGTGGTCCTCATAGCTCCCCCAAGGGTAACTTAACAATATGGTAGACACCATTCATGGAGTACCATTAACAGAACATGGTGCCAGGAATCTCATATACACTCAAAATTTCTACATTTTTTATGTAGAAATTCTGCATTTTTAAAGATGAGGAAATTAGGTGACTTATCCCTAAACCACAGCAGTGGTGAGAGTAATGACGTTGACATCCAGATTGGGCTGATCACACCCTCACCCTCCATGTTGCACTGTGCATACATCATCCTCCTTCTTGGCTTTTTCCTCCTCACCTATAAATGGAACTTCCTTATCAGCTATAAATGAATCCACCCAAAGCAGTGGTTCTCAAAGTGTGGGCCTAGATCAACATCAGCATTACCTAATAATAATACACATTATTAGACCCCATCCAAGGGTTCTACTGAATCAGAAATGAGGGATACAGCCCAGCAATTTGCATTTTAACAAAACCTTGCAGAAGAGCTTGACATATACTAAAGTTTGAGAACCACTGGGCTAAAGTGTTTATACCACCATGTAGCTGAGATTACCAAACTATGAAGCAGTTCTCTCTGGTTTGTATGAGAAAATACCTAAGGCCCTAAAAGATTGTAATTGTCTGGCTCTTCTGGCCATGTTTACAATGATTTTCCTTGGAATCTTGTCTTGCAGATCATACCCACCCTCCCCTCATCAAGTTCAGCAGCACGAACTCAGGCAATGACATGGGTCTCTTCTGGTCGACTGACATGATCTGCCATTCTCAGCCACTGCCTAGAGTATTTTGTCACATCCATCTAGTGATTGAGGTGATTTCATTTGTATTGACTTTCTCAGTGGTAAATTATTAAAAACATAGGAAAAAAAGCATCTCCAAGAAAAAGCTTGGATGGAGGCAGACAAAGTGAAATGGGGAAAGGGTGGGAGGGGGAGGAATGAAGAAACTGGCTTTTTTAGGCAAATTGCAGGATGAGTTTTTATTTTATTGTGGTAAAATATACGTAACATATATAACATTTTAACTATTTTAAGGTACAGTTCAGTGGCATTAAATACATTCACGATATTGCGTAACTATCACCACCATCCACCTCTAGAACTTTTTTAGCTTGCAGAATTGAAACTGTACCCATTAAACAATAATTTCCCATACCCCTTTTTCCAACCCCTGGTAACTGCATTCTACCTTCTGTTTCTCTGAGTTTGACTACCTTAGATACCTAATATGGGTGGAATCAGGCAGGATACCTAATATGGGTGGAATCAGGCAGTATTTGTCTTTCGTGACTGGCTCATTTCACTTAGCATAATGTCCTCAAGGTGCATCCATGTTGAAGTATGCATCAGAATTTCCTTCCTTTTTATGACTACGTAATATTCTATTATACATGACATATTTCATTTATCCACTCATCCCTCAACGGACATTTGGGTTGTTCCCACCTTTTGGCTACTGTGAGTAGCGCTGCTACAATGTGGATGTACAAATATTTGTTCAAGTCCCTGCTTTTAGTTTTTTGTGGATTTAAATATACCCAGAAGTGGAATTGCTAGATCATACGGTAATTCTCTAACTTTTTGAGGAACCATAGCTGCTGCTACACCATTTTACATTCCCACCAGCAATGCACCTGTATTAGGGCTCTGATTAATATAGAGAAAGTGTGTGTGTGTGTGTGTGTGTGTGTGTGTGTGTGTGTCTGCATGTGTATAGAGACAATATACATATAAAGAGAATATATATATACACACACACATTATCTTTCTGTATGCATATACATACATACAGAGAAAGAGATTTATTATAGGGAACTGGCTTACATGGTTATGGATGCTGAAAAGTCCCAAGATTTATAGTCAGCAAGTTGGAAACCCAGAAAAGGCAATGTGCCATATTTTGTAAGTTCCAGTCCAAAAGCCAGCAGGATTAAGACCAAAGAAGAGTTGATGTTTCAATTCAAGCCCAAGGCAAGAAAAGATCAATGCCCCAGCTCCAGGCCATCCAGCAGGAGGAGTTCTCTCTTATCAGCCTTTTGGTTCTCTTCAGATCTTCAGTTCATGGGATGAGATCCAGCCACATGATGAAGGGCAATCTGCTTTATTCACTCTACTGATCCAAATGTTAATCACATCCAGAAACACCTCAGACACACCCAGAATCATGTTTGCGTCTGGAGACCTCATGGCCCTGGTAAGTTGACACAGAAAATTAACCATCACACTTGTAATTTTCTGTTGCTTTATTTTTTTAAATAATAGCCATCTAATGGGTGTAATGTTGAATGGGTTTTTAAAGATGTTTCTCTCCACTTTTCATGACCTAAAAGAAAAAAATGCTAGTGCCGCATTTTGTTTCTTAGCATTTTAGACCTGAGAGTGCTTAAGACATTGTCTAGCCTAGTAGTATTCAAAGTGTTTTAGCAGCAGAACTCCTTTGTCCCCCCAAATTCAGTCTTAGTTGGAACTCTAAAATACAAAAGAAAAGTAGAGGTGTTCTGGTTAATCCAAAGGTGGGGACACAGCCCCATCCCTTAGCCTCCTTCTCCACCCCAAACCCTGCAGAACTCAAGACCCTTCCTCACTGCCTGGGGCTCTGCAGAACTCAGCTTCAAAACCACTGATCCAGGTGCAGGTGACAAAACTGAGGTCCATGTCTATCCCTCACCGGACTACATGCTCTGTGAGAACGGGACAGCGTCTGTCTCGTTTACTTCTACAACATCAGCAGCAAGCACAGTGCTTGTTACATGTAAGTGCTTCATATATCTGTGTATTAAATGCCTGACTGAATAGATAAGAGCACGGATTGTCTAAAATCTAATGCCAAAGTTAATGCAAAATCCCATGTTTGCTGCCTCTCATTTAGGGATCTCTCTATACAAGAGGTTCTCAAACTTGGGTGTGAATCAGAACCATATGGAGGGCTTGTTAAAACACAAATTGCTAGGCCCCATCCCTAGAGTTTCTGTTTCAGTTAAGTCTGGGGTAGGGCCCCCAATTGTGCATTTCTAACAAGCTCCTAGGTGATGCTAATGATGCTGGTCCAGGAAGGCTATTTTGAGAACCAATGGCCTAGAAGAAACATCTACTGACCAGAACTACAATGACAACTATAGCCAGCTTTATTTTTTTCTCAAAATTCAATGTGGCCTCCTCAAACTATAATTAGATGCTGCAAATAATTATCATCTTTGCAATAAAGTCAATGGCACTTTGAGAACCACTACTCTATATCAAACTAACTCAAATTCTATATTTTAATTTACCCACATAAATCCAGACAGACTTGCAGAGTTGGTCTTAAATTTGACAATCTTCCCCCACTCTCATTTGCAATTAGCAAACCAGTTGAATTAATCCATCTTTCAGTGAACACCAGTATGCATCCCTGTGCAGATGTAAGGATATGAAGACCACAGGAACCAGTTCCTTCCCTTAAGAAATCTGATTTCTACCTTATCCAGATGCTTCTGGAATAAAGCCCCATCAGGAAAGGTGCACCCTGGTTGATATGAGCGAAGACTACAGAAGGGGAAGGGCCCAATTACCCTCTTGCATCTAGCTGGGTAGATGAGTACATGAGATGAGTTCTTTCCCAAGGTGAGTGGCCATGAAGGGGTGGTGGTCAGTACAAGATGGAGTCCAAAGGCTAAAATCTCAGCAGCAGTGTGATAGTCACTCGGAACCTGTAGATTCCATTCACTGGGGAATCACTAACCACTGACATGTGGAAATAAGGGATAAAAGCCAAGGATCTATTTCAATGTAGGTTTTCATTTCCGGATTATGGAGAAGGACGTATCTGGGCTCATTCATGTGGATGCATCTGGAGTCAGGGGTGGCAATCTGCACAGCAGAACACAGATGAGAGAAGCCAGGAGGCGTGAGTGCAGGAATGTGGGGATAGGCGTGGTGAGACAGAATAAACCAGGGAATACTGAGAAGAGGCAGCAGCTACCTGTGTGTGGCCCTGCATGGTTCCATCCTCCTATGTCTTCAAGAGAAAGCAGGAACCTAAATTTTTGTGTGAAATCTCCAAATTTCCTACTGAAAGCTCAACTTTTTTTAACCTCTGCGGGCCAAATGGAATATTCAAAGGGCTGAACAGCACCCCAAGGTCACCAATATATAAGTTTCATTCTCAGTGAAAGGCACAGTCAAAGCAAATATTCAGTAATTCCTGCAAAAGAACACCCATACAAATGAAGACAATGAATATGAGAAGGATCCCAGAGGTTAGGTTCATGATGGTTTGGGGAAGAAAAATATTCAGGAGAAAGAGGGGCTATTTGGCTGAGAACTGAACAAATTATCTGCATAGCCTGTCCACATTAATCAAATTTGCCAGATAATCGCTAGCCCTACTCCACAGAGCCTGTTGAGTATTCACTTTCACAGCTTATCCTAAATTTAGCTCTGACTTCTGATAACTGAGACACTACTTTGGGTTTATTCTCTGACCTGCTTCTGGCGAGCATCCAAGGCTCTGACACCCTGAGGGGTTGTGAAAAGAGACCACCTGAGTTCTGTCACCCCAGGACTGGCTTCCATACCTAATGCTTCAGAGCCCCGCAGAGAATGTGAGTGGCCGCACTTGCCTGTGGCTAGTGGAGATGCCAAGAACTGGCTCATCCAACTACACAGATGGTTTGGAGCACTGATGGTGTATTTAGTCCATACTGTTAGTTCTAATTAATCCTCCATAAGAAATTCTTATTTTATGAAAGAGGTGATCAGAACTCAAAAATGTTCAACAACTTGGCCAAAGCTACACAGCCAGGAAGCGGTGCTGCTGGGATTTTCCCTGGGTCTCCCACTTTTCTTCCCTATATCTCTACAGGCTGCTGAAGAGTGAAATAAATCTGAATTACCTCCTTACTAAAATGCTCTCAATAATTCTCTAGTAGGATGTATTGAAAACACAGCAAGATACAAAGTAAGAGCCTTGCAGGCTGACAGGTTTAAATCTTGCAAACTTAAGCAACTTACCCTATCACCTTGTTCCTCAGTCTTCCAACTTGTGAAGTGGAGATTGTATCTATGCAGAAGATGACATAAACAATATATTAGTAACATATAAAAGAATCTAGCCCTGTGCCTGGCACAGATAAGGCACCCAATAAATTAGATTTTCTTTTCCCCAAATTTTGGGTGGATTGGGCAATTTCCACAAAAACTGTGTTGGGCAAGCCGTACACATGCACCCCTTGTGATCCCTGGCCACTAGGCAGAGTTGCCAAAGGTGGGCAGCCTCTGCCGCACCCTTCTTTCACCCCAGGAAAGGACAGAAGCCCCAGCTTCTTGTCCTCACCCTCAGAAATCTTGTATACATCACCTCCAGGAGTTTTATTCCACAGAATACCATTTGATTTGATATGAGCAGGTCCTGAGTTCATAAAATTCCGAGTTAAGCAAAGTTAACCAGATTTCTTCCTGCAGAATTTCTCAGAGCTTTTAAATGTTTTGTGATGCTCCAAAGAGAGCATAGAATCTACAGCTTTACACAGAGTTACTTCAGGTCGGCGCATCTCTGTTGAGGCTAGACCATACACCCATCAGGACATCCCACCAAGTGGACCTTTCAGGCCTCCCCTTATTTAAATGTCCCATGGCTTACCCTTCTGCATAAACAGCATCCACTAACACTTAGACCAGTGAGGTTTAGAGCTACATTTCACAGGCTCTGGCTCAAACTCCAGTAGAGCTGCCACTGGAGCTGAAAGACTTGGCAGTCGCTTCCGGAGAGAAGGCCCTAATAGGGAGGCAGAGCCATCTACAGGAGATATGTGGCACTGCACAACAAGCGCTGCGAGGAGCGGGTGAGCAAAGGAACTGAAAGATGCATCAGAGCACCTAGTAGAAATCGCTCTGCGCTGCCTTTATTTAACGTAGAGATTTAGCAACAAGAGCAGGGTTTTCATGAGCAGACCTTCTATTTTTGTTTGGTTGGGGCGGGTGGAGAGACACGATCTTGACCATAATTTATAACAACATGTGTGAGGGAGACAGGAGATTTAAAGTAGGTGTTTCCTCTGCAGGATTGAATGGGCCTTCAGCAATACACAAAAGTGTGCCCATTTTCAGTGTCTGCCTATCAGCAACAGTTTTTACCTGTAGGGTTTTTTCTACGAGGAAAACTAGAGGTGCTCAATGGTTTCCACGACATTCTACACAAAAAGTTTGGAAGCTCTTTGTTAGAGCAACTAAAACCTCACAATGGTTTCCTAGATATGTATTTTGTGTAGTATTTGGAACAATAGGTCTTTCTCTAAAAAAGTTAGAGCAATAGCATTTATGTCATAAGAACCCTGTCTGTTGGACCACATTTTGTAATAAAAAGCAAAATGAGAAGCATGTTAATGTGCTTAGTAACAGATGTGCACAGATGTGTTCATGTTGATGAGAGGTCTCTCACAGAGCTCTCAGGGGTGAGGGGGAAGAGCAATGTGCTGGGGCAGATCCCGCCTGGCTCCTCTTGTTGCAAGGAATGAGGAACCTGCCTTCTACCCAACATCCACCAGTATTCACCAGAGGCCTGGTACACACCAGACATTATGATACATGCCAGGGATAACATGGTGAGGATGACAGACCTGTCCCATTCCCAGCAACCCACAAGAGTGGGAGCAGCATTTCTAAGTATGAAAAATCTCAAAGATCATCTTATGAGGAACTCTGATTAATAGGTTGTCTTAGTCCATTTTCTGTTGCTTATAACTGAATGCCTGAAACTGGGGAATGTATAAGGAAAAGAAATGTATTTCTTACAGTTACGGAAGCTGAGAATTCTCAGATTGAGGGGCCTCATCTGGCGAGTCTTCTTGCTGATGGGGACTCTCTGAAGAATCCCCAGATGGTGCCAGCTACTATATGGTGGGGGGCTGAGCATGCTAATGTATGCTAACTCAGGTCTCTCTTCCTCTCATTATAAAGCCACTAGTTCTCCTCCCATGATAACTCATTAATCCATTAACCCATTAATTCATTAACCCATGAATGGACTAATCCACTCATGACCCAATTGCCTCTTAAATGCCCCACCTCTCAATACTGCCCCACTGGAGACTGAGCTTCAACAAACATGAGTTTTGGAGGGGAGAGACATTCCACCTGTAACAGAGCGAATTTTCCAACACGAAGCAAAGGGGCCTGTTGCCTTCTATTATGAGGGATAGTTATGCCCAAAGTAGTTATCATTTGTCTTTTCCAACAACTCAGCAGAAGGTGGGATCAATGCCTTCTGAACACTTCCCATCTGAGAATATTTGTAGAGAAACTTAGTCTATTTCTATAAGAACATTTTCTCTAAGCCATTTGTCCATTTAAGATAAACTTCAATTATCTTGATGATTGATAGTTTATAATTAAATAAGTTAATAAAGGTTATAGTATTATCTGGAAATCCAAATATGAAGAACCTCAAAATGGTGCTTATCATTTGGAAGGCTCTTAACCTGTTCTATGCCTTGTTTTGTTTTCTTTCTTCTTTTACATCTATTTTGTGTTCCCACTATGACATATTATATTTTTCTGTTTAAGTTATCTTAAATCCTTTACAGAATAAGTAAATAGAACATATGTTTTAATATTAAAACCTATTGTCAAAAGAGGGACTTACTTGTATTGTTTTAACTTGGATCATCTAGCTGAAGAATCTACAGAAAAATCTCAAATTCCAGCATTCTCCTGTGGCCAGATCAACAGTAACACAGATAGAGCCAAATAAAAGCTGGAAAGAACATTCAAATCCCAAAACCTCAAAGCAGCACTTATTCCTGTAGTTGTGGAAAAGCAACATGGCTCTTAATGTCAAAAGCCATAAAACTCACAAGATGACTTTGGCTCTAAAACAAGACAATTACAGAGGACAAGACACTTTCTGGAGAAAAACGTTCAAGTCTAAATATCTTTTACCATTCATAAATGGAAGTCAGAAGAGTGGTTACCTTGGGGCTGGGGTGATAGATTGGAAAGGCGCATGAGAAAAACTTCTGGAATGCTCAGCTGTCCTATATCTCGATCTGAATGGTGGTTGCACAAATGATGACTTAGTTTAAAATCCATTGCTTAAGACTGACACAACTGACATATTTTTACTATGTTATATCTTGATTACATTTATAATAATTAAATTTACTGTGTTACAGTTTAATTCAATTACACGTGCTTTACTATGTTATACCTTAATATGTATTAAGTTAATACATATTTATGTAGGATTTTAATTTCAGGAATCTTATTGAATCATAAGATAACCCAAAGAGAACTTTTAAAGGGATTAAATTTCATTCAGTATATTCTACCTATACTCTATTTGCCAAAATAGCAAAATGAATACATGTTTTTTGAAAGTGTCCATTGAGACTAAGGATTAAAACCAAAGCGTGTCCTGCTTGGAAAGAATCAGCACATCTTGCCCCAAGTGAGGATCCCTCACAGACAGCCTAAGACTCTGCTCCCAGGTGAGCCCCCTGGGCTGGACACTGAGCCACAGAGAGTTGGGCTATTGGGGGATCTTCTCAGGAAGGAGTGGGAGCAGCTGGAGCCACAGGAACAGCAGGTGCCCTGACAGCCCTACATCAGAGCTTTGTGTTTAGAAACTCCAGGAAGTCCTTGCTGCACTTGGAAATCTTCCCCCTCCCCCCAACTCCCATAAAGGGCCAGTCAGCTTAGAAGGAGGGAAGAGCCCCTCCAAAGGCTCACCAAAATGCGCAGCTGGCTGGCTGTTCTTTACTGCCGTCCTGCGAGCCCTTAAGGCATTTCAACAATGAACATCTTGATTTTCTGTGAATTTATGGAAGAAAATATGTCTTTTGAAACTGTATATAGTAGTATACCCTTATCTGCAGGGAATAGTTCCAAGACCCCTGATGAATGCCGGAAACTGCAGGCATTGCAGTTTTACTATGTATTTTTACTATACATGTATTTTTACTATACATACCTACCTGAGATAAACTTTAATTTACACTATGCATTTTTACTATACATACCTAGCTGAGATAAACTTTAATTTATAAATTGGGCACAATATGAGATTAACAACCACAACTACTAATAAAGCAGAATAATTATGATAATATGCTGTAATAAGAGTCATGTGAATATGGTCTCCCTTTCTCTCTCTCTTTCTGTACAGTCTTTCTGTACTGCATTCACCCTTCTTATGGTGATGTGAGATGATACAGTGCCTATGGGATGACATGAAGTGAGGCAAATGACGTAGACATTTTGATATATCATTAGGCTACTACTGCCCTTCTGACGATACATCAGAAGGAGGATCACCTGCTTTGGGTGATCCCAAGGCATTGAACCATGACGATGTAGCTTGCTGGGCGTCAGGAGAAGACAATGCTGATGTTTGGGGATCCTTGAGAATTGAAGGGTTTGGCTGTTTTTTGTTTTTCTGCCATAAACTGCTAGAAGAACATTGCAATCAGTTGTTCTCTTTATTTTCAATTCATTGAAGTGTTGCCGCCGAGGTTGTAATCCTTCGTTGAGAATATGAGCAATTTGAACACTGCATTCCATCCTAGGATCATATTCCATAATTTCATCCTTTAATGTCTGTGTAATTTAAAACGCTTCAGCAAATTTCAATTATGACCACATTGCTCGTTCTGCTTCAGTTTTTTCTTCATCTTTCTCTGCAGATGACTCAAAATTCAGCCAATTCCTCATCAGTTAACACTTCTTGATGGTCTTCAATATCTTCTTCCACTTCAGCAAGCATGTTAGCAACCCTTCTCCACTAACTTGTCCTGCTGCACAAATGATTTTCCTAACTTCTCCACTGATCCCAGAGAAGCCTTTAAAATCATGTGTGACTTCGCTCTCTAAGTTCTTCCAGCAGGCATTTCCAATTTCTGGCTTTAATTCATCCATTGCAGCTTTGATGAATGTTGTCCCGTTAGCAATAGTGAATGGTTGCACTTCAGTATGTCTAGATTAAGTTCTGCATCCATTGCTGATCAAATGCAGTCATGCACCGATTAATGCTGTAGATACGTTCTGAGAAATGTGTCATAAGATGATTTTATCATTGAATGAACACTATAGAGTGCATTTACAGAGATCTGGATGGTAGAGCCTACTACACACCTAGGCTGTATGGTATAACCTATTGCTCCTAGGCTCCAAACCTGTACCACGTTACTGTACTGAATAGTACAGTCAATTGTAACACAATGGTAAGTATGTGTGCACCTAAACATGGAAAAGGTGCAATAAAAATAGGGCATAAAAGATAAAAAATTGCACACCTGAAGAGGGCACTTATGATGAGTGGAGTTTGCAGAACTGGAATTTGCTCCAGGTGAGTCAATGAATGAGTGGTGGGTGAATGTGAAGCCTAGGACATCACTGTGCACTACTGCAGACTTTATAAACACTCTGCACCTATGCCACACAAAATTTATTTTAAAATTACTTTCATTTCTCCAATAATATATTAACCTTAGCTTACTATAACTTTTTCACTTTATAAACTTTTAATTTTTCTAAAATTTTTTGCTCTTGTATTAACACTTAACTTAAAACACACACTGCACAGCCATACAAAAATATTTTCTTATTTTATAAGATTTTTTTTTTTTTTTTTTTTTAGTTTTTAATCTTTTTTGTTAAAAACTAACACACAAACAGCTGCATGAGTCTAGGATTGCCAACATTGCTGTCTTGCATCTCCATATATTGTCCAACTGGATGGTCTTCAGGGGCAATAACATGCCTGGAGTTGTCATCTGCTAGATGACAACGGCTTCTTCTGCAATGGACCTGTCTCAGGCTGTTTGCACTTTACATTTTCTGAATAAGTAGAAGAGGCACACTCTAAAATAATGATAAAAGGTATAATAAAGACATAAACCAGTAACATGGTCACTTATTATCATTATCAAGTATTACATACTGTGCATAGTTGCCTGTGCTAGACTTCTATGATTGGCAGCACAGTAGGTTTGTTTGCGCCAACAGCACTACAGCTTTGATGAAAGTGAGTAATGCATTGCACCATGATGTTACCAAGGCTACAACATCACCAAGCAATAGGAACTTTTCAGCTCCAATATAATTTTATGGGACCACCATCATGTATTTCCTTTATTGTTCATCTAAATGTCCATCACATAGTACATGACTGTACCAGGCAAGTGTACATGACCTTGACAAAATGAATGATGCCTTGGTCAGGAGGGTGAAGCAATGAGGTTGTATTTTGGAGATAAAATGCAACATTGACATTTTCTTTTTCATAGCAATCAGACTCAGAATGGCCAGTTGCACTGTCTATTGTTGCTTTATGTTGTTGTTGTTGGTGGTGGTGGTGGTGGTGGTGGTGGTGGTGTTTTTGAGACAGAGTCTCACTCAGTAGCCCAGGCTGGAGTGCAGTGGCACTATCTCTGCTCACTGCAAGCTCCCCCTCCCAGGTTCACACCATTCTCCTGCCTCAGCCTCCCGAGTAACTGGGACTACAGGTGCCCACCACCACACCCAGCTAAATTTTTTGTATTTTTAGTAGAGACAGGGTTGCATCGTGTTAGCCAGGATGGTCTTGATCTCCTGCCCTTGTGATCTGCCCACTTCACCCTCCCAAAGTGCCGGGATTACAGGCGTGAGCCACCGTGCCTGGCCTGGTTTTGTTTTTTGACAGCATGTGTATCCTTCGTTCTGTACACTACACCTGGCTTTATCATATGCCCTGCAGCACTGTCACCTAATACCACAGTCAATCTGTCCTTCCGTGTTTTATGGCTTTGGTGCCTCCCTTGCACTTTTATGAATGTAGGTTCTACAGGACCTCTTCTCTAAGAAGAGCCCAGTTTTGTAGCAGTTGAAAACTTGCTTTAGATGGTATCCTTTCTCCTTAATTAACTTCCAACTCTGCCAGAAATGTAGCAGCATCTTCTTCATCTGCAAATGCAGCAACTCCAGCAATTTTTGTATTTTTCAGTCCAAACCTACTCCTGAATCTGTGTAATCATCTCTTACTTGCAGTAAATGGTTTGGCATCACCTGTTTCAGCGAATCCCTTGCTCAAGCCTTGGTATCAGCTCAATGCTTTCTGGAGCAACCTGTTGCCATCAATTGCAATTTCTCCTCAAGCCTTCCATCCACAAGTGTAATGCCTTTTTCATCTTAACTAAGCACTTATCATGGACTGTGGCCATAACTTTGGCAGTTTGAGGTGCAACAGAAAAATTCGCACAAATTTCTTTTTCCCTCCTCACAATTTCATGGATAGATTTGTTCTTACCATAGATCTTAGTAATCTCAGCACAGGATTTCTTCCTTTCCTTATTAAGTTGAGAACTTTCACCTCTTTACTCAAAGAAAGCACTTTTTAACTTCTTTTTGGCATATCCGAATTGCCATCATCAGGAAAGTCCTCCTTGCACTTGGAACTCCCCCACCACACACAAAGGACCAGAGGGCTTAGAGGGAGAGAAGAGCGCTATTCTGGTGCTTTGAAGCATTATTAAATGAAATAAGGATTACCAGAACCCAGCACTGCAACACCTTGACAGTTGACCTGACAGAAGCTACTACTGAGTGACTGCCAGGTGGGTGGCATCTACATTGTGGATGGGCACCCTGGACAAAGAAGGATTTGTGTCCCAGGTAGGATAAAGCAAGACAGTATGGGACTTCACCACACTATCCAGAATGACATGAAATTTGAAACTCATGAATTGTTTATTTGGGGAATTTTCCATTTAGTATTGTCAGACTGAGATTCACGGGTAACTGAAACCAGGGAAAGCAAAACCTGACAGCAGTGAGAGAGGCTTCAGTTCAAGTCAAATTAACAAGCATGCACTTGATGCCTTGTGCTGTGCCAAGTCCTGGAAAAAACTGAGAACCACAAAAACATGGTTTCTGGCCACTGTCCAGTGTGGCGGGCAGGTAGGGCAAATGAATGATCACCAGGTTACCGTAGGTGAGAAGAGCTAACAGAGGTGTAAGGTAGGGGACACATTTTGTCCAGGACAGTTAGAGAGGCTCTAGAGAGGAAATCGTTCTCAACTCCTGCTTGATACGACCTGCATGTTGTAGGACACCTTACAGTATTCTAACATAAAATACGATGAAGGCACTTAAAAAAAAAACTCCTCAAAGTCCTGCCACCAGGGACAGCCACTCTTAGCTTCTTTCTTGCGTACCCCTTCCAGACCTCCCTGCTCAGCCTGCATTCATTCGTCATTGACCCTGTGCCTGGCACTCTACTAAGGCTTTTTAATCTCACTGTATCCTCACCACATACCTGGGTGGCAAGTAGTATTAGAAAGAGTGGCATTAATATGGGCATTGACAGGAGTGTCAACCGGGTTTTCCAGGAAAGGAGACAGGAAGGTTTAAGAAAGGTCATTAACTTGCCCAGTTGCCCAGCTGGGAAGTGGCAGGACACACTACCGGGACTTTCTGACTTCAAAGCCCAGCTCTTAGCCTCCTCAGAGGGTGAATCCTATTCCCAGCTCCAGCTGGGTCTCCAGGTGACCTGGAGGAGCTTCGATAGAGAGAAGCAGGATGGTTAGGGCAGGAACTGAGGCTGACTGAGGCTGGGTGGAGAAAACATTGACGCTTTGTTGAGAAGTTTATGCTTCGGCTGGAAGTCAACGAAGTACCTTCTAAGATTCTTAAGCATCAAAGTAACAAGGCCTGTTTTGTGTTCCAGAAAGATCCTGCTGGCAGCCACGGGGGTGGTATGGGGCAGTGCCCTGCAACAGGGTGGGTGCTTCCGAGATAGTCCAGGTAGAGAGGCTTAGGGAGGGAGACCCAAGAAGCCTGTCCTAAGTGGCATCACTGGGCTCCACAGCAGAATGGATGGATGTGAGAGACAAGGGAGAAAAAGAAATCAATAAAAGCCCTAGACCAGGGTCCTACGTTCAGTGACCCAGAGGATTCTGTTAATGATGACCTTTACCTGTACTAAGCGCTGTGCTAGGCCCGAGGGTGCGAAGACGAATTAAGCCTAAGTTCTTAACTGATTCACCTGACGTACTCTTGGATGGGCTCATGACTAGACCACCTCACACCAGGTTCCACTTGATGGAGAAGTGCAGGATGGTGAGGTTCCATGTGTACCTTCCAGCCTGAAACAAACATGCCATTTGAGGTGAAGGTCTGAAGTAGAAGGGTTAGACAACAGTTGGTTTCTAATCATTCACAAAAATATCTAGATGCTGTAATAAATTATGGGGGAGGAAGAAAGAAACCATTTATTTCCATTTCTTTAATGCCATCAACATCAACTTTGAGTTTCCCCGTCCCAGATCTTGGTGTCATGCAGGGCCACATTCAATCATATGTTTTAAAGGGTTATTACTTTAAAGTCATCCAGACTTGAGCTCTTTGTGTTATTAGAAAAAACAATCTCAGACATACCTTTGGCAGAATTGAATAGTAGTATTAATGCAATTAAATCTAACTGAATAAGATTTCATAGACCCTGATATTTTATACATAGTGACTTAGCCCCTCTGGAGTGGAGACTTCTGTAACGGGAGCAGCTTTCAGCTTTTGGAAATCTTCCGGTAGCATCAATCTACGTAGAGGGAATCTTGAGTCACACACTCAGGTGAACGAGAATACTGCTTTCTCTGTTTCCCATCACTCCCCTTGACTTCTGACTCACAGTCCCATTCCTCCAGTTGATGGGACATTGAAGCTCAGTCTTTCTGGGGATTTGGTCTGCACCCGCCAAGTGTGAGCCACAGGAGTCTCACTGGTACAGGTCACCCTTGTGGTCCTTGACCACTGTCCGCAGGGCCTTGTACATGCGGCATTTGGGTGTGGAATTTCCTCTGAGACTGCCTTGGCCCTGTCTGCCTGGACTCAGGGTCACGATCTAAAATCCCACACCTCTGATGCGGGCTGCAGAGGCATTTGTTCTTTTTTGACTCACATAATGATTTTTTTTAATCAAGAGATTTCACATTTTTAAAAAATCCAGATGTCCAGCTTCTTGTAAGACCTGTAGGATATGCCAACCCTGGACCCACATATTCTTAGGGCACCCATCAAGGCAGGGTCGGGCATCAGGTATCCCCCTCAGAAAAGGCTGTGTCCCCCAGGCCGCCCTGTTCCCAGGATGCCACCGGATGTCAACAGCCATGGTCACCCCTGCATCATTGCCCTGCAGTTTTGATTTTCTCATAGGAGAGAAATAGTTTCTGTACCTGTCATAGATTGGGTTCCCTAAAGTCAACCTTGAGCGAGATTACCTCAGGAAGTTAAGTAGGAAGTGCTCATTGGGTCAACCCTTGGGAAAGGAGAAAGGAAGGTGCAGAACTGAGCAGAGAGAGAAGCTGTGCTACTACGTAGTCTCAACCACAGCCTCAGCCCACCTACGGAGAGCTGGGGAACTTCATGGCCCTTTAGTTGTGGTGAAAGGATCCTGGGATTCATACTCTTGTACCTACTTGTCATTGGATGCAGCTGTCCCTGGAAAGGAGCGTGACCTTGAACCAGAAAGATTTCTTCAGCCAATGTCAGTATCCGGCAGCACCCCCAGCAGCCAAGGAATCCATCCTTCAGTGGGAAGGGGGATCTGGATGGTGTATAACAGCATCACCTACAGCACTCATGCGGGAAGAATCAGCAGGCGAACAGAGGTGCTGCTGGCCCCTCTGCTCACTGATGCGAGGGTTCTGTAGGCATTTGGGTCAAGGAGTGTGGAAGGCAGACATTCTTCTTGGGGCTTCCACAAGAACCCAGGGGAGCCACCCAGGAGGTCTGCCCCCAGATCACCACCACCAATGCCACAAGAAGCTTCCCACAAGACTCCTCCCATCATCTTTCAGCCCCTCTGCTATTCCCTAAGGACAGGGACTTTTAGAATACAAAAGTCTAAAAGAATTGCTGATCAGTTCCCCCCCTGCCACAAATCTCCCTGAAACAATGGACACAGAGACAGTTACTTGTTGGACTAGGAGGAAGGGAAATGAGAACATGCAGGGAGATGAGGAAAACATAACTGAATGTTGTTGGCTCTCTGCTTCCCCAAACCCTGGCCAGGATTCAGAGACCAAGCAGCCTGCAGGGCCTCACCCAACCCTACCAGCAGGACATTCCCGGCCCCACTCCCCACTCCCTAGCTGAGTCCTGCAACAGGAACTCTTTTCACCCTATTCTGAAAGCCCTGACTCTACAGGGGCCTGAAAAGCTCAGCAGCACTCTGGCCAAGACTCAAAGATATGAGGGGACACCCTGCTCACATCAATGAAGAGGTCTGGCTCCCTCTTTCCTCCACCTGCTTCCTCCTCCCCAGCCTCTGCCCTCTCCACATCATGCCCTACCCCACTCTGCTATTTTCTTTACTAGGTCCTACTAGCATTGCATTATAATTAGGGGATAACCCAGAGGCTTCATCTGACAGGAGATGGGGGATCTAGAAGGCCAAGTCAAGGCCATTATGTGAAGTGAAATAAGCCAGGCACAGAAAGACAAATATTCTTCACATATTCTTACTTACTTGTGGAAGCAAAAAATTAACACAATTGAACTCATGGAGATAGACAGTAGAAGGATGGTGACTAGAGGCTGGGAAGGGTAGTGGGGTTGGGGAGAAGGAAGTGGGGATGGTTAATGGGTACACAAAAGTAGTTAGAAAGAATAAGACCTGGTATTTGCTAACACAATGGAATGACGATAGTCAAAAATAATTTAATTATACATTTAAAATAACTAAAAGAGTATCATTGGATTGTTTGTAACAGAAAGGATAAATGCTTGAGGTAATGGACACCCGGTGTACCCTTATGTGATTGTTATGCATTACCTACCTGTATCAAAATATCTCCTGTACCCCATAAATATAAACACCTACTACGTACCCACAAAAGTTTTAAATTTAAAAGAAGGAAAATCAATTCAACCTTCTTAGGGTTTCTGGCCAGTGTCCCCCTTCACCGTGTTGTACCACAGCTCCCTCTACCACTGTACCCTTGTAGCCACAGTAGCCCGCGGGCTGTTCTCAGCTGCCCACTCTTAGTGGGCTTCCTGCCTGCACAGATCTAGTTGGCAGATTTGTAATTGTCTTTATCCAACCTTAGTGTATTTATATGGGGGATGGAGGGAAATACACGCCTATAATTTATAGAAACTATGTATATAATAAAACAAAACAGAGCAGCCTGACATCTATGTTAGGAAATATATCCCCAGTTATCCAGCCATACCTAGACTATTATGTAGAGAAGAGGGTGAATGGTCGACCTGGGTGCTTTGCATGGTGAAAGGGGGGGGCCCTTCTGTAAACTGGATCTCAGAGGCTTTTGTCTCTGTCAGAATCTCTTTCCAATGGCCACAAATATTTTGACATTTTTGTAAACGAGTTTGTGTAAAATGAGCAAAAGCTCCATCCAAGAAATGCCAAGCGTGGATGGTGGGTTTGAGGAAGAATGAGATGAGCACTTAGATGCCACCAGGGGCTGGGGGAGGCAATCCAGCAAGTTCCAAGGTGCCTGAAATTCAGGTAGGTGAGGAGGGAGCACACTGGACACTTACGGAAGGTGGGACGGTGGTAGAACCACATTTGCCCTTTTCCAGACCTGGAGAGAATAAAAGATGTCCCCCCTGTCTTCAGCAGCTCTGACTCCGGAATGAGGAGCACAGATGAGGAGTGCTGATTGCATGCAGACTGGGAAGACGTGAGAGGAAAGTGGAGGGCATTGTGGCAGCCCCAGGGAGAGGGGGACAAATCATATTTGGCAGGAGGGAGTGGGGATTTGCAGGATGGTTTCTGGAGAAGATGACACATGCTATGGGCTCTAGAGGACGAAGAAGACTTTAGGCAGAAGACATGCCTTCATGGCTGAGGGTAGAGGGACAGCCATTGTGCCAAGGACAATTCTGAGAATAACCACAGCCCATTCATCTCCCCCGTGCTGGATGGAAGGAGGAATGGAAAGGAGGTGGATTGTAGAGAAGAGTCCTTCACAGGGTTCTTCATCCTCCATCCTTCCCTAATATGACCCCAGTAAAATATAACATGAGACCAGTTCTGGTAAAGGGAGCCGTTTTCTTCATCAGCAAACCTAGAGTCGAAACACAATGCCTCCACTTGTCTTTGATGTTCTGAGAAAGATTGAATCTGCCAGGAAGGGCAATACCTGCCAGCTTCGCTTAGAAAATGAAGGCACAACAGCTCATTAGGAAGACGAAATTATCTTGACTTAGTCAATTTCCGTTTCTCTCCAGTTCACCAAATTCATATTAACTGTTACTGGGGAAACTAATCAACTTCTCTGCTCCCAGAATCAATTACTCATGCCACATTGTTCATGCTGGGGGTTAGAGAGTCAATTCAAGAAATATATTTTGATTACCTACTATGTGCCAGGCATTGTTAGAGACCTGGAGATTCAAAGATGGAAAGCACACTTATCAGACTACTGGAGCTCCCTGCAATGGAAGGGAGTTGCATAGATCATAAAAACATGCATTTAGCAGGAGTTGCCCTAACACACACATGGTCACCCAGAGCACAGATTTCCTGAACCAGGATCTGCAATAGGCACTGCGGAGAAGCACTGCCTGCAGCTGCCTCCAAGGAGCCTCCTCCAGAACTCTGCCCACTACAAAGGCTGGGTTGGGGCTAAAGGAATTGCTTGGGAATATTCACTGTAAAATCCTTTCAGCTCCACTGTACATTTGAAATTTGTCACTAAAAACAATGTGAAAGAGAGAGAAGAAAGATCTGTTTTTTAAACTAGTGCTTCTTAGACTTTAATATGCCTATGAATCATCTGGCAATCTTTTCAAACACTGGTTCTGAATGGGGGAAAGGGCTCAGAATAGCCAGCTCCCAGGTTACTCCCTGTCCAGCAGCAGCACACTGCAAGGAGCAAGGCCAAACACAGCATGGTGACTACGGTTAATAACAAAGCACTGTATACTTAAAAATTGCTGAGAGAGTAGATTTTAAGTATTCTCACCACTAAAAAAGGAGTATGTGAGGCAATGCCTACGTTAATTAGCTTTATTAAGCCATTTCACAATGTATCCATATTTTATTTTTTAGGTTACATTCCAGCTTCAGGAGGTACACGTGCAGATTTGTTACAAAGGTATATTGTGTGATGCTGAGGTTTGGAGTACGACTGATCCCATCACCTAGGTAGTCAGCATAGTATCCAACGGGTTGTTTTTCAACCCTTGCCTGCCCCACAACTCCCCTGTTTTGCACTCCAGTGTCTGTTGTTCTCATCTTTATGTCCTTATGATACGGTTCGGCTCTGTGTCCCCACACAAATCTCATCTCAAATTGTAATTCCCACGTGTCAGGGGAGGGGCCTGGTGGGAGGTGATTGAATCATGGTGGCCGACTTCCCCCTTGCTGATCTCATGATAGTGAATGAGATTTCACAAGATCTGGTTGTTCGAAAGTGTGTGGCATTTCCCCCTTTGCTTTCTCTTTCTCCTGCCGCCACGTGAAGATGTGCTTGCTTTACCTTCATCCTCTGCCATGACTGTAAGTTTCCTGAGGCCTCCCAGTCATGCTCCCTGTTAATGCTGTGGAACTGTGAGTCAATTAAACCTCTTTTCTGTCTGGGTGCGGTGGCTCATGCCTGTAATCCCAGCACTTTGGGAGGATGAAGCAGGTGGATCACCTGAGGTCAGGAATTCAAGACCAACCTAGCCAACATGGTGAAATCCCATCTCTACTAAAAATACAAAAAAATTAGCAAAGCATGGTGATGGGTGCCTGTAATCTCAGCTACTTGGGAAGCTGAGGCAGAAGAATTGCTTGAACCCAGGAGGCGGAGGTTACAGTGAGCTGAGATCTTGCCATTGCACTCCAGCCTAAGCAAGAAGAGTGAAACTCTGTCTCAAAAAAAAAAAACACTTTTCTTCATAAATTACCCAGTCTCAGGTAATTCTTTACAGCAGTGTGAGAACAGACTAATATACCATGTGTGCCCAATGTTTAGCTTATGAGTGAGAACATGCAGTATTTGGTTTTCCGTTTCTGTATTAGTTCACTTAGGATAGTAGCCTCTAGCTGCATCCATGTTGCTGTAAAGGACATGATTTTGTTCCTATTTATAGCTGTAGAATATCCTATAGTGGACAATGTATACATATGTTAAAACATCAAGTGGTATACTACAAATATACACAATTTTTATTTTTAATGAAAAATAACTATTTTCTAAAAGGCCTAAGGTGCTACACGACAAAAAGGTGTGAGTGTGCTCCAACAGATCAGATCCATTGAGTGTAATAGATACCCTAGGTGAGGTCACTCTGATTGGTGAGAAAGGGTGAAGAACCCTTCCCAGGGGATGTGGAAAGCAAGGGGACCTGTGGCATTAAATACATGGTATTTGCAAGCAGAGATGGTGCTCCAAGGTGGGTCTCACCATTGGCTATTCATTAAAACCCTCCAAGGCAATTTAAAAACTATGGCCCCACTCCATTGATTATGATTTAACAGGTCTCAGGTGCCCAGGCATGGACATTTTTGTTTTGCTTGTTTTTTGTTTGTTTATTTTGAGACAGAGTTTCACTCTTGTCACCCATGCTGGAGTGCAGTGGCACAATCTCGGCTCACTGCAAGCTCCGCCTCCCCTCCCAGGTTCAAGTGATTCTTCTGCCTCAGACTCCTGAGTAGCTGGGATTACAGGTGCCTGACACCACACCCGGCTAATTTTTTGTGTGTTTAGTAGAGATGGGTTTTTGCCATGTTGGGCAGGTTGGTCTCGATCTCCTGACCTCGTGATCCGCCCGCCTCGGCCTCCCAAAGTGCTGGGATTACAGGCATGAACCACCGCGCCCAGCCGGAAATTTTGAGAAAATCTTTCTATATAATTCTAATGCACACTCGGGGTTGACAACAGGTGTCCTGCACAGATTCTCAACTGTGTGTTCCGAGCTGGCAAGCTGAGATGCAGGTGGCCTTCGTGATCGGCTCTCTCCTTACTCTGCCTGTAAGGACTGAAGCTCACCAGGGGTGAAAGTGATTTTCTTTACACCACAGGGAGACTGGGCTGTGCGGTGCCACCCCCAGTCATGCCATTATGCAGCACAGGGCAGCCTTTCCTTTCATCATGCATTCTTAGAGCTGGCAAGGAATTTGGGACCCACAAGGCAGCAGGCAGCCCAAACCAAGGCTCACAGGGGCCCTGTGACCTCCCTGCAGTCACTTTGCCAATAAACAAACACACCAGGAGTGAAGTGAAGGCCCAGTACCACCCAGACCAGGGCTCCCTTTAGGAAACCTGCGAGAACAGACTTTTGACCATCAGGTGCAGATGTCCCCAGGCTCTCTCTAGAGGAAGAAAGGATTCTCTGGCCTCCATCCATCTTACTAGAGCTGCAGGGAGAAGGGGAAGGGAGCCAGGAGCTGCTTGATTAGCTCCTATACACCATGCGCCTGGTCGGGAGCCGTCCCAAGTAGCATCTCTTCTAATCCTCACAGCACATGAGAACACCATGGTCTTGATGGTAGGTCTGGTTGTACCCATCTCCCCTGCTGGGCCCCCAAGGGGGCTCTCCTATGTAAGGGTAAAGAGCCCAGGCAAGAAGCTGGGTTTCCATTTCTGTTTGGAGACAACGCTGGGTGGGCCAAGCTCTGAGGTCCACCAAGGACCAACAGCACTGGACAGGGGCTCCCCTCCAACCTCCACCCCAAGACACACAGGAGCTTGATTCTATTTCACCAACCAAGGGCTCCTCCTACCCAAATCCACATTCTAGTTACAGATAGCAGGGTCCACTAGAGGGTCATGAATCACTCCTGTTATTTGCAGTTCTGAAACCAATCAGGCTGAAAGGTCAGCCATCCCCCGCATTGAACACACTCTCATAGGCCGCAGCAACCTGGAGACTCTGGCCCGGGCCCTTTGACCTGCCGCCGTGACTGCCTATGTGCCAGTGGGAGATGGGACACAGAACAACCTTCCAGACAACAGGGCGCTGCTCCCAGTGGCTGCACGGCCCAAACCCATAACTGAAATGGGAAGAGAAGCCAAGTCCAGGACAAGAAAGCCTCCCTATTGCCAAGCCAAACACGACATCGTGGCAGCTAAGGCCTCGGCAGCACCTTCCCAAATTGCGGAGAAGGAAGCAGAGCCGCTCTCTGCCGGGAGGTGTCACAAACTCCCAGGCCACCAAAGGAAAGTCTAGTGGGTGGCACCTTCCCTGCTTGCCCGGGAGTAAGGGTGGGAACTGCTCGTATCCTGGCATGAGTGAATGACTGAGTGAATGAATGATACTCACCAATCTCTGTTCTGAACCAGGCACTGGGAAGGGCCCTTTTACAGGCTGCCTCAGTAAATCCTCACCGCAGAGTAGGTGTAGTCTGGTCCCAAACAAGGCCCAACGAGGCTAGCTAGCCTGCCCAGGTCACGCCGATAAGGGGCACCTGACGGCCAGGGACCTGCAGGATACGTTAAGGGCCCTGGGTCAAGTGAACCCCCAGAAGGCCAAGGTCATTTCCCCCCAGCCACCGCCTTCTGAACTGGAGGGCTGAGACACACCTGGAAAACAAACCCCACAGACACAACCCAAACCCCGAAGGAGAAAGAAGTGCGGATTGGGGAGCTGCTTTCAGGACCGCCCAGACTGACTCTGGGTCCGCGGCAGGGCTGGGGGGTCCGGCGTGGGGGATAGAACCCGAGCACCCCCTGGGCAGAGCACTGTCAGGAGAGGCATCCCTGGAAAGCATGAGAGGTGCGGGGTGTAGGGGAAGTGGGAGCACGCGGGGGGTCTGGGGAGGGGGCAGACTGAAGGCTGAGACCACTGCGGCAGACATCTATCGACCTTCACACTAAGTAAGGGCTGTTCCTTTTACTGATCCGACTCTGCCCGTAGCGCTGGACAGTCCCACGCGCCGCCAGTGCGGATCATCTGGACACTGGCGCCACCTAGTGCTGGCAGCGCGGCAATGGCCCTTTTATCGACTCGTGTGTCTGTAGTGCGGAGTCCATGAGCCCTGGAGAGCAGAAGTGGTTTGTCTAACAATAAGGCAGAAATGGGCCAGGAGGCCAGCCTCCTAATCACCAGTCCTAGGGCCCCTCCGGAGCACCTTGGTTCTCAACTGTGTGTGGGCTGCAACACAAAGGACAGGGCCTTCCCAGAAAAGAGCCACAGTTGCAGGCAGATGGTCTGCTCTCTCCCTCGGCCACCAGCTGTGCCCTCCTTTCACCTTGTGAAAAATGTATCCCTAGGTTACAATTGAAAAGAAAATAAAACTTCCTGCAGTTTCAGAAATCACAAGCCCTAATTGCAGTTGACACAACTAAATAAGGTTTCAGCAGTAAGATTGCTCCCTGAGGCCTCCGCAAGTCTAACAATCTGCAAATCATGCACATCCCTGAAGTTCTCATTTCACCCTCTTTACCCCTTATTCAAGAACGATAAAGGGGAAACACATGTGCATGGGTGCAATTATCCTACAGAAATCTTTGCATATGTGCTAATTTATAAGACAAGTGGATTGTCCACAAACGTTGGTCCTTTAGCAATCACTCATGACCAGTTGTTGAGCTGGTGTTCTGGAAGGTGGAAGCTCCCTGCTCCATGCCATGCGGCCCTCTCCTACAATGAGGACAGTCAGGGAACCACCCAGCCAAGCCTAGGCTCTCAGGACTTGCCTTAGCAGTCGTGACCTGACAGTCATTCTTTCCATAGGAAGGTGAACTGCGATTCCAACGGGTCAGCACATACTCCCTCCGTGGGAATAGACAGCTTGAATCCAGGCACAGGAACAAGTTTTTGCTGCACTTTGGTTCTCTGTTGAGGCTAGAGAGACTGAAACGCTCTTTCCCTAAATTTGCCCTCAATCTTCAAGGCCAGCCCCTCCAAGACATCTTCCCTGGCTTGCCCCTGCCCAGCACCGTGGCCACCCCCATCCCCCCTTCCTCCCACAGCGCCTTGCAGTAAAATTTAAACAAACAAAGCCTTCTGCTCACACCTTCGCGTGGCTTTCATTGCTCTGAGAATGGAAACCAAAACCATCCCCGAAGCCCTGACTGGTCTGGTGTTCTTGCCTCCCAGCCCCTCCCTCACTCCACAGTCTCTTCGCTTCTGCTCTCCAACCCACCCACCTCACTCAGACCCTCAGTTTCACCTCCAAGGAGTCTAGCACACTCTGAGCCCTATGTCCTGAAAAGCTCTTCCCCTCTCTGTCCTCCTGGTCCCGTCTACTTGGGGAAGCCCTCCCCAACCTCCTTAAAGGGCCAGATCACCCTGTTGGAGGTTCTTTGGGCACATTCATGGCACATGTTCATGTTCTTATTTGGCCAACATCAGCCCTGCCAGGGCTGAACATTCCAGGTTGGGTTTTGTTCATCTTCTATCCCACAGTTGCTATGGCATTCCACAAGAAAAATGGCGACAATAGCCATGTTTATTGGGTACCTGCTCTGAGCTGAACCTTGTGGAAGTGCTTTAACCGTGTCCTCTCCCTCATCTCAGAGCAACTGGAGAAGGGAGATCACCCACATTTCACAAAGGAAGATAAGGGGGATGAGTCGGTTGCTCACAGCTGTGAAGAAGCGGGGCTGGAATTTGAACCCAGGGATTCCTGATGGCAAAGCCTGTACTCCTAGCTACTACTCTATATACCCTGCCTGTCCATTATAGCACCTCCCTCACCAGTACACTGTACTTACAACCCCTCCCTCCGGCAAGCTCCCACCAGACAGAGGCCCTCACACCCTCTGTCCCATCCCCTATACTCCACACGTAACTCAGTGGCTGACACAGCAGATATTCAGCAAATGTCTGTTTGTTGAAACCAGGCCTGATAATATGAAAGCCAGGTTCTCTCTACACAGATGAATAGACTAAATGACCAAAAACATCATTTGCCAAAGGTATTCTGGGAACAGCACTGTCTTGGGATGTTAATAAATGTGCATCAAACGTGGGCTTCTATCAGCAGATAAAGGTGAGGAGGTACCACAGTCAACAGACATCCACAGGGGCCCTGATGGTGGAGATTCTTGTCTTTCAAAACTAATGTGTATTCAGAGCCGCGTGAGGGGCTGGGGTAGGCGCCTTTTCCTCAAACAACCCTGATGCCAGAACCTTCTTTTCAGGGGGCCCAGTAACCAGACTAGAGTCCCACAGAAACTCTAACCCATGGCACCACTCTCCCCCTCACTTTGTGAAGTGTGGGCAGCTCTGACATCTTCAGGATGGCACTGGTCCTGTGCCTGGCAATGGTAAATCTAATAAATAATTGAATATTCAATAGCACTCAACTACAAGGGCTCTATCAGTTTCCAGCTTTTAAGTCTGGTTTATTCAGCCAGAAACAGCATGGCAGCTGCTTCTGCTGCCACCTTTGTGGCATGGCTCTCCACTTTCTTGGTCTATGGATCCACATTAGTGATGCAGAAATCCCCATGGGCCTCTTTTCCCAATGACGATGGCCATTACACCTCACTGGAAAGTAAGAACAGGGAGGCTGCTTAAATGAACCACAAGGGAGAAGATACCAAGATGATATCTAACTTTTTGGTTTTTTGTTTTGTTTTGTTTTTTATCCAAGACGGAGTCTTGCTGTGTCACCCAGGCTTCCCTCTGAGGGAAGAATCCAAGACAGGACAACATCTGTTCTTTCACTCAACATACATTTAGTGAACAAATGACAATTTTTATATTGTTCGTGTTTGCATCCTAGCTTTCTCGCTTTCAGCAGACATTTTTCAGTACTCTGTGTGCAAGATCTGGTGTGTTTATTGTTTTTCATGTCCTTGGTTTTAAGAGTTTAAGAGAATTCAGTACAATTTGGGGAATATAAAGAACATCAACTGGCACAGTGACTCATGCCTGTCATCCCAGCACTTTGGGAGGCCGCGACAGGAGAATCACTTGAGCCCAGGAGTTCAAGAGCAGCCTGGGCAACATAGTGAAACCCCATATCTACAAAAAAAAAAATACAAAAATTAGCCAGGTGTGGTGGCACATACCTGTAGTCCCCTCTACTACTTGGGGGGCTGAGGTGGGAGAATCGCTTGAGCCCAGAAGGTGGAGGCTACAGTGAGCCAAGATTTCACCACCGCACTCCAGCCTGGACTACAGAGCAAGACCCTGTCAAAAAAAAAAAGAAAGAAAGAATGAAAAGTCAACAAAGCAATTGTATTCTCAAAGAGGGTTTGTGAATAAATTGTTTGGAACTTAGGACGTACTTCCTGGAGGAAATCTCAGACTGATCACGATTATAGTAAAATATAATAATAGTAACAGATAGTAGAAATAGTAATTGGGTGTTTACTGTTTGCCTTGAAATTCATTTTCTCATTCAATCCCTGAAATACGGTTATGAGTTAGCTACGATGGTCATCTCCATTTTCCAGAGGAAGAAACTGAGGCTTGGAGAGATCAGGTAACTAATTTCAGGTCACACAACTGATAAGTGATAGGACATGACTCCAAGCCTGGCCTGTCTGTCCAGGACCACATCAGCAAAATCCTATGCAATGCCAGAGCTGTGCTGACATATGGCAGGAAGCCACATAGTTATATTATAATGACAGCATCTATTACAGGGATATAATAGCATTTAATAAGCAAGCCTTTCTTGTACCTCGAACATTAAGATTTTAGGGGGAGGAGTTTTATTTTGAAAATTTGATTTTCCACTACAGAAATATTTCTTAACACAGAGTTTACACTTTCTGATTCCTGATTCCTACCATCCTATGCAGTGTTCATTTCAATAGATCATGGGGTATCTCAGGAACCTTGGAAACAAGCCAAATACAAGTGAATTGACCAAAGGAGCACAGGTTAGCTCTGCTCGCCACCCTCACAGCCAGGGTCCTGCAAGCAAAATGGGAGGAAAGGACATAACGTCTGCCTGCAGGGCCTGAATTAACCAGGGAGCAAAATTAATCACTTAATAAATTCAAATTAATTGATAATCTGATTGATCAATTCAAATTAATCAGAGAAAGAAGAACATCCCAACAGAAAAATAGGAAAGTAAGATGAAAATGCAATCCACAAAAGAATAAACATAAATGGGCCGGGCGCGGTGGCTCATGCCTGTAATCCCAGCACTTTGGGAGGTCGAGGTGCGCGGATCATGAGGTCAGGAGATCGAGACCATCCTGGCTAACATGGTGAAATCCCATCTCTACTAAAAAAAATTAGCCGGGCATGGTGGCAAGTGCCTGTGGTCCCAGCTACCCGGGAGGTTGAGGCAGGAGAATAGCATGAACCCGAGAGGCGGCGCTTGCCATGAGCTGAGATGGCGCCACTGCACTCCAGCCTGGGCAACAGAGTGAGACTCCATCTCAAAAAAAAAAACAAAAAACAAAACAAAAAAGAATAAACACAAATGGCCCTAAACATACACAACTAAAGTTGCCTGAGAATCACAAAGACACCAATTAAAATGAGATTCGCTGGACCATTACACTGACAATGTTTAAGTTTGTTTATGTTCTTGTAAGGTGGCAGTATTTATGCAGATTCCTGGGTAAAGAACCTCCCATTTTCGGAGCTTGCAGTGAGCCGAGATGCGCCACTGCACTCCAGCCTGGGCGACAGAGCAAGACTCCATCTCAAAAACAAAAAAAAAAGAACCTCCCATTTTCTGCTCGTGGTACAACTTCCCCATAGAACAACTTGAAAATATGCATTAAACACCTTTGCAAAGTGCATACCTACTCATTAAGGAAGTTTACTTCAAAGAACTTACTCTAAGGAAGTAAACAAGGATATTTCCTAAAATTGGCTATAAGCAATATGTCACATATGATTTCATTTTTATTAAAAAAAAAACACACATTCTTAAGACAAAGTCTAGAAGAATATAAACCAAAAAATAATGCTGGTTATCACTAGATTATAGGATTAGAACTGATTTTATATTTTATATTTTTTCAATGAATATGTACTAATATTGTAATTTTTAAAAGATATATAATATAAAGGTATATATAATTCAAGTCAAAAAGCCCACGTTTTTGTGGGAAAAAAATGCATTCTGAGCTCTGAAGAGATGATATTGTTGAGTGATAAAGCAAAGTACAAAACAGAAGTGGTCATCAACAACCACTTCTAAAAAGGGAGGAAAATACTCTCTGTATTGGCTTGGAGATGCATTTCAAAAACAACCTTGGAAGGGTACACCAGAAACCAACAACAGTGGTAACTTGTCTAAGAGATCAAGAACTAAGCAGACTTTCAGAGAAAGAAAGAAGAGATTTCAGTGTTGTACTTAGAATTTTTGAACTTTGAACCAGAATGTGAATACGTTACCTTCTCAAAAAAAAGCAAAACATATATATATATTTAAGTAACTTTTTTTCCTCGGGCGTTTTGCAGAACATATATAAGCTATATTCTATAAAAAGCATTCTACTTTTAGAGTCTGCACCATTGACTTAGGAGACCCAGTTTAAAAGCAAGACAGCCAGTAAGATTTTCTCATTTCTAACACTTATTTACCACACCCCACCCCAGAGCTATTTTTCAGAACATCTCTGAATGTGGCAACTGAAAGAAAGGGAGGAAGAAATAGAGAAAAGGAGGGGGAAGAGTTAGAATGGATGTCTCCTGCCTCCAACCCGGGAGACATCAATCTGCTCCCCACAAACTCTGTCCCCGCCCCACCTCTCTCTCACCCCTATCCGAGACCACCTTGCCTCCAAGTTTTAGCAAAGGTTTTACCACCTCTCCTTCTAGCAGCACACAGGTCACCAGACTTTAGAAATGCCAGCCTTGCTCAACATATCCCATTTCAGCCCTCCTGGAAATATCTGCTTGATCAAATACACAAATCTCACCCATCCATCTTGACAAAATTTTTAATATAGTGTCCTAGGAAGTGATTTACATGACAGAAAATACCCTGAATCTAAACATCTTACAAAATCCCCACGTGACTTCCAACACGTTAGGAGTTTAAAATTCATCATTCCTTTCCACACAACAAGAAAAAAGCTGAACAAACTGAAAATCAACAACTCTTCTTAGATCCCACCAGAGAACTGAGGTCACAGGGCAAACTGCTGCCCCCAGATTTGCAGAGACAGACAGGGGGATACAGATGATGACAGGGAGAAACCTCTACAAGAACCAGTGCCTGGGTAGGGAAACCTGAGCTGTAGTTGATGAATTGCTGGGGACTCAGGGTGGACAAGCCTGAGAGATTAAAAACCCCAAGGGGCCCAGCCTCGGGGAGGCTCCCACACTTAGTTTTACCTCTGGGAGCCCTACCACGTTCTGATAGTGAAGCTAGGGGGAAAAATCCCCTCATGCTCCCAACAGGGAGAGGGAAAGAGGAGATATTTTGAAATATACCAGATCATTCTGTTCTTCTTAACAAGGTCTGGTAAGAGAAACTATCTTACCACAGAATAATTGACTAGGATTTTACCAAAGCCCAATCGACCTGGGGGAAGAGAGATACCCAACTCCAGCCCCCTCTAGCCTGTCTGCATCATCTATGGGGGCGGTGGGGGTGTGCCGGGAGAAGCACTTGTGAGGGTCACAGCGCAGGGCACAGGCTTACTGAAAGACTGAGACCTAATTGTCCGCAGCACACTCCCCTCCCCGCACCTCACCACCACATCCCCTGAGCTCCTGTACCATAGCCAGGAACTACAACAGAAGGAGCTGCGTGTCTCAGATCTTATCCAAGGAGACTTCTCTAGGGAAACCCAGAGACAACAAAGAATACACAAGCAAGGACACCAGGGGAAATTGTAGAGCTACACCACAGCTCTTACCAACAGATGGGGTACCCACACGTGAGCCAAGCGCGGCCGGTTCAGTGCACCTACCCTGGACTCTATCTCTTAAGCAAGTGAAAACCAGATTCAGGGAGGGTTTAAACTTCATCTTGTCTGCCATAGCGGTGACATCAAGTGTCCCAGGCCCCGCGTGGTAATGCTTCCTAGCTAGGTAGTGGCGTTGCTGTAGTTCCTACCACTCTGGCCCTCTCGGTTCCTATCTGTTTTCTGAACAGGCTCTGATCTCTAGCCTGCCCGCTGATTCTGCAAGGTACCTAACAAACTTAAACTAAAAAAGTTTTCTCCTCTCTTTCTCTCCCTTAGAACTTCTCTTAACATCTCAGGGGACTCTAGTGTTTCTGGGAATACAGTGTGGAAATTGCTACATTCAAAGGGTGAACCATCAAGGCAGAGAGGCCTCTCTGCTGAGCAAACCACCAGCTGCGGGGAAATTACACAGGAGCTAGAACGAAATTATTTAGGCAGTTAGTGAGGGTAAGAGAGTCCTCAGCAAGGTTTCCCTTTTAATAAAAAGCAGTCCCCAAATCATTTCTTTTCTAACAAAGAGCTGCCTGAAAAATCAAGCTGCAGACAGAGAAAAGCAAGCTCCTGGGCCCCCAGGTAGCCTTTTTCTATTGGCACAGCTGCCGACATTCACCCGAAGCTCACACAGGTGAACGCCGGCAGCTGTGCCGATAGAAAAAGCCTACCTGGGGGCCAAGTATGTTCAACACGGAGGTTCCATCTTCCCTTTTCCTTGCCAACCGTGTGAACAGTAAAGGAACAGGCAACATGGCACTGGCCAGATAGAGAACCCGTTGGCATAACGAAAGATTAGGGTGGAGCAGCCAGCTTCTTCGTGTACTATGTACATGGCACACCTGCTCCAATTCATCTTTGGGCCCTACTTAAATCAGATGCTGCCTCCTCAAGCTCGTCTATAAAACCCTGTGCATTTCACCATGAAACCAGAAGACCCACTCAGGAGCCCCTCTCTCTGCAGGAGAGAGGGCAATTTCTCTTTCTCTTGCCTATTAAACCGCCACTGTTAAACTCACTCCTTGTGTGTCTGCATCCTTAATTTCCTTGGCATGAGGCTATGGACCTCAGGTATTACCCCAGACGAATGATGCGGCTTCAGAAAGAAACATCAGGAGAAAGAACATTCAGAAAACCCTGCAGCATTAGAGGCCAAGGGAGCTGCAGGATAACTCCAGGGAGTGTCCCGACTAGGGCCTCCCACAGGGGTCCTCAGCCCTGGATGCACATCAGAATCCCCTGCAGAGCTTAGAAAAACCAGCCTCCACCCTCACAGACCCCGAGTAGAGGGAGGGCCCAGGCATCCCACGGAGTCCATCTCCCCAGGTAAGGAGACTTTGCAGCTGGTGAGAACCATAGAAGCGGGGCTAATTACACCACACCCTGTCCCTCAGACACAGCGACTCGTATGGGCAGAGAGAGCCCCCAAGAAGACCCCCATCTGCAGAAGACACAGCTTCTACCGGCTTCAGGTTTCTGGCAGGGAAACTCGCCTTCAACAGCTCTCACCACAAGAAACGGTGGTTCTTTCGAGGGCAGGATGAGGAAAAGGCAGAAAATGGTGTCTTTTCTGTCTTCATCGGAGCTGGGCCATCAAGCCGAAGTAGCTTCCTGTCTCCAGGAGTCCTCACTCACCCCATCAAAAGCCGGAAACAGGATGAAGCATTGCAGTCTCTCACAATCAATTCATTTCACCGCATCTCCCTTTCATTTATTTCCTAAATAAATGGATTGGTTTGGGGATGGTTTCACTTCCAACCAGTCCTGTCAGCTCTCCATATCGTAAATTTGTATTTTCTTTTATAAAACATTTGCCATGTTCTTGTCTCTTGGATGTGGCTTTAGAGATGGGCATCCTGAAGACTTCAGTGTTCTGTTTTATTTTGTTGCTCTCTTTTAGGCTTTCTAGGTGCCCCCTTTCCTGGTACCTCAGCCTTTATACTATTAACAGTTCTCAAAGTTTGGTCCCAGGACTAGCAGCGGCAACATTGGGGAACTTGTTTAAAATGCAGGTTCTTGGGCCCACCTCAGCTCTGTTGAATCAGAAACTCTGGGAGGTGGGGGCAGCAATCTATGTTTTAACGACTATAATATGACTGCTTTAAATTATTTTGCCTCATAGCCTAAAAGCCCACATTCTGGAGAAAATATCCTGTGTCTTTAAGCCCTACCCTAGGCTGTGATTTAATTACCTGTGCAGTGGAGGGCAACCCACATCTATGGGGTGGCTCACTTTGAAGCCTTACAACATCCCTAGACTTGTCTTCATTTTAAAATGAAAAGTCAAGGTGTGAGGAGGCAAGTCACTTTGTCAAGGTCTCAGCTAGCCGGCAACGGAGCTGGGTGTTGAACCACATCTACCCACTATTAAAGTCCCTGCCCCTCTGCACTCTCCCTGTCCTGAGCTCCGGGACATTACAGCTGCTAAGGGGGACCCTGAGAGCTGGAAAGTGGGGAAGATCCTGGCTGATCCCTTGATTCTCTAAAACAACTGGCCTGGGCTGAATGGAGAATGGTAGGGTGGACTGCAGCAGAATGCAATCTGTTCAAGGTGAGGAAAGGCTTTACAACAAGCATCCTCTGTTTCCCTACCAGACTGCAAGGCACCCTCCCCCGAAAAGACATTTTCATTCATTCAACACACATTTGCTGAGCACCAGACGCTCTGCGGATTCTACGAATGAGAGTGGAGAGTGAGACTGAGGGCCCTGCCCTGTTCAATGGTAATAATAAGTCTACGTTTGGTGAGCACTTTCTATGCCCCAGGCCCCTTTGCAAAACAGGCTCATTTAATATTCACACCAGGCCTGTGAATTAGATAACGTCTTTATCCCCTGTGAAAGGATGAGCAAACTGAGACTCAGAAAAGCTAAGCAATGTCCCAGGATTAAGCAGCTGGAAGTGGCAGCGCGAGGATTAAGTTTGAATTCCTCTGACTCATTCTGAGCTCTTAACAAGATGCTGTGCCACCTAACAACATCTGTGTCCTCTACTGCTTGTGCATGTATGTGTGTTTTTAGAATAGTAATATATGGTTGTAAAACTGTGATCTTAGCCATTGCACAGGTCAGGCCCTGACTTTCCTGGTCAGGGACTGTCCATGGAAAGGATGCCAGAGCACGAATCAGGATGCCTAACTCTCTGGGCCATAGGGGTCAAATTAAACGGCAGCAAAATCCAGAATCAGTGATCAGAGCAGAGTTTGGGGTACAGAGAGGACAAGAGGGACAAGAGGCACCTTGGGCACCTGTGGAGAGGGAAGCCGGCGGGCTGCTCACTCCTCTGGCATAGGGTCTTCTGGGTGATACCCCTGCTTCAGGCACTGTCCCAGCTGAAGGGACTCTGAAATATTTCTAATATCTCCTCGGACAGGTCTTTCCTCTCATTCTCCTCCCTTCCTTTCCCAAACTCACAATGCTCACAATGCCTGTGAACAGCAGCCATGCGCATGCTCCTGCACAGAAGCTTCAAGAGCAGGCATGATTAGCCACGTGTCCTTATCATGCTGCCGCAGTCATGGAGCATAACTGGAGATGGAACCTCAGCCATGACAAACACAGCACCCTGGCAAACTGCACTGGACAGGTAGCACAAGGCAGAACTAAACTCCTTTTGCATGAAGCCACTGAGATTTGGGGTGTTTGTCACCTAGCCTGTCCTGACTGATGGATTGTGTGGCAATTTGTCCTTTTTCTGCCTCCAAGAAGGTAGCACATTTGACATTCTCCAATGGCCAGAGGGTCGTGACCCTGCTTCTTCGTAACTTTCTGGTATCCTCAGAACAACCCTTTCTCTGAGAGATCTTGAATGGTCTCTGTTCTTTGCAGCCAAACAACAACAACAACCAACCCTGCATTCCCTCTGTCACCTGTCATTGAGTTCAGGTGGTTCAGGCCCCTGTGGTCTCTCACCTGGGCCATTGCAGGCCACCCAATGACTACCCTATGCCTCGAATCCCCCTCCTAGTGGTCTGCCTAAACTGCAGGTGTGACTGTGACCTCCCTCATCACCCCCTGGATTAGGGGTCCAAGCTCATGGCCCAACATCCAAGGCAAACAATCTTGTGTCTGGTCCTGTTTAGAAATAAATACATCTAGAATTAGGACTGGCAGAGGAAATATTTCATAGGGTGCATGTTTCCTGAAGCCCAGGCCATTCTCTCACCAAGACTCTGTTTTGGCTGCATGTTTATAAGGGAATAAAACCCAGCAGTGCACACACTCTGATCCAGAGCTTATATCCAACACACCCACCGTGTCTTAGAAGTGAGTAATCCAGCAATGGCGCTTAGCTCTAAAAATAAGCAGGCTCCCGCTGCCATGAGGAACAGGCTGTGAGTGAGCCATGCTTCCTCTGAAAACATGTCTCACCTTCTCCACCTGCCACCTTGTCAGCCACACTCTGCTACTCTCTGGGGTTACTGTCAAATGCTATTGCAGTGAGTGCAAATCCGACAATGAGCTCAGTTGCCTGTGCGCTGAGCCCGGCATAGTCACAGCTTCTTTGAGAACTTGAAGCTTCTTGAGCAAGGGAGGAGGGCCCAAGGGCACTCACCCTGCTTGGACAGCTCCATAACAGGGCCACCAACTGGACAGCTTTGAGAGACAACCCAGAATTTTCTGATTTTTTACGCAGAGCCCAAAATTCCTCCTTTTAGAGGAGCAATTAGACTACTGTCCCTATTAAGGCAGTGTGGTTCTAGAAGACATCTTGCTTAGAGTAGGCAAGCCAGAGAGGGAGCTGACATTAATTGAGTGCCTACTGTATGTATGCCAGGTCCATGCTAAGCACTTCGTGCACGTTGTCTCATTTATTCCACACAACAAACCTGTGGGTCAAGCACTGTCACCATCCTCACCCTATTGTATGGATGAGGAAACTGATTCCCAGAGAGTTTGTGAAAGTTGCTTTAGGCTGTAAAGCTAGTAAAAGGCAGGGGATGGATTCAGACCTAGTGATGAGCACCTCACCTGGACCAATTCCTATATATCTGGACCAATTCCTATATTCATCCTACCCACCCATGTTTTCCCATGAAAGTTTGAAAAAAATATTCCCTGGAAATAAAGACAAAATGTCTGTAAATCAGTGAGGTAGGAGAGGGACAAAAAAGGACAAAAAAATCAGACGATTTTTAGTCAGGTCAGGTCTTTGTGGTGCGTGAGAGATGGAGACTCTGAGAGATGGAATCTGGCATGAAGCCCCTTCATGTCCTGCAAAGCAAGAAGGCGGTCGAAAGCAGCAGGTGAGAAAGCCTCAGCCTCACTCTACCCCTAGTGGTAGAAGTGCAAACACAGAGCTTGAGGCCTTAGGAGTAAGAAGATGCTCAGGCAGGTCCTGCTTTTGGAGAGAACAACTTTTTCTATTCAGCTCCCCTCCTGGCACCAGAAACTTGGGAAATAAACACTGCTAATGGAGAGGTCCCTTGTCAGGTAACATAAGGCACCTGCTCCTCCCTCTGGGCAGATTGTCCTCTCCCTGGAGGCAGGTCCAGGGCCTGGGCCAAGCCCTTCCTCCCCCTGCCTCCCTCCGTCAACTCTGAGCTGGCAGGGGCAATCCCCAAAGGGACCATTACAAGATGGCATCAACATTTCCCAAGTCAGGGGCACAGGCTTTTCTGGAAGGCCCACACATGACTCACCTCTGGCAGATTTTATACCACTTCTGGGGTGGCAATTATGGAACACACCTTGACTAATTTTTCACTGATGCAAACTCAGGCTTCCCTGCATTGATTCAGGAGATACATAATACAATTTTAGGGATGTAGAAACATTTGCATTATGATCAGAATTGCCCACCAACCCAGAGCTTGAATGCAGGCCACAACACCAGCGCCCCAGGAGCGCAGTGGGCGCCATGAATGTGAACAATTTGGTGAAGCTCTCGGTCTGCAGTCTCAGGCTTTTGCTACTGGGTAGATTTTGGATACATCTACTTGTGCCACTGGTGTTGCCTGTCCCCTCCCTCATCCACCCCGCAGTGCACTCTAATCAGGACTGAAAAGTGAAGGCTAGGAGTCTGCTCAAAGATGTTTCTGAAAGGAAAAGTTGGATGGATCTCGTGCTGAGTCCTGGGTGGTCTACAGATTCAAGTCTCCTGTGAGATTCATATGATTTGGGAGTTGAGGCTGCCAGGCAGCTACTTCTGCAGCAGAAGGGATCCATGGGGCTTTGGGGAAGGACCCCCGGGTACTGGCACATTTTCCATCTCAACCTGAGTGAGGTTACCCAGGCGCTCTTTTACGTAACCGAAATTCCTTAAGCTATATATTTATGTTTTATGCCTAATGTAGGACATTTCTTGTATTTCACAATTTTCTTTAAAACATGGCTTTAAGAAAAAGACAAGGTCCCCTGAAAGAGATGGAGTATGTATGTCAGGAAATGTCTGTGGAAGGGAAATGGCAAGCTCGCTGAAGGGAAGAGGAATTTGATTTTGCTCTGTGAGAGGCAATGTCCAGGGGAGATCTACCCCTCCCAGGGCACGTGGGCCGTGTCTCCACATCCAGACGGCTGCAGAGCCAGGCTACAGATGGCTTGGGGAGGGACCCAGGGACCTGAGTGGCCAATGTTGGCACTGGCAGGGGAGGCAGAGGGGCCGTGTGGCAGCTGCTGAAAGAAGAGCTGCCGGGGGCCCGCCCAAGAGCCTGCTTCCCTGATCTTTGCGACCATCACCACAGATTATGTGAGGTAAAATGTGTTCTTTATAAAGCAGCCCCTAACTTTTCATTAGCTTGCCTTGCTTTTTTTTTTTTTTTTTTTTTTTTTTTAAAAAAAACAAGAAAACTAATAATGAGAAACCACAGAGATCCTCAGGCTGGATTTGAGCCCTCTCAGGCGTGGCCGAATGTGGCTGAACTGGAACCAGATAAAGATGTTTACTGACAGCCTAATAAACAAATGGGCGCCGTTGGATGTAACCTTGATGAATGGAGCATCCAGGTGTTTTCACTAATGGCAATAAGCACTACAACCCAAAGTATTTCTGATTCAAGTCTAATGCATTATTAGGCCATTAGAGGCTGAGCACGGAGAACCATTTGGACACAACCCTATCAATAATGCTGCTTCCCAGCCTGCATTTAGGTCCGGGGAATTAGTCATCCTGATATTCTATTTAATAAAAAACCTCAAGAAGAAGCATCAAAAATCACATTACATTTTAACAGGGTTACAGCAGCCCAGGAGAACCACAAGTTTAATTTTCATAAGAGCATTCATTCCTCAATTATGTCAAACATGAAAATGTAAATGGCAAATTTAATGCTAACAATATCCCTCAAAGCACATTGGCAGGTAAGGCACATTATGTTGAGTGGATGCTGGCTGCATATCAAGCAGCTCCTGAAGGGAGATTTGGGGGTTCAGAGAGGCGGGTGTTTCAGGCTACTTGGCTGGGTTGCCCCTGGGAGAGCTCCGTCTCCCATGCAAGGGGGGACACGTGAGTCTTAAGGACACGGGCTCCCTGGTGCCCCCTCATGGCATTTCCTGTGGGTGCCAAAAGTTAATTTGTTCCATGTGGCAGCAGCGGAAAGATGCTAATGGAGGCATTTCAGGGCCTAAAAGTGAACAGAACTTCCAAGAGATTGTCAGGAATTTCATGGGGTGTGAGATGAGAATCTGTATTTGAAACAAAATTCCAGGTTAGGGTCTCTCCCTCCCTCAAGAACTAGACCTATTTTCTGGCCAAAGGCATGGCAGAAAGAAGGGAATATTATTTCTATTTTTAACTGAAGCCACTGACAACAGCAACCAAAGCGTTTCACTGTCTTTTTCCATAAAAAACAAAAATTGTCTTTGAAAGATGTCCATGATATATTGATGTTCTTTTAAAATAATGTACAGCAAACAAAAAAAAATCAAGTATTAATTGTGAATTGGTGAGTGCAGAGGAAAATATCTGAATTATTATACATCCAACTACAAAGGGTACCTCAGGGCATGTATTACTTTTGTAAGCAAAAGATAATAATAATAAAGTTTAAAAAAAACCAGCAGAGAATGTCCATTTATGAATAGAGCCATCTCTCTGATGATAAGCAGCTGTACTATTCCTTCTGAGTTGATCTGTGACTGGAATTAAGGCAGGATCGTAAAATACGGGAGCAGAAAGAAGGCTCAGATGCAATCTGGTCTTATCCCTCTTTTTATTCTGGAGGAAGCTAAGACCGAGAGTGGTTCATTCATTCAACAAGAATTTACTAAGAGTCTGAAATGTGCCAGATAGGACTTGAGGCTCTGGGCTTCTCTTCAGGGCTTGATCCAAGCCTGAGACTACAGATGCCCTTGTGTAACATTCATCACTGATAACTGGATCCCATGAAACCCAACATATGACAACAAATCTTACCATATAACTGTATTACTCTGTATGTAGAAGTCCCTATAGGGAAAACATAGTAAGGCATGCACATTAAGTTGATGACAATAAACTTTTATTAGACAAATCACCCTGACAAGACATCGTCATGGTTTCCAGAGATATCAAGATGAAAAACATAAGTATTTCACAGTCTTGGGAGAAAGGCAGACGTGTAAACCAATAAGACAGTACAATGCCATATGTGTGCCTGTGTAAAAGTGCATGTCTGCTATAGCATGCTGCTGAGTGGGCAATAGTTGACTTTTCAGGGAGAGTGCAGGGAAGGCTTTGCTGGGATGACATCCAAGCTGGGTTTTGAACAATAAATAGCAATAGATAGCAAATATACCAAGTTATCTAGGCTCTGCACACTTTCTCATTTGAGTAAACAGAGGCCAGAAATCAAAGGTGATTTAACTCAATTCTAAGCTTTGCTGGTGTTTTGTGAAGGAAGCCTGAGCAAATACAATTTTACAACCCACTGCCACACCCAAAATTCCCTTTTCCCATTGCTCTATATTTGTTCTCTCTCACATCCAATGTCTGCACTGAAGCTTTTCTCTTCATGCCTCACTCCCACTTGCCTACTGAAAACTCCCCACCAGAATCCGGCCCTCATGGTCTGCGTCTTGCTGTCCACGCTCCCTTTCCTTCTAAGTCTATCTCTTCTTCTCTCTGGCAGGTAAATCTTGTCCGTGTTTGATACAGATCACCAGGGTCCCTTCTCAGTTCTGCCTCTTATGGCTCTAACAAAGCCAATGAATAGGGAAGCCAAAAACAGTGTTTGCCTTAGAGACTGGGGTGCAGGAAAGTTGGTGAATGCTCACTTGGGGTGAATGTTTGACCCTGTCAACACTGACAGTGAGTCTGGGCAGTGTGCTGGGCTGCTCTGTGAATGTGCACAAATCCCAGTGTCTAGGCTTCAGCTTGGGATAGACCAATCTGTCTTGTAGGGAAGTAGCAGCTGCCAGTGGACAATTCTGGGCGTGTCAAGCACCACTTATTGAGAAATCAAGCCCTCTGGAGTAACATTTTCCACTAAAATCATTTTACAGTTTCTCTTTCTACTTGTAATTATATTGGGAATGAGGTCGGTGGAGTGAACTACAGATATCTTTTGAGCTGGAGATATTTTATAGACTCATGAATTAGGAAAGGGCTTTATCCTACAGCCAAATTGTTAAAAATAAGACTGTCTCAGGCAGAAAGAGCGCGAATCTACCGAGACTGAACTTCTCAAAGCTTTGCAAGGCAGTGTTTTGTTGACAATTTGCTACAATCCTAATTCAGGAGCATGCAGATAACTGTGAGTATACTCCAACAGACTGTGTGGAGTCATTATCTACCCCAAGGAGATTCAGTTCTAAGAGCAGGCAATTAAATAGCTTATTTCAGGCAAGAAGGCTGCTGTAAATGAGCTAATTCCATTACCTTCAATGCAGAGCTTATCTGGTCCTAAAGGATAGGCTCAGATAGCAAAGGAAGCTCTTTACTGCTGGGACCAGAGAAGGCTCATGTGCATCAAGGCAGCCTCAGAAGTGTCTGTACATAGAGGACACCACCATTAGTTGGCCTAAATGCCATCACTTTTGTTTTAAACAAGGATTTTCTCGTGTCATGTTCAGGAAGATACTGAGCTCTGCAAGGACAAGGATGGTATCCTTCATCTCTGAGCATATTCCAAGGTGCTCTGTTTTTAATCTAAGCCCTCACTTCCTAATCTCTAAAACTAGGGTAATGATACAAACTAGGAGCTGCAGAGAACACTATCAATCATGTACATAGAGCTCCTTAAACAAATCCTGGCATACAGCAGCCTCTCACTACACACATACCTAAATTGATAATGAAGAGGAGACTATTGCAAGAGGAATCATGGACATAAATTAACCAGAAACATGTATCTTTATCATTGTGTGTGCTATCTATAAGACACCATTTTCCATAGACAGAGAATCTCAAAATACATAGCAGAGAAAACCAGTATTTTTGCAATATGTTCTACTGGTGTGAAATCTAATGTAATGAAAATAACTGATACATGTATATAGAGAGAGAGTTAACTGTTTTATATAATTATATAATCAATTAAGAGTTAACTATATATATAAAACAGTTATATAATTATATAGTTATAAACAATTAGGAGTCAACCGTAATATAAAAAGTTACATAATTGATTATATAATCATACAATTGATTACATAATTATATAATTGATTACATAATCAACAGTTGACATATATAACTATATAACTGATCAGTTATATAATTGATTACATAACTATAATCAACAGTTAACTACATATAACTATACAACTGACATATAACTGTATCAGTTATATAATTACTGATTATAATCAATTAACAGTTAACTATATATAAATAACTATGATTATAATTATGGCCATTTTATAGGCGGGAAAACTTAATAACATTTCAGAGGTTCAGCAATTTGTGGCAACTGTTCACAAGTATATAATAAGCCTTTTTATAATAATAATGATATCTTTCAAGTACACACTATTTTCCAGGAACTTAATATATCTCATCTAATACTTTCAACAACCTCAATTATTAAGCTGGGGACTATTAACTCCGTTTAGCAGTGGAGGAAACAGAGGCTCATAGGAGGTAAGTGACAATGATCGGTAAGTGGCAGAGCCAGGTGGTCTGGTTCATCCCAAGGTGGTCCTGGCTGCAGAGCCTGTGTGCTTTGTCTTGCCATTGGACTGTTGAAGTTGTGTGCACATGTCGTCTTAGGATCAGAGGAAGTCCCCTTTGTGGGTGTCAGTCTTAGGGAGCAGGACCCACATTCAGCTTTATGTTCCTCTCAGGGCTGAACAGTGCCCAGCACCAGGCAAGCACTCAACACATTCAGCACTTCTGTGCTCACACCTGGGAAATGCTCCATAAGCCTCAAGACTCTGCATTGTGCATACAGTAGATGACATTTGTTGGAAAGTGTATTAGTCAGGGTTCTCCAGAGAAACAGAACCAATAGGGAATAGATACATATACATAGTACATATGCCTATGTAAATATACATTTATGTGTACAGATATATATGGACAGTCATATGCCAGATAACATTTCAGTAAATGACGGATTACATATATGACAGCGGTTCCATAAGATTATAAAACTATTTTCACTGCACCTTTTCTAAGTTTAGATATGTTATGAATTGCCTGCAGTATTTAGTACTATAACACACTGTACAGGTATACAGCCTAGGAGCAATAGGATGTAACTTATAGCCTAGGTGAGTAGTAGGCTATATCATCTAGATTTGTGCAAATACACTACAGGATGTTTCAACAATGATGAAATCACCCAATGACTCATTTCTCAGAACCTCGCCTAGTATTCCCTACATGACTCTGTGTGTGTGTGTGTGCTGTACACACATATATGTGTGTCCTGATTTCTGACCCACAGAAACTCTAAGATACTAAGTATATTATTTCAAGGTGGCTGTTTTTGAGTAATTTGTCACACAGCAATAGAGAGCTCATGTCCAAATGATCTAGGTTCTGCCTACTATTTGGTTTGAGCAAACATAGTCCAAAAACCAAAAATAATTAAAATCCATTCCCTCCTTCACCGGTAGTTTGTGAAGAAAGTCAAATCATGAGAAAAGACTGCCAGGGTGTTGAGAAAAGATCCCTGACAGTGCAAAGTGATGTTGTGAAGAAGAGGTGGATAAAAGTTGCCTTGTCAGGGTAAGCTAACCTAGTAACAACCCCAAAATATCAGAAGATGAGCACAATACAAGTCTAGTGTTTCTCCTGCTAAGTCCAATGTGGATTTTTAAAAGTATGTGTGAACAAATAAGCTCCACCTCAACAGCCTCAGGGAACCTACGCCTCCTGAAACAAATTACCACAGTCCTGAGCCACGGCTGCTCCTCTCAGAGGCTGAAACCCACAGTGGGAGCCCAGCGCAGGAGGGTCCAGCCACCCACTTCTCCCTGCTTCATGCCTTACTTTTCCCTTGAATGTGGTGTTCCAGGAAGTGCCCCGGCTTGTTTGCTGGTTACATTTTGACAGCTTCAGAGTTTGCTTCAGCCACTTACATCCACCTCCTCTCAGCCCAGCCATGGCCTTCTTTGCCAGAACTTACCTGAAAGCCACTGGAGGGGCTCCCACTACGCTCAAGCCCCTTTTCAGCTCAATGGATTTCACGTGCTGAATGTCACCATGCAGGAGCCATTGCAAATGAGATGGGAAAAAATCCAACATCCCAAAACCAGGAGAATTTCTTTTAATTTAAAACACTTGGTTGCATTTTGGAAGACCTCCTAAACTAGGTTTCCCAGCCATCTGCAAACAACACAGAGTCAGAAGTTAATCATTTGCAGCAAAGCCCCTTGGACAAAAGTCCACATCCAGGAAATCAGACAGTTAATCTTCGTGATCCTGGCCTTTGGCAGCAAATGACAAGAGGCAGCCTCCTGTCACCCGCCTGCAGGCAGCCCTGGGGTAATCATGGAGAAGCATCAATTATGCAAACAGGAAGCTGAGCTGTAGGAAACATGGATTGTACAAACAGGAAGTGGGGCTGTAGGTTTGGAAGAAATAGAGCAGAGCCAAACCACCCCACAATCTTCACAAACTAGACCTGTGTTCTCTATGGTCCCCTATATTCCATACTGTGACCAATGGGGCTACCAGCTGCTCAGGGCCCCCACTAGATGCCTCAGAGTCACCCTCTCCTCCTTCCCCTGCCCATCTTCTCTCACACCTCTCAACAAACAAAGGCCTCTAAATTCTCATTTATCTTCCCTCTCATGGAAGGGCTTGGGAACCAGAGTGCCCCATACCTCCTCAGAAACCCATCCTGGAGGCAGCAGCTGAATTCCTGCACTCACTCTACCACCCTAAGCTAAATCTACATGAGCAAACTCACCCCATTCTTCGCACCTGCAGACCTGATTAGACTAACCTGATACTGACCAGTAAGCTTGGAAGGGCATCTGATGACTAACCAGTATCAGGTTAGTGTAACCAGATACTAACCTCAGACCCTGGACCATGGCACCTCCCTTGCATTAGTGGATGTTCACGTGAAGTTCCTAAGGGGCATTGGAACCCCACCCTACAGACACACGTGACTTGTGACTTTTTTTATTTGAATTTTTTTCATAGGAGACATCTGACTGCTTCTCCTTGGGCTTCCCTCCGGCACCTGATACTGACCAGTTTGTTCATGTAGCTGGAATTGTGTGGTTCACGCAGTGTGGACTAGGCAATGGCATAGGATGTGTGTGTGTGTGTATGTGTGTGTACGTGTGTGTAGATGTTGTGTAAATAATTTTGTGAGGGAGAGTTGAGAGGCCTTTGTGAAGCTGAGAGGTGTGAGAGAAGGTAGGGAGGGGAAGGAAGTGCAGGTGACTTTGAGGCATCTAGTGGGGACGCCTCGGAGTCACAGAGGCCTCTCACCGCTTCCTCACACCTGCGTCGATATGGTTAGGCTTTGTGTCCCCACGCAAACCTCCTCTTGAATTGTAATCCTGGTCATCCCCATGTGTCAAGGGAGAGGCCAGGTGGAGGTGACTGGATCACGGGGATGATTTCCCCCATGCTGTTCTCATGATAATGAGTGAGTTCTCACGAGATCTGATGGTTTCGTGAGTGTTTGACAGTTCCTCCTGTGTTCATTCTCCTTCCTGCCACCTTGTGAAGAAGGTGCCTTGCTTCCCCTTCACCTTCCACCCTCTTTCCAAGTTTCCTGAGGCCTCCCCAGCAATGCTGAACTGTGAGTCAATTAAACCTTTTTCCTTTATAAATTACGCAGTCTCAGACAGTTCTTATTAGCAGCACTGAATTATCAGCAATTCTTATTAGAATTGACCAATGCATGCATCTAGAGCGAGGCCCCTCCTCCTCACTACCAGAGGCCTGGCTAAATTCAGGCCTTCCAAGTCTCTCACCTGGACTTCTGCAGCTTTCTGCTATCTGACCCTGCCACATCCTTCTGTCACATAACTGTCACAGTTATTGTCCAAAACAAGTCTGATCTGATCATGCACCCTGCATAAAGCAGCCCCAGCCTCCTCACCAGGACCTAAAGGGCCCTCCACGTTTGCACCCCACCTCCACCCCACTTTCTTTTGCTCTCCAGCCTCCCCTTCCACCACACCATGGCACACAGGCCACCCTGGCCCAGAAGGACATCTTCCCTTCCTCAAGCATTGCCTTGGTGGTGCCTTGAGCACCCTGGCCTTGTCCCATTTCTACCCCCCTGTCGAACTCCTACACAACTCTGAAAGCCCAGTTGTAAAAAGGACTTCCACTGTGCGGCTCCTCTGGCATCCCCAGCAAGGCTCATTGCTCCACCCTTTGCTTTCTCAAGGCCTTTACCCCACTGACTCAGACAAGGGCTTAGGCCTCCCCACACAACCTAACACAGTGCATTGCCCAGAGCAAGAACTTGGCATCTGTTGAGTGAGTGAGGGGAAAATGAAGGGAAGGAGGAATAAATGAAAATCATTCTTATTCCCTTCGAATTAAAAAAAAAAAAGTTATCTCCTTTCCTTATTTGTTAAAGAAATGCCAAACGAAGCCAACAGGCTAGTATGAAAGTCAAGTTCTTTTATAGGTTTTTTGTCTACTACCTTCATATTTGCAATGTTGACTGTATTGGTGTAAACGTCTGAGAGAAAAGCTACACATTCATCAATGAAAAGTCTCCTAAACATTTTAAAAATCTTAGTCAAGTTAGGTGGCCCCAAGGTTCTCAATGCCAAATCTAAAAGATACACAGCTTAACATAGCACAAGAATAAATAACCCAAAGTATCTTTACTTATTAAAATAAAATATAATTTTCTAGCAATCCCCAAAGCAAATTATTTAAACTTCTCCTCAAAACTTCTATGAAAACATACAGCAAATAAAAGAAGAAAGAGAGAGAAAGAAAGAAAGAAAGAAAGAGAGAGAGAGAGAGAAAGAAAGAAAGAAAGAAA
>NW_012116289.1:3953591-3962912 GCF_000951035.1 Colobus angolensis palliatus | reverse complement strand
AAGGAAGGAAGGAAGGAAGGAAGGAAGGAAGGAAAAGAAAGAAAGAAAGAAGAAAAGAAAACTGAAGGCAAAGAGACAATCTATAATTTAATCCTGGAATCTAGAAAGAATTTCCACTAACTATAAGAAATGGTAGAGCTGGGTTGAGAGACATGTACACTTTACCGAATGGCATACTCAGACTTTAATGAGAGAGAAATCACCTGAAAACAGGAAGTTTCTTAATAAACTTTGTACACCCACCACTGTCTGTCCCTGGACTTCTTTTTTTTTTTTTTTGTATGTATGTAGTTTTGCTTTTGTCACCCAGGCTGGAGTGCAATGGCACTATCTCAGCTCACTGCCACCTCTACCTCCTGGGTTCAAGCAATTCTCCCACCTCAGCTTCCTAAGTAGCTGGGATTACAGGCACCCGCCACCATGTCCAGCTAATTTTTGTATTTTTAGTAGAGATAGTGTTTCACCACGCTGGTCAGGCTGGTCTCAAACTCCTGACCTCAGATGATCTGCCTGCTTCGGCCTCCCAAAGTGCTGGGATTACCAGCGTGAGCCACTGCGCCCAGCCCCTGGACTTCTAAATCCAGGCTATGCAGCCGTCAGTGTCCTGTTCAGCTACTGGGGTGTGGGGCACCAGAATCCAGTTCCAGCCCCATATGCACTGCCACCAGATACACTTTGTAAATTGCTGCATTAACTGTAATATAGGAAATTTTTGTAGCTTCTAATTAATTTTCCTGTGAACCTACAACTCTAAAAAATAAAGTCTGTTGAAAAAAAAACTATAATTTTTATTGAAGATCATGTCGCAGGTAGTTATTACTGCTACGGTTTGTTTGTTTTTGCCTGCATTCATAGTTACAGGAAATGCTAAATTTCAGTTAGCTGTTGGTGAAATAAGGATGGAATATTTTTATTCTCTCCTACTCCACCTTCCCCCTACCCAACAATCTTTAACCAACTTTATGGAGAGGATATAAATCCAAGAGTAGAAGACAGAGAAGAAAAGATGTGTGTGATTTGCAGTCTGGGAACTGTGGTACCAACAAATAAAGTATTGAAATTGGATTACATAGACATGAAAAAGAGTTTTGCTTTGAGAAATCACTGAAAAATGAGGAAAAAGACCAGATTCCAGAAGTTTCCAAGAGTGAGCACAAATCTGAATGTAACTCCTGTGATATCCAAGAGACAATGTCATAGACTCATTGGTATTCTTCCTAACAGTGTAATTTTTCTGGGACAGGAGCAGTAAGGATAGTACCACTTTAGGTGAAAGGTAGTAAGATTAGGTCAGGAATTCTTAACCTGAAGTCCACGGAGAGAATTCAGGGCATTCATGAATTCAATGGGGAAAACATTACATCTTCATTTCACCAACAGCCAACTAAAATTTAGCCATTCCTTTCAGTATGAATGTAGGCAAAAAAAAAAAAAAAGTAGTAATAATTATACCTGTGACATTGTCTATAATAGGAATCACAAATGTTTACTATAGTAAATGGTCATTTGTATTTCTTCTTTTGAGAAGTGTTTAATCAGATTCTGAAACTGTGAAACTCCTAGAAAAAAATACACAGGGAAAAAGATTTTTGACATTGGTCTTAGCAAAGATTTTTGGATATAACCCCAATGCACAAGCAACAAAAGGAAAAAAGCAAAAATGGTATTGTATCAAACTAACAAGCTAACAAGCTTCTGTACAGCAAAGAAAACTATGAAGTGAAGAGTAAAGAGACAACCTATGGGTTGGGAGAAAATATTTGCAAATGGAGGATATTGCTAAGAATCATTTATATAGCTCATTACTTGCAGATATAGTAGTTACTAGAATTGCAGCAAGATATTTTTATTTAATAGATGGAGAAAAAAGAACTTATATTTCCATATCATAATAGTTTTAAAATGTTTTGCTAAATAGATTTCCATTTTATTTGTTTCCTTGGAAAGTCTATTATTTTATGTTATGCATTTAGAAGCATTATTCTAATAAGTGGTTCACAGGCTTCCCTGGACTGCATATGAAACATGGATGAGATGAAAAGAGAACCAGATAAGATAAGAAAAAATGGAAAGGGGAAAAAAATGTAATACCCAAGTTTAAATCCACATGAGAGACAGTAAATAGAAGAATGAATTTGTAGCCAATTGAATCAGTGATGAAGGAAACAAATTAGTTGGATATCAAAAAGAAAAAGATACAAATGCATGAGAAAAATTGAGAGAATATAAGTGATATGAAGCATAGAAAATAAAAAGCTAATATATAAATAAATATTTATTAAAAAGAGAAGTACAAATAAAACTAAAATGATGACACATATTCTAATAAAAATATGTCTAAACTGAAGACATTACTATGCATCTTGTAAGAATTTTTATTTTAATTTTGCAGCAAAATTAATGAAAAATAGACCCTCCTTATACATACCCTGAAGAACCTTTAAATACAAAGAATAAATATATCTAGTACTAGATGTTCAAAAATAATTAAACAGTGTATACAACATTTGAGGCAAACGTTTTGAGATCCAAACAGTTTATATCTGGCCAATTTCTTTTCATGTGCAAAAGCAACAGAAAGGCCTGCTCTAATAGGCAATGGCTCAAAAGTAATCTTAGGTAAACCTTTTCAAGACAGGAAAAATAGGGAAAATATCCCCAATACATTTTAATAATGTTAGCATATCCCTAATGAAAAAGAAAACAATAGTACATAAAGAAAACCAACATCCATTTTCACTTATTCGGAAATGCTAAATAAAATGTGCATTGTGGTAGGTGCTCTTTTTTTCCTCCCCAACATCCATTCCTGTTCCTTTTCCGACTCACAGAGTTCACTTCTCACACTAGGAGCTGAAAATGCCAGATTTCCTCTTTCCATGCCTCACTTGCAGCTCACCGCAGCCGTAGGACCAGTTCTGACAAGTGAGGCATGAGAAGAAAGTGTGCTTGGAATCTGAAAGATAGTGCTCTCTAACAGAGATGTAGGGAAAGCCCTTTTTATGTCTATCTCATTTATTGCTGTTTTGAACATAGTTTCACAGGAAATGATTCTTACAGCTAGCTGCTGTAGCCATTTTCCAACTGTGAAGGAAAGGCCAAGACTGTTGCAGAGACTGAGTCAATTCTCTGATACACCAAAGTAAACTTAAAAATCAAACCTTCGTACCTTTGGTATGGAAGATGATGGAACGGTCACCATCCTTTACACCTCAGTTAGTATTTCTTTCAGCATTCATACCCTAAGCACCACATCAAACAAATCATATGCAATAAACAAGTAGGATTTATTCTAGAAATGTGAGAATAGTCCGGCAACAGGAAATTATTGATATAACTTATGACAGCAATACATCAAAGGAAAATGAAACATAATCATTTTGATACTAATAGCACACATTTAGATCACACAGTGTACCAAGAATTATTTGCTTTGCATATACTAAGTCATTTAATTCTAGAAGAGTCCTGTGAAACAACTTATTATTGCATTTTATAGATGAGAATACAGAGACATAGAGGTCAAATGACATTCTCAAGATCATGGAGTTACTAAATAGGTAAGCCGGTATTCAATTTAGTGTGCATGTTGTAACCTCTAAGACTCAGTATATGCCTGCATAACAGTTCATAAGATTCAATATCCTTTCCTGATTTTAATAAGAGATTAGTAAGCCAGAATTAGAAGAATACTGGCAGTTAACATTATCTTTATATTTATAGTGATTAACTAAAAAGCTAAAATTTCCAGTGGGAAGGTTTATGGGCATTCGTTGCATATTCTTTTATATTTGTTTTTATTCTAACAAAGAAAAACTATATACTCATTAAAGCCAATTTTAAAAGTCAAGGAGACAAGTTAACATCTCTTATATTTCATGTTGCAATAAGAAAAAGAAATATGTAAATTTTGACCAGAAAAATAAAATAAAATAGTTGTACATTTCATTTCACAGGAGCCTTGGTTGACTACTTGTCAAACCAAAGATCAGTAGTTGAAATTCTACTGGTATTAATATGCACATTTTAAAGTGTCTTATTACAAATTAAACATATTTAAATTTAAAAACCTCTCGTGTACCAGCATTAGCAAGGTAGAAAATATAATATTTAAAAAGCAACTAAATGATACATAATAATTAGAAAGCATATAAAGAAAAGCAGAAGACACAAATAAGTGGAGACATATCCCATATTCATGGATTGAAAGAATTAATATTGTTAAAATATTTACACTACTACCAAAAGTGATTTATAAATTCAATTTCTATCAAAATTCAATGACATTTTTCACAAAAATAAAAAAAAATCCTAAAATTCATGTAGAACCACAAAAGACCCTGAATTGTCAAAGCAATTCTGAGCAAAAAGAGTAAAGCTGAAGGCATCACACTTTCTAATTTCTAAACCTGCTTCAAAGTTATAACAATCAAAACAGTATGGTACTGGCACAAAAACAGGCATATCGACCAAAAGAGCAGAATAAAGAGCTCAGAAACAAATCCCTACAATTACAGTCAACTGATCTTTGACAAAGTTGCCCAGAACACACAATGAAGAAAAGGCAGTCTCTTCAATAAATGGTGCTGGGGAAATGGGACATTCACATTCAGAAGAATGAAATAGGATTCTTATCTCACCTCATCTACAAAAATCAACCCAAAATGGATAAAAACTTAAACATAAGACTTGAAACTATAAAACTCCTAGAAAAAAAAATATAGAAAAAGATTCTTGACATTGGTCTTGGCAAATATTTTTGTATATGACCCCAAAAGCACAGGCAACTAAAGCAGAAATAAAAAATTGGATTGTATTAAACTAACAAACTTGTGTGCAGCAAAGGAAACAATCAATAGAGTAAAGAGACAACCTATGTATTGGAAGAAAATATTTGCAAACCATACATCTGATAAGGAATTAATATCCAAACTATATAAGGAATTCAAACTCAATACCAAGAAAATAAGTAATCCAATTTTTAAAATAGGCAAAGAATCTGAATCAATACTTCTCAAAAGAAGACATACAAATGGCCCACAGGTATATGAAGAAAATGTTCAACATTGTCAATCATCAGGATAACGCCAATTAAAACCACAATAAGATGTCACCTCACATATGTTAGAATGGCTTTTATCAAAAAGACAAATGATAAAAAGTGTTGGCAAAGATGCAAAGAAATGGGAACCCTTGTACACTATTGGTGGGAATGTTATTTAGTACAGTCATTTGGAAAACTATATAGAGATTTCTCAAAAAATTAAAAATAGAACTACAATATAATCTAGCAATTCCACTTGGGGTATATTTCCAAAGGAAATGAAATCAGTACCTCAAAGAAGTATCTGCACTCCCATGTTCATTGCAGCATTATTCACAAGAGCTGAGGTATGGAACCAACCTAAGTATTCAACAATGGATGGATTGGTAAAGAAAATGTGGTATACACACACAATGAAATACCACTCAGCCTTAAAAAAAGAAGGAAATCCTGATGTTTGCAACATGTATGACCTGGAAGACATTATGCTAAGTGAAAGAAGCTAAACATAGAAAGAAAAGTACTGCATGATGTCACTTACATGTGAAATCTTAAAAAGTCGAACTTCGAAACAGAAAGTAAAATAATGGTTACCATAGGCTGAGATGGTGGGAGAGAAGAGGGAGATCTTGGCCAAAGGGTGCAAAGCTTCAGAAGATAAAAGAAATAAGTTGTGGAGATCTACTGTACAACATGGTGACCATAATTAATAATAATGTACTATATATTTGAAAATGGCCAACTGAGTAGATATTAAATGTTTTTGCCACAAAAAAATAAGTATATGAAGCAATGGGCATGTTAATTAGCTTGATTTGATCACTGCACAATGTATGCATGTATCAAAACTTCACATCATATCCCATAAATATACATGATATTATTTTAAAAAGAAAATTATAAAACATTACTGAGGAACAAGCAGAAAAGGCTACAAATAGACACACATTCCAGTATCAGAACACTTGATAATTTTTAAAATGCTAATTTATGACCACTGCCTCCGTGTTAAGACAGCAAAAATCATAAGGTTTTCCTCCAGGGTCCATTTGCTTCTGCCTGGTTCATGGAAACTGCTGCACTTTCAACCCCTTGGCCAGCCTGCAGAGGTCTGCAGCCATCACTGTGGGAGCCCACCAACCAGCAGGCAGGCACAGATCCATCAGCGTCGCTGGAGCAAGGTCTTTGCACCCAAACAACAATGGAAGGTAGCTCACATTGATATTTTCAAAGCCAGCTTCCATGAAGGATGAGAGGTCGTGTGGAAGCGCTGAAAGCAACGGGGTAGCAGGGCTGGTAGGTCTGCTCCAGGGACAGGATCTGGTGCTCGTATGTTCTGTGACTTGCTGCAGGTGACCTTGCATGGGCCCCATTTCCTCATCTGTAAAATGGCAACTGCATCCCTGGCTATCTCACAGGGTTGTTGTGAGAGTCAGATGAGAAACCTGATATAAAAGTGGTTGGCAAAGTCTTATGGGCTCTACAAATGGAAATGCAAGTGGATTCCAGTATACTATACCATGATCATCATGTACAGCTACAGAAATAAAATTGTTCTGATTTTTATCTCTTCAAAATATAAAAACAAATTGTATAGTGAATTAAATAGTAGCCCCCAAAAGATATGTCCGTAAAGAACCTGCTATTGTGACATTCTTTGGATAAAGGATCTTCATAGATATAATTAGGAGTCTTGAGATGAGGTCATCCTGGCTTATCCAGAAGAATTCTAAATCCAGTGACAAGCAAGACACAAACACAAATAGAGAAGGAGATGTGAAAATGGAGGCAGAGATTGGAGTTACATGCTACAAGTCCAAGAACGCCTGGAGTCACTAGAAGCCAGGAGAGAGGCAAGAAACAGATTCTCCCTCCGAAACTCCAGAAGACATCAACCCTGCTGAAACCTTGATTTCAGACCTCTTGTCTCCAGGACTGTGAGAGAACAAAGATCTGTTGTTTTAAGCCACAGGTTGTGGTAATTTGTTATGGTAACCACAGGAAACCAATACAAATGGCTAGCTAGATGGTGGCCAAATCTGAAGCAGATGTTTGGAATGGATATAAGGTATTCACAAAATTCAATTTGAGGTCCCTGGTGGCACACCAAAGAAAGAGTCAACCTAAACTGATATCTAACAAGAGGTCTGTGTGACAGGCAAACAGAAAAAAAGCATGCCCTAAAAAGAAGGATGCCCTGGGCAAAGAGAACAAACAGGGTCCGACTGTGAACCTTACATCAGAAGCCTCAAGGGCAGGTGTTCTGGGAATGCAGAATTTGCGGTCAAACTTGCATTCACTTAGGCCACCCTGACACTACAGAGTGAGCAGCAGTGTGGGGTCATTCTGTTATCAGAGACAGCAGACTCTCCACCAGCACAAGAAGCCAGCTACAGGAGGAGAAACTCTCCCAGATAGTAGATACAACAAAGAGGAGAGGATCAATAGAAAAGGGATCAGTAGACAAAATCTCTTTTCAAGTCAGAAAAAAGATTTTAAATTATTTACAGCTCTTGCCTACCCCTCAAAAACGAAATATGTGTGTGTGTCAGTGTGTGTAACGATTCCTAGGAACAGACTGATATGTGTTAGAGGAAAGAGGAAGAAGAGAATTTGTTACGGTAACCAGAGGAAACCAGCACAAATGGCTAGCTGGTCACCATCCAAATGGTGGCCAGAAGCATTTGGATTCCCACAACCTGCAGCTTAAAACAACAGACATTTATTCTCTCACAGTCCTGGAGACCAGAGGCCTGAAATCAAGGTGTCAGCAGGGTTGATGTCTTCTGGAGTTTTTGAGGGAGAATCTGTTCCCTGCCTCTCTTTCTCTTGATTGAGAAACCTCGAGGATTGTCTTTCTCAGATGACAGAGACATGTGATTAAAAAACACTGTGTGCACAGGCATAATTAAGGCACATTTTTTAATATAGTGAAATGTCAGGGTTGGATTTTACATAGTTTACCATAAGAACCTCTTCTCTGGGCTGGAGGAGAATGTTCCTCCAAGCTGGTAGACATTGCTGCATACAATTCAGCCTAGTCCCTCCTGATGGCAGTGTTTTGTCCCCATCAAGGACAATAGGAGCATTGCCAGAAGCCAGAATAGAGGCCAGTCAAGAACCTGCAATCCAGGGAAAACACCCATCAGTAAGGTGCTTTGGGCAACTATTATAGCTTCCAAACGGCATAAATTTTGTCTATGTGACCGAAATCCTGCCAGTTCTGTCAGCTCAGGACAAAGGTCTGGAGGGCATATCAGCATATCTATCCTAAGGCAGTTCTGTTAGAGGGAGATGTCAAACGGCAGAATGAGGGGAGAAGACTAGACTAGCGACTATTGAGCTCCTCTCATACGCTCAGTCCTACCTGCAGGTTTCCAGCTCAGGCTCAGCTAGCCCATGTGCTGACATCAATCTCTGTGTTTCTCTAAACTGTTACGTCTTTGGCCTCCCCAAGAATCACACAATGGAAATTAAATACCCACGGGGCAATGAGTTCCCGCCATCATGGGATAAACACCCCAAAAGGCACTGGTTTGATTTCTGGAAAATGTTCAGTTCAAGCCTGAATGTGGGAAGAAGCAGGAATGGGGGATGGAAGGATCAGACTCTTCCTCCAGCAGAAGCTACTGTGGGTGGCTGGCCAGCAGTTAGCTCCAATTCAGGGCAGCGGGGTGATAAGGAAGGGACGGCCAACGCAAACCAATAAATCTCTTCTTCCAAGCGACCTTTTATCTGAAAATGTCACAAAAAAAAAATCTAGACAGGAAATTTGTAATCCTAAAGCAGTAGCCCGATACACTTATTAGCTGTAACTGAGTTTCCCAAAGATGCAAGATGAGTTAATTGAGTGCTCACGCTTAAAATGGAGACCTTAACTGCAGGCCTCTTCTACCCATTTAAAACTTAGAAAATCACAGTGTTCCTGATGAGAATCAAGATAGGCAGACCACTTAAAGAAATATGCCCAGGAACCACTGGACACAAACACACCCAAACAGCTGGTCCCTCTTCTGTACCATTTTATAAGTAAGTAAATATGACTTTTCCATGAGAAGGCACTAAATATGTAAGGTCTTGTTGTATTTAATGCCCAAACAGGGCCCAGGATGCTAAGGCCTGACTCGTAATTTGTCTACGTGTTCAGTCATCACCTCTAAAGTGGTTCTTTCAACTTGAATGAGAAACCGCAAATAATACACTCTGCAATGGTATATATATACACACATCTATACATAGGTTTTATACATAATATATAATATATATTTAATACATAT
>NW_012116289.1:3947725-3953056 GCF_000951035.1 Colobus angolensis palliatus | reverse complement strand
TAGACGCCAGGGATACTACTCAACACCCTAAAATGCACAGGGTAGCCCCTCCCAGCAAAGAATTATTCCATCCAAAATGTCGGTACTGCCCAAATTGAGCATCGTGACATTGATCCTTTTTCCTTCATCATCTGGCTCCACATTTCACCAGTCTGGTCTCTCTCTGCCTTACAACTCTGCTACCAGTAAAAACAAGCAAGCAATTCTGCAATGACAGCAGCTTCCCTGACTCTCCACTTGTCAGTTCTTAGTTGCAAAGCACTGAATTCACTCCACCTAATTTAAACAGAAAATAAATCCATGAAAGGATGTCAAGTAGCTCATAGAATTTCCAGGGAGGCAGAGAGTTTACATTGAGGTGAAGCAGCTGGAGCGATGGCCAAACCACAATCCAGTCGATGCCACGCAGGCACTGATGGTGCCCTTGCCACCTCCACTACTAAAAGATTAAGTCCGCCCAGCCCCTGCTCCTCTCATTGCCTACTTCTGAATTGGAGTCTCACACAGTTGGGTCCGATGGGTAGACATGACTGGGCGATATGTCTGTGGCCCAGATGCAGGAGGACGGATCAGTGAGCCATAGCTTCTGTCTTGAAGAGGCAAGACGGATAGTGTAGAAAATTCTCCAAACACAGGAAAGATGTTCCAAAGATACTAGTGTCCACAAATATAACTAATGTCTACAGCAACCCCCACCTCCAGGGCCAGTGCTCTGCCATCAAGCCCTGCTTTTACCCAGTTTCATGGTCTAGTTCTAAGTTCTTGGTTCTGTATTACGCATCTGGGCCTCCAATGAGCTAAACACTCTATGTCCTGTTTTCCCTTCTTACTCCACTGTGCCCCCTGCAGCCCATTATATCCCAGCTTCTTCTTCTCCAAGGGAAAGAACGGGTGCTCGGGTCAGGACAGCATTGTTGGCAACTGGGCAGGCAGGTGGAGTCACTGCACCAAGTTCAACGTTGCTGTGCGTGTGGATTTGTCCCTTTTGAGTTCTCCTCCTCTTGAGGCCCTTCCTGCCCCACGTCTGCAGAAGTGAGGATGCCTGGGGCCTACTTCCTCGGAGTACCTTCAGTCATCTCTTGCTCTCTCCTTTTTTCCCTCTTTTTTTAGAAGTCAGAATTATGAATGTTTCTGGGCTACCTGAGCAGCCCATCATTTTTTCCCTTTTGAATATTCTCATCTCTCGCAAGTTGAAGTCAGACTGCTGCTCTGGCCTGAGAAAGTCTGTGGCAGAAGCAGAAGCAGAGGCCAGTTCTCCTTTTGGCGCTGGGAGCACTCCTGTCTCTGTGCTTCTTTCTGCAGCACGCTGGCATGTGTGTGCATATGCATGTGTGTTTTGTGCACCTTCATGTCCATGGACTTCCCTTAGATCAGAGCGGTAAAATCCAAGACTCCAGCTTGCGACTAGAGGAAATAGGGACTGCCTGCCTTTTAGTCTGCTTTGATTAAGGGCCACTGGATGTAGCAGTCCCACATTCAAGTCCTGATCCTCCCTCTTAATAACCATGCAAACTTGGGTGATTTACCTAAACTTGCTGAGTTACAGAGTTCTCAGCTGTAAATGAGATCATGAAGGCTTCCTCAGAGCCATCAGGCCTGAATGAGAAGGCACACGCAAAGTGCCTAGCACATCATGCACCGTGTCTCAGCATTCTGCTGGTCTCCTGGGAGGTCAGAAGACATGAATATTATTTTATCTCATTTGGAAGCGTTCATGCCACCTCTGAGGGCAACATATGTTTTTCCATCTCAAAATCATTACAGAATAGGGCTAGGAAGAAAGTGGTGAGGGGGGAGTTTTCAAAACCCTGAGCAAAGAAGTCTGCTAGAGCAGTGCCCAGAAAGATGTTGAAGTCTCATGTCCAGTGGAGTGGTATGCAAGAGTCCCTGCAAGTGTCCCTCATGAGCCCCAGGACAGGGGCCAGAGGTCATGGTTTGAGTGAACCTCCCTAGAAGTAACATCCTGGTCCAGAAAGAAATCTCCTGATCCCCAAAACTTTTCCCACCCATTCATTGGAAATTCGTGCTACGGAAACACACATTTTCCTGTACAGTGAAAGAGCTTAAAATGCAAGTACTGTATATCCTCATTGTGAAATAAATACTCACTGAAATTTATTTGTAAGTCCTAAAACTTGGGCGCTTTCAAAGCCATTCACAGACATGCATAGAGTGGCAACAAAATTTGAGCTGCAGATGCTCGTGCGCCCGGCTGAGGAGGAACAAAACAAACCTCTGCCTTCCTGTTTCAGCTCTTATGCTATAAACAAGCATCCTTTTCATGATCTATTTAGTGTCACTTTTTCACATTTTTGTGCTTTCTGTTGGTGGCCTCGCTGTTTGAGATGGCCCTCCTGCATGATGCTGAAGTGCTGTCTAGTGTTCCTAAATGAAGGAAGGCGAAAATACTTGTGTTGGATGAGGTTCATTAGGGCATGAGTTACAGTGCTGTTAGCCATTAATTCAATATGAATGAGTCAACAATGCAGTACATCCAGAAAAGGAAGAGGAAACACACCAAACTGTGTGTGAGTCCTCTCTGGAAAGTGCTAAAGTAACATCTACAGTGCATGCCGAAGCTACGGAAAACACAGAAAAGCTCAACATCTGTGGATTCAAGAGATGACAACCAACCACAAAAAAGGGTAGTGGACGGACAGCATTGTTGTGAGGCTGAAAGCCAAAGAAATTTATGATGACATTATCAAAATTAAAATATTGTTTTATTATTTAAAACACTGCATTTAATTACCTGTTTGTAAGAAATACCTATTTTTAAAAGTGTCTTCAGACTGAAATATACATAAAACAAGGTTATATATTGATCAGCTGGTAAAAATGGTGTGACCAGAAACTCAAGAGAACCTCATGCTGTATTTCTCCTGGAAGCAAATATTCCCTAATTCAGTGTTTGCGGCAACTTTGTAGGACGTAACTACTCTAAATAATAAGAATCAACAGTAGCACCTCAGGAAGGGACTCTCAGAATCAATGTCACACTGAAGTGTGAATTCCTGATGGTGTCTGCTTTCCTGAGAGCACATTTGAAAGGCTCACTGAATGCCTGGTAGAAGATTCAGTGTAAAGAAATAGAGGAAGTCCCGAGGGAAGGACAAGTGGGAGTAAAAGACCAACTTCTGCTTCCCCACAAGATTGTAGCTGCAGCAAAATGGAAATGATTTGCTCAAGACCAAAGAGCTTAGTGACCATGGAACTTGGGCTTACAGTTCAGGTCTGTCCTCTCTTCCCTTGCCCCCAGAGTTTTAGAAAATTTTCTTCATGCCAATGTTCAAGCATGCACTATGCATGCCAGCAGGCACCCCAGCTGTGCCAGGACTGCCCATCCCCAGCTAGCCACCAGCTGTGAGTCTTGGAACAGAGGAATACCACACAACACGATTCAGCCTAAGGGTAGTTCAGAAAATAGCCAGGCTGGAGAATGAGCAAATTCTTACCATTGAACCTGCTATTCTAAGGTTTAGGATCATTCCTGATCCACTCAACAAAGAATGACATTTGGCCAGGTGCAGTGGCTCACGCCTGTAATCCCAGCACTTTGGGAGGCCGAGGCAGGTGGATCATGAGGCCAAGAGATCGAGACCATCCTGGCCAATATGGTGAGACCCCCGTCTCTACTAAAAATACAAAAATTAGTTGGGCATGGTGGCACATGCCTGTAGTCCCAGCTACTCAGGAGGCTGAGGCAGGAGAATCATTTGAACCCGGGAGGCAGAGGTTGCAGTGAGCTGAGACTGCGCCACCACACTCCAGCCTGGCAACAGAGCAAGACTCTGTCTCAAAAAAAAAAAATGACATTTCTCAGTCCAAAAGATCACGCACAAAAGTACATGCCTGGTAACATTAACAACAACAAAAATGATACAGCAATATTTATTGAGTGCTTACCCCATGCCACCCATTGAATTCAGTGTTTAATATGTTAGATAACTTGTAGAGCTTAGGGTCCATCAGAGTTAAGCCAATTAGTGCAGCATTTTAAGGATGCTGGTTTGTACAGACAGGGAGGTTCCTCATAGGCAGTGTTATTTCTGTAAATCTCACATTGAAATGTGTGTCCTGGCAATGGAGATCACTGAGAACTTAACAATGAGTGTATTACATTATATTAATTATGGAATAAATACTTATCCAACACACATCATGAGAAAGAAGGTAGGCTGGGTCCTAAAGACACCAAGCAGAACAGAGTCTCTGTCTGCAAGAAATTTACAGCTGGCCATGGAGAGGAGTCGTAAACTAACTGAGAGGTAAGCAATGCCCCTGTAAGAAAGGAACCATGGACATGCTGCCTTAGAGGTTTGGAGCATTTCTTCTGCACAAGAGACACGGGGAGACTCTTAGAGGAGGGGACATTTAAACCTGACATAAAGAAAGGACTTGGGGACCAGGGGTTAAGGGGTGGAGTTCCAAAGGCAGGCAGAGTGAAAAGCAAGGGATAGTCCATCACTAGGCAGGAAATCACACAGCAAGCGTGGAGAAGAGAGTGTCCAGCATTTGTAATATTCCAAGCCCTGGGTTACAATGAGGAAACAAAGATGATGAAGACAAGGCTCCTGGCCTTAAGAGGCTCAAGCTTTAGAGCAGTGCTTCTCAATGTGCCCATCCACAACAAGGAGCACACACCCAAATGAAAAGCACCCTGCTGATCCTTTTCTTAGGATAGTCTGGCTAAGAAACAAGTGAACTGGCCTAGCAACAGAACTGATTTACATTTCAGCCCATGCTCACCCCATCACAGACCAGCAGCTGGTGTGCAACCCATGCTTGGAGCCATACTTCTGCAGGCCAACGGCCTCCAGAATGAGTGCATGCAAGAAGACTTATTCAGGTACAGAAAGAAAATATTAAAATTTCTTCATACACAGGGCCTGAAATCTTTGAAGCCAGATGTTCTTTGGCTTACCAACATTTTTCCCTGATGCTAGAAAGGCAAAATAGTGCATATGCCATGCACTTATTACATACCATACTGGCTGGGCACAGTGGCTCACACCTGTAATCCCAGCACTTTGGGAAGCCAAGGCAGGTGGATCACGAGGTCAAGAGATCGAGACCATCCTGGCCAACATGGTGAAACCCCGTCTCTACTAAAAACACAAAAATTAGCTGAGCGTGGTGGTGCACACCTGTAGTCCCAGCTATTTGGGAGGCTGAGGCAGGAGAATCACTTGAACCTGGGAGGCAGAGGTTGCAGTGAGCCAAGATCGCGCCATGGCACTCCAGCCTGGCAACAGAGCAAGACTCTGTCTCAAAAAAAAAAAATGACATTTCTCAGTCCAAAAGATCACGCACAAAAGTACATGCCTGGTA
>NW_012116289.1:3929452-3947215 GCF_000951035.1 Colobus angolensis palliatus | reverse complement strand
AAAACAACAACAACACAACACACAGAAAAAAAAAAAAAAAAACCCGACACTGGAGGACACAGCCTCCCCCATGGGTAGGTGGGTTATGAATACTGAGTCTTGCAATTAAACAGATGCATTCAGGAGCAGGACTGGCCTGGACAGTGGTTCCCCTGCAGAGTCAGCGCTTTCTAGTTGGAGGAATTGAAAGAAATGTGTCCTTCCTGTTCACTATCCAGAGAAAGGGGAGGGGGTCTTGGCGGGGCTGTGTCTCACCAATCACGTTGTCATTCCTCCTTTCCAGGGTACAGGGAGAGAAAGGCAGAGTCTGGAAGGAAACACAGAGTCAGGAGAAACACTCTATCCCTGCCCAAAGCCTCCAGCCAGGCCAAAGCTGGTGGGATCCCAGATGCCACCTGCCTGCCCTCAGCCTCCAGGCCACACTCCCCTGCAACACACTCCCTGCCATTTGTTTTTCAATTGATCCATTGGTCCTGGAGGTCTGAGGCCAAGTCCTATCCTCCCATCCTCCCTCCACCTGCAGATCTAACAGGAACCATAACAAGGCACAGGTGGGCCCTGTGGCCCACTCTCCAGGCCTCTTGCCCCCTCGCATTACTGGCCTGCTATAGCCAAGCTGTCAGCAGCGCTGCAGTTCTTGGAGGTCCGCCTCTTCCTGGCTTCCGCACATCTGTGGGAAGCTCGCGGTGGGTGTTGGGGGAGGAGTGGGAATTGTGTAAACGTGGCCGTCCTGCAGGCCTGCACACGCCTGCTCTCAAATTGCCAAGGAGAGCCCCTTAGCACAGCACTGGCCTCCAGGAAGCCGAGAGCCAGGAAGCCGAGAGCTTGGCAAAGCTAACCAACCGGCCCAGGGCACACAGCAAGGGGCAGCAGGGCTGGGCAGGAATGCGGGTCTACCAGGCTCTGTCAGGGGCCCAGCTCCTCGCTCACCCACCATGCTTGGATGCAAATGTGCCAGGAGCACTGGCAATAACCTGCAGTAAAACCTCACTTAAGGCAAACCTCCCACTGCTGGGACTCTGCTTGTTTGTAAAATGGGACTAACACTTTCCTACCAGTGGAAATTATGAGGATTTGGGAAGATGATCATAAGACCATGCAGACTAACATATTCTGGAAATTAAAATGTCATGTCAAATATAAGGGATTATTGTTACTGCTCCCATCATGATGGTCCTGAAACCCACAAAATGAGAATGAGGGAAGTGATTTCTAACCATGCCACTGCCTCCCACTGCAGCCTAGAAAGGTCCAGTGACACTGGGGCCTTTCCTAAGGGGTTCATCCTAAGGGGTTCAGGCATTGACCAGCGACACCCCAGGTACACAATAGAGCCTCAAGGGGAAGGGAGATCTGGCCCCCACTCACCTGCAGAAACAGAACTTGTCCCGCTTTCCATATCCTTCATTCCAGAAATAGCCAGGCACCCTCCGTGGGTTGTGGGGAGCACTGTGGGCTGCTGGGTTTTGATTTTCCCCAGAACTGATCAGAGAAGAGCAGTTCCAGAGCCAGCTGAGCAGGAATGGGGGTCGTGTTGAATTCCCCCCACTTAGCTAAACATTCTCCCTTGGTTAAACTGGCTGAGTCTGGAAAAAGTAAATATTTTTAGAAAGTCAAGCCCAGTGATTTTGTTTTCTAAATCTATGCTAGCATGGTGTCTGGACAGAAGAAATGTGGGTTCCGATGGGGTTTAGGGAACAGAAATTGGTATTTGAACACCAACTGTGTATCAGACACAAAGCTGGGCATGTTCACATTCCTCTCCTTCCTTCTCACAGCAGCCTTGGAAGGAAAGATGTCATGATCATTTTATCGTAAATGAAGAGAAGCTTGAAGAGGCTGGGCGGCCTGCTATAGACACACAGGTGACAAGCCACAGAACTGGGTCCAGACTCAGCCTGGCTGTTTACCATGCCCATGCCGTTTCCAGGACACCCTGCTCTGCTGATCAATTTAAGATATCCCTTTATTGCCGGATGGCCAAAGAACAGACAGACTGTAGAATGCCAGTGCCTCTTATTTTCTCTCTTTGTCTGTTCAAAAATATCATAATTTTTCTCCTTGCGGATTAGAAAACTAGCCCCTTTGAATTGGCCAGGCATGGTGGTACACGCCTGTAGTCCCAGCTACTCGGGAGGCTGAGGCAGGGGAATTGCTTGAACCAGGGAGGTGGAGGTTGCAGTGAGCCGAGATCATACCGCTGCACTCCAGCCTGGGTGACAGAGTGAGACCCCGTCTCAAAAATAAATAAATAAATAGAAGCCCCTTTGGACAATAAAATGGTGGTGTTGACTTTTCCATCTCACCTAATAAAGTCATACCTGAGACTGGGCAATTTATAAAGGAAAGAGGTTTAATTGTCTTACAGTTCCAAGTGGCTGGGGAGGCCTCACAATCGTGGCTGAAGGCGAACAAGGAGCAAAGTCACGTCTTACATGGCAGCAGGCAAAAGAGCTTGTGCAGGGGAGCTCCCATTTACAAAACCATCAGATCTCTTGAGACACATTAACTACCATGAGAGCACTATGGGGGAACCGCCCCTATGATTCAATTATCTCCACCTGACCCTGCCCTTGACACATGGGGATTAATACAATTCAAGGTGAGATTTGGGTGGGGACACAGCCCAACAGTTTCAGAGCGATACCTTTAGAAGCTGGCATAGAGGTCCCTAGGTTGCCCTGATTTCATTTCGTCCTCACTTACTAGATTCAGGCTAGCATGTGATGCTGCTGAAAGGCGGAAGACAGAGAGATCAGGGTGAATCAGCCAATTCCCAGAGGTGGTGTACCTGTGCCTGGGCCCAGCCGTGGTGATCACCAGACGCTCCCTGGAGGAAGTCAGGCCTCTTCACAACAGCAACAGGCCCAGTGGTCTCTGGTCCTACAGCCCAGGGAGTGACAGGGCGTCCCTCTTTCTCAGGGTCACATGTCCCTTTCCTTGACCCCCTTTCCTTGCTGGGACTTGTAACCCAACATGAGAGGTGCTGGGTCCAGTTTAGACTTGAAATGAAAGGGTAGATTTGAAAAGGTCTGGAAGAAAGTGTTAAACATTGTTAAAGAGATTGAAGATGAGAAAGACAGAGAGAGAGAGAGAGAAAGAGAGAGAGAGAGAAAAGGAGAGTATAGTCACTTTGACCGGAGAAGGAGGACACAGCTGAAATGCAATCAACTCCTTATTTTGTATGCATTGAAAATCTGAAGACTTTACAATAGAATCTTCTTTATGTCATTGGGCATTTACCACATGGTAGACACTGGTTGCCCACCCTACCCGCATTATCTGGAGTAAAGGTACTCCTTCCAAATCCATACTGCATACGCATTGATGCCTTTAGAGAGAAAACAGAGGAATGACAACAGAGAAGAAGAGGAGGAAAGGGAGGGGTAAGGAGTCCCTGCTGTTGTAAAGGAGTTGAGCACTGACACACTCTAATCTGTTGAGATCATATTTTCCACTCTAAATTATTAATTTGCTGCGCTGGTTTCCACCCAGTGCTTAGTGCTATACCTGGCATGTGGTAGGCTCTCAGTAAAAATTTGTTGAAGTATGTGAATACACAATTTTTTTATTTTTTACTTAAAGTTCTGGGATACATGTGCAGAACGTGCAGGTTTGTTACATAGGTATACATGTGCCATGGTGGTTTGCTGCACCTATCAACCCGTCATCTAGGTTTTCAGCCCAACATGCATTAGTATTTGTCCTAATGCTCTCCCTCCCCTTGCCCCATACCCCTCGACAGGCCCTGGTGTGTGATGTTCCCCTCTGTGTGTCCATGTGTCCTCATTGTTCAACTCCCACTTATGAATGAGAACATGTGTACACAAATCTTTTTTAGTGGGTCCAGAGATTGAAGTTTCTAGATTTACAAATCTTGAACCCACCTTAGTGGGAGAAGGTTTACCTGAGTGGCCAGCAGCAGCCCAAGATGACACCTATGCCTCTTTGTTAACCATCAACACCACCAGTTTCAACACAGCTTTCCCCTAACCAAGAAGCCATTTCTGCACCTGCATGAGAAATACGGGCCCACCCCTCAGAAAGAAGCTGGAAATCTGGACAAAAGACCCTGTGACCTACAATTGTCCACTTAACCCCACAGGGAAAAGTTTAAGAGAAAAGTATTTCACAAAAGCCAAAGCACATGGCCAAGCTGTTAGTTCACTGAACTCATGCCTGGTGCCTTGTTGCAAGTATGAGTTCAAGGTCTGGAGAGCATTCATGGAATGTGACTGATGGATGCATTTCTTCTTACACCTAATTCCTCTAACTGCTGTGAAATAGTTCCCAAGCCTTCATTCACTGGTCTAATTTCAAAGCAGATTCCCTTAGAAGTTTCAAGTGGGCAGAATGAAGAAAAGAGTCAAGCATGAGAAAATCCAGAGCATGGTCAGGAACCAACTACTCAGAAACTACAAATATTAGAAATAATGGCCAGGTGCAGTGGTTCATGCCTGTAATCCCAGCACTTTGGGAGGCCGAGGCGGGTGGATCACCTGAGGTCAGGAGTTCAAGACCAGCCTGCCCAACATGGTGAAAACCCATATCTACTAAAAATACAAAAAATTAGCCGGGCGTCATGGCAGGTGCCTGTAATCCCAGCTGCTTGGGAGGCTGAGGCAGGAGAATTGCTTGAACTCAGGAGGCAGAGGTTACAGTGAGCTGAGATCATGCTGCTGCACTCCAGCCTGGGTGACAAGAGTGAAACTCGATCTCAAAAAAAAAAAAGAAAAGAAAAGAAATAATAATTTTTGGCTAGGTGCAATGGTTCATGCCTATAATCCCAACAGTTTTGGAAGCCAAGGTGGGAGGACTGCTTGAGCCCAAGAGTTTGAGACCAGCCTGGGCAACATAGGGAGACCCCATCTCTACAAAACTAAAAAAAATTAGTCTGGCATGGTGACACATGCCTGGGGTCCCAGCTACTTGGAAGGCCGAGATGTGTGGATGCTTGGGCCCAAGAAGTTGAGGCTGCAGTGAACCACGATTGTGCCACTGCACTGCAGCTTGGGCAAGAGAGTGAAACCTTGACTCAAAATATATATGTGTATATATATATTTGTAACTACTATTTGCCTATATATTTAGATCTCACCTTCTTCCAATAAATAGATTTAAGACACATACACATACATGCATAATCTTTCCATGGAAGGAATAGTGAGAAGGAAAGATATTTGATTTAGGAGCAAGACAGCCTGGATTCACATTCTGTTCTCCCCCTAAATCAGTGTATGACCTTGGACTAATGCCTCTGGCCTCAGTTTCCTCATTTGTAAAATAAAGATAAAAGTAGCACCTACCTCATAGGAATGTTGTGTGGAATGAACTCAACTTGAGGCTCGAAAAGAAATATTAATCACCTCTACTGACCATTTATTAAATACTGAGACTGTACTAGATACTCTTTTATACTGAGATTCAATACAACTCACAACAGCTTTATAAAGTAGGTATTACTAGTCACATTTCATACATGAAATACTAGAAGCTCAGAGAGGTTGGTAATTTGACCAAAACAACATGGACAAAGGGAAAGGCTGGTATTTGAATCCTGGTCTTCCCAAATAAAAAATAATAATAATAAAAAATAAACCAAGGCTGTAGACAACACTGCTTCCCAGATCCTGAGTCATCCCATGATGGTTCCTTATTCTCATAATGAAGGGAATCAACCTGCCCTAAATGCCACCCCTCTGAATTCTCACAATTAAGTAATTTCTACACATGTGGAAGATAACATTCAAATTTAATGCCTAGGTCTGACTTGTCTACACCTATGATATTAAGAAAGACCACACTGGCAGAAACAGACTTCATACAGTGCAAGAAGACCACAGCCATCACTGAAAACACCATCCTTTCCCAGTGCTTAGGGATTGCTTGTGTAGGTCAGCCTGTGTTCCAAAGGCTTTTGTCTGTAACACCCTCAGTTAATTCACAAGCTAGCACAGTACAAGATCGTGTAATAGTATTCACATGGACTCAATCAATGATAGGCTTTACTATTCACTCATTTTATCTTCAAAACTACATTATGAGATACTTATCTCCATTTTACAGAAGGAGAACCCAAAACTTAGAGAACAAAGCTACTAAATAGCTGAATTCATTATGTATTGCTGCATTACAAATTACTCCAAAATTTCATAGCTTAAATCAATAATAAACATTTATTGCATCGCACAGTCTCTGTGGATCAGGAGTTTGAAAATGCCTTGGATGGGTGGTTCTAGCTTAGGACTTCTCACGAGGTTGCAGTCAGGACGTCGACTGGGACCACAGTCATTGGAAGGCTTGACTGGGGATGAAGGATCTGCTTCCAAAGTGGCTCACTCACGTGGCTGGCATGCTGACACTGGCTGTTGGTGGGAGGCCTCAGTCATACTCCATATGGGCCACTCCACAGGCTGCTTGAGTATCCTCATATCATGGCAGCTGGCTTCCCTCAGAGTGAGCAATCCAAAATTCAGAGAGCTCAATAGAAGTTTATCCTTTTTAGAACTCAGCCTTGGAAGCCACATAGTGTCACCTCAATCGCATTCTATTGGTTAGGAACAAATCATTAAGTCCAGCCCACTCTCAGTGGAAGAAGTAGACTCCATTTTGGAGGGGGAAGTACATCAGAGAATTTACGACATATTTTTAAATCACCACAGAGGCAGAACTGAAATTTCCATTTCTCCCTTTCTAACTTAGAACTCCAGCTCTTTTCTTGATACCCAAGGCAGGAAAAATGTGGCATCGCCATTTCCACAGTTCACCTCCACCTCCATAGCAGATGTCATGAGCAACCCCAGAACTCATTCGGCCGCAGCTGGACCTGGCCTCAGAATCTCTCTCACGCCGTCCCCATGGAAGTCACCGCCCATCAGATGGAGCTGGCACACAAGTAGAAATGTAGTGCATCCTGCCCATACCACAGCTATAGAAAAAAACTCACAGGTACGTTAGGTTTCAGTATCTTAGAGCCCCTAATCTTATGGATCACCTCTGAGACACTCTATAAAACAAGATTTGTAATAATAAACCCCTCTCCCAAAAATTCTCTAAAAAGGAAAATGCTTTAGCAAACCTCGTGTTCTAACTTTTAGAAGGTCTTCTCAATTCCAGAACTCCACCGTAATTATGCGCTCTCACCCCACCCCAGAAATGTCATTTATGCCTGTAATGACAGGAAGAGAGGCCTGCGGGTGGCATCTGCTGTTTTCTTAACTTGATACAGTGTTTGTCACCCACAGGCGCACACTGGAATCACCAGTGCCGAGGCCTGGTCCCCATCCCGGAGACTCCGATGTAACTGACATGAGGCCCGGGGACTTCTCAAGACTCCCCAGGTGATTCTAATGATGTTCAGCCAGTCTGAGAACAACTAACTTAGCACCTCGTTTTCATTGCCAAATAGGTGATTCTCTGTGCATTCATTAAACTCTGCCACCTTGTAGTTGGTTAAATGAGCATATTAATAGAACTTAGAGAGTGAAGAATCCCCAGGCTATATCCAACACTTACTGCTCTTTTTCAAAATGTCAATCTCAATTCGACTTTGGATTGTCCTTCCTCAGTAGTTTTTCCCATCTCCATTAAATGAACCAACCCATCTGATTCAATAAAAACCCAAATGTTTTGTGCATTTGTGAGACTTTGACACACTCTTTTCAGAATCACCTCCAGAACTACCTCTGTTTCACACAATGTTCATATCCCTCTATAATTCATCCCAGGTCCACAAAAACATAAGATCACCCTGAAGCAAACATAAAATTCTGCTGATCTGGGAGTTTATAATAGTTTTTCAGTAAACAGTCTTCTCATACCTACACAGTAAACACTTACTTTCCTAGGTTAATAGCTAGGAATTTTTAAATTAGCTCGATAACCTAAATATCAAAATGCCACTCCTCTTTCAAATATCACATCTATCCTAAAAGGGAGATTTTTTAATGTGACAAAAAAGGTTTTACTATTGTTTCGCTATTGCTATTGTTGTTGTTCATATCTTTTAACTTCTCTTGAAATCATACATAAAAACATCTTAAGATTTTTTTAACTTGTATTATTAAGTCAGGGATACATATGCAGGTTTGTTATATAAAGAAACATGTGTCATGGGAGTTTGTTGTACAGACTATCTCCTCATCCAGGTACTAAGCCTAGTACCTATTAGTTATTTTCCTGATCCTCTCCCTCCTCCCACCCTCCACCCTCCGAAAGACCCCAGTGTGTGTTGTTTCCCTCTATGGGTCCATGTGCTCGCATCATTAAGCTCCGACTTATAAGTGAGAGCCTGTGGTATTTGGTTTTCTGTTCCTGGGTTAGTTTGCTAAAGATAATGGCCTGCAGCTCCATCCATGTCTGTGCAAAGGACATAAACCCATTCTTTTTATGGCAGCATAGTATTCCATGATCTATATGTGCCACATTTTCTTTATCCAGTCTGTCATTGATGGACATTTAGGTTGATTCCATGTCATTGCTATTGTGAATAATGCTGCAATGAACATACATGTGCAGGTGTCTTTATAACAGAATGATTTACATCCCTTTGGATATATACCCAGTAATGAGATTGCTGAGTTGAATGGAATTTCTGTCTTTAGGTCTTTGAGGAATCACCACACTGTCTTCCACAATGGCTGAACAAATTTACACTCCCACCAACAGTGTATAAGCGTTCTTTTTTTTAAAAGGATGGTATTTCTAACAGAAACATTTTCATCTGTACACCTTAGCCAAGGCAAGGACAGACCATCACCATATGATATTGAAGACTCCTAGGGGCAGAGGATGGCAGCAGTTCCCTTAACGCAGTTCCCACATTTTATCACACCTAGAGATTACCTGGGAAGCTAATAAACATTCCTTCACCAGGTTGCACCGCATATAGTTTAATCAGAATCACCAGCAGCACAAGACAGGCATTTGTGAACTTCATTGAATTTGTAAAAGTTTCCCAGGTGATGCCTACATACCACAAAGTTTAGAAACTACTGTCTTAACTCTTTATTGCTAAATCTTTACAGATCTGTAAGAAACAATTTTCTACATCCCTAAGCTGTTTTAAGAAAAAAAATCCACTCAGATTTGAGATATTTGCAAATAAAAGTTTATTTACTGGAATAGACTGTGTTACACTGTAAGGCACTTGAGAAATCTAAATGTCTCCTTATTTGCTAAGTTTTAAAATTAAAACAGAACACATCAGAACATATTCTTCAATAAATTTTTCAGTGAATTATTACCCTTTGGACTTGGAGCCTAAACAAAAGTATACTTTATGGTTTATAAATGGGCTCCTCTTTCTCCCTTTACTGTAGTTAGCTGACTTCTCTAGTTATGACATAAATGTTTCACAACTAAAGATCAAATATGAATTGATACCAAATATCAGATATTTAATCATGAAAAATAAATTGCTTAGATTTCAATTGTAAAGGATAAGCATTTATTAGCTTAACTCACAAAATAACCATCTGCATCACTTTTTGATTTTTTTAATCTTAGGCTACTGCCTTGTGATTTAATGCATGTAGCTTCTTTGTATAATTTATTCTTGTATAGTATCTTTATTTTTAATGTACGTGTGTCTTATCTCACAAAGACCTGTAAGAGAAAGGATCATGTATATCAATGAATATTTATTGAGCATCTGCTATGTGCCTGGATCTGTATTAGCCGAGAAAGTTTTCCCACAGCTGTATTATTTAATTTGCAGTTTACAAGTTGTTATTCAGTGGTAAAATCAACTTAGTGGCCTAACCACCTTTTTTGTTAATGACGTAGTATAAAATGGAAGCAAATAGCAAGGAATAGCAAGTAGCAGCATGCTTCTCACATAATGAGAATACGTTTTGACTGGGTGCTGTGGCTCATGCCTATAATCCCAACACTTTGGGAGCCTAAAGCAGGAAGAATGCTTGAGCTCAGGAGCTCAAGACCAGCCTAGGCAATACAGTGGGACCCTGCCTCCACAAAAAATTAAGAAATTAGCTGGATATGGTGGCACGTGACTGTGGTCCCAGCTACTCAGGAGGGAGTTTGAGGCAAGAAGAATGCTTGCACCCAGGAGGTCGAGGCTGCAGTGAGCTCTGCTCATGCTACTGCACTCCAGCCTGGGCAACAAAGTAAGGCCATCTTAAAAAAAAAAAAAGAAAGAAAAAGAAAAAAGAAAAGAAAACAGAGAGAATAAGTTTCATTTAGCAATATTTTGTTTCACTAAATGAAACAAAGGGGTGTGTGTGTGTGTGTATGTGTGTGTGTAGGTAGGTAGGTAGGTAAAATGGATCTCGATGTAAAATATTTTTCTTCATTAAAAGGGTTTGGAATGTATGCTATAGAGCAGTATTCTGTGTGTCATAGCGTTCTATAAGTATGGATTAAATGGTTAAAGTCAAAATTCTTGGAAATGGAATTTTTGTTCATTTATTTGTTTTAGTTTGTTTAAAAAAAAAAAAAAAAGCTGGCAGCAGCTTCTCAGGCTAGGAGAACAGAAAGTCACCTTGGAACAGATATTCATTTAGCAACTCTGAGCACTTGAGGAGTCTCTTATCCGTATGTAAACATACAGAGCTGAGGCCTCCTGTTGGGAGAAAAGAGTTCAAGACCTCTGGCCTGGAGGGCTGAGATTCTCTCTGGTGTGCAGAGCTGGTTTGCAGGGAAAGTGTGTCTCTTTGTCTAAGTGCCAAGAAGCCACCTGAGACAGTAAGAGATGGAGCCCTGACTTTCCATTTAGAGGTTCAAAAGGCCTGATACAGACCCAGCCAAGGTCCATGGACAGCAGAGGGGAGTCTGGGCTGGCTTAAAGGCTGTAAGACAGAGATGGCCCCTGCACAGCAACATGGAAGAGGCTTTGACACAGAGAAACTGTGCTTTCTGCTTAGCAGGACTGGCGGGACGCCTTAGAAAATCACACAGAAAAAATAATAAAGATATAACAGTGATTAATATTCTAAACTTTTTTAAATGCATACCAATTATTTGCAGGACTGAAACTTACACACAGTCTGTGATATTCAGGTATATTATAACTTACTAATAGCTACTAATTGTCCATCAAACCCTCATCCCCATGATGTACCATGGGAACTTGTCAGAAGGAGTCATGGCACCATCACAAAAAGACAGACCATCAGATCTTCCGTGCCCCTGATGGAAGAACACAGTGGCACCTGCACAGTGGTTTTGTCAAGCAAAAAATCAAACCTGAAACTGATCAAAGCATCAGATCTGACTACCAGATTATAGTAAATGTGGAGGAGAAGGGAACAATGCCACAGGTGCACTCCACAAAATACAGACTGTGGGACAGGACAGACAGCCCATCTTCTCCAACAAATACATTGTAGAAAAAGAATAGAAGAGAAGACTCTAGATAAAATGACTCTTAAGAGGCACAGCAACGGATTGCAATACTACTCATATCCTGATTTTAACAAACCACAAAACATAATTTGAGAAATCAGGAAAATTGGGACACAGATTGGATAATCGTTTAATTATAGTGAGGGACTGTTGCTTTTGACAGATTTTATATTGGTACTATGATTATGTTCATAAAGAGTCTTTTAGAATTACACTCTGAAAAGCTATGAATGTAAACATAGACTTGCGTCAAAACATGAGGTGAGGAGAAATATCAATGCAAAAACATTGGCCGTGAGTGGATATTAGTCACAGCTGGAGATGGGTACCTGGGATTTTATTATTCTGTTTCTATATGTATATGTTTAGAATTTTTCATTTTCCAAAAGCCATAGGCATGGAATTTTTCATTTTCCAAAAGCCATAGGCACCCCAGTCTTTTTTGTAGGCAGTGTGGACCGTGTCACTTTGCAGCTTCTGTTCTATCACATCCTCAACTCCATCCCCTTCCAATCTGATGAACAGACTCAAAGCAAGTATTTCATTTCATTCAGTGCACTGAAGACTGTACCAGAAACCAGACTTAAACAAAGTGTAAGAACTGACAATAGGTGTAAAATTCCCATGATTGTGATCAATGCAGTGATTCATGCTTGCTGATGTGCATATAATACATATACTATATACAATTTATTTACACTTTAAATTCATTCAGTGGCTTCACCTCAATGAAATGAGAGGAATGCAGTCACACTCAAAGTCTACCCAGAGTTTTACACAGTGTTTCAGTAAAACGAATCATTGTGTTTCACTGCAAGGCACACCATTTGAATGCTGAAAAGACATGTATAAATTGATTGAACCCATCAATCTCTGGGTGCTTACAATATGCCAAGCACAAGTAAATAAAATACAATTATTTTACTATGGAATTATAATAAAGTTATACCTGCATCAGTGGTATGTCACAGGAACCATGAATTGCCACATTGATTCAAGAGTAGAGATTCAAAATGTTGGAATTCAGAGAGGACATTACGGTAACTTACACAAATTTTAAAATATTTCTTGAAAGTGCAAAATGCTACTGGGGTGCAAAGACATTAAAGATAAATTTAAGAATAAGCCACCAACACACTTGACTCATGAAGGTGACAGACTTCAGACAGACTATCTGGTTAACCATTTGCATGAATGTGTGATGATGGATAGAATGTGCAGAAATGTATACAGGAGTTGTGTATCTGTTTCTATTATGTTTCTTTCTCAAGATGCTTAGAAGTGGAAGGTTATATTTGGCACACTTGCTTCCTTATTGAGTCACTGCAACATTTTCATATAATTTTCTTTCCAAATCAATATTTACATGCATTTTAGTAAAATAACCTGCGCTCTCCATCGTTTAAATTGTAGCGTGAACGTTCAGTGGCCTTCCCTTATTATTATAAGAGGCAATAATTTGGCAACAGGGTTTTGTTACTGCAAAGGAAAGAAATGTCTTTGTGGACTTTTTTTCCCATCTATTTTCTTCCTTTCTGCAAACTATCATTTGACAAACACTTAGACATTCTGTGATAAGCAGGAGCGCTTCCTCAGGAACAGGCTCCACAGGTCTGAAAAGTAGCTTTCTTGTGGAGGAGTATTACCTTGTTTTTGAAGATCTGAAGAAGGGTTAGGAGAAAGAATTGACAATCACTTTCTAGGCTAGTTGAATTCCACTTAGAAGAACCAACTTTGTTTTCAATCTTTGTGCCTCGAAAGATGGGAAGCTTTATTCTTGCCTGGTATTTTTTTTATCTCCCTTCCAGGGATAAGTAAGTAATCAGATACCTGCAGTGCATTGAGCTATTTTACCAGTATTTGTTCAGGTGTCTTCTCCGGTTCTTCCAGAGTATTTTTTATTTCTTACAGCTATTGTTTTTCTATGCAGATTATAATAATTATATAAACTTTCAATATTTTGTAACTAACAATCTGATTTGAGATCAATGTAAACCATAATCTAAGTTCAACGCAGCAGTTTAGCGTACAGGAGTGATACGGTTTGGCTCTGTGTGCCCACTCAAATCTCATGTTAAATTGTAATCCCCAGTGTTGGGGGAGGGGACCTGGTGGGAGGTGATTAGATCACGGGGACGGTTTTCCCCATGCTGTTCTCCCGATAGTGAGTGCGTTCTCATGAGATCTGATGGTTTAAAGTGTGTGGCACTTCTCCCCTCACTCTTTCTCTCTCTCCTGCTGCCATGTGAAGAAGGTGCTTGCTCCTTCTTCACCTTCCACCGTGACTGTAAGTTCCCTAAGATTTCCCAATCATGCTTTCTGGTAAGCCTGTGGAACTATGAGACAATTAAACCTCTTTTCTTCACAGATTGCCCAGTCTCAGGTAGCTCTTTCTAGCAGTGTGAGAACGGAGTCATACAATGAGAAAAAAAAACAGGACTGGAAACTAGATGACCTGAATTCAAGTTCCAGCCGTATCACTAGCTACCTGTGTGATCCTGAGCAAGTGAGTTATTTCGTCTACAAAATGAAGAACTCAGAAGATGTTTTTACCTCCTTTAGATGTTTAGACCTGTCATGGTTAACATTGGGTGTCAACTTGATTGGCTTGCAGGATGCATAGATGGCTGGTAAAGTATTGTTTCTGGGTGTACCTGTGAGGGCTTTGCCAGAGGAGATTAACATTTGATTCAGTGGACTGGGAGAGGAAGCCCCACCCTCAGTGTGAGTGGGCACCATCCACTTGTTTGCCAGCGAGGCTAGAACAAAGCAGGTGGAAGAAGGTGGGATGAGCTGGCTTGCTGAGTTCTGGCTTTCATCTTTCTCCCATGCTGGATGCTTCCTCCCATTCCTCCTGCCCTTGGGCATCAAACTCCAGGTTCTTTGGCCTTTGGACTCTTGGACTTACACCAGTGGCTTGCTGGGAGATCTAGGGCCTTTGGCCAGACTGAAGGCTGCACTGTTGGCTTCCCTACTTTTGAGGCTTTTGGACTCAGACTGATCCACTATCAACTTCTTTCTTCCTCAGCTTGCAGATGGCCTATCGTAGGACTTTGCCTTGAGATCATGTGAGCTGATTCTGCTTAATAAACTTCCTTTCATATATACATATATCCTATTAGTTCTGTCCCTCTCGAGAACCTTGACTAATATAAGACCTAAACATTTAGTGCTAAAATTACGTGATTTTGGCTTAGAACTGTCTCACAAGAACTTTTGCTATACTTTGTGAACCAGCTATTCACAAACAAGCCACAGGTCCCCCCACAACTTCTCTCTCTTTCTCTCTCTCCCCTTCTCTTCTCTCTCTTTCTCTCTCTCCTCTTCTCTCCTCTCCTCTCCTCTTCTCTCTTCTTCTTCTTCTTCTTCTTGTTCTTCTTTCTCTCTCTCTTTCTCTCTCTCTCTCTCTCTCTCTCTCTTTCTCTTTCTCTCTCCTTCCTCAGTGATGGGCTGGAAAGCTAACATTCTTGGTTTTCAGACTCCCCTGTGCTCAAGTGGGATGGCCAAGTTCTTTCTAGCCAGTGACATCAGTTGAAATCTCTTGAAGAAACGTTCAGGAAAGCTTTTTTTTTTTCTTTTTGTTAAAAAAAAGAAGAAGAAAAAGACCTGGTGTGACATCCCTTCTCCCTTTCATTTCTTCTTCCATCTTCCTGATTGTGATGTGAACATGAGCCCAAAGCCTCAGCAGCAATCTTTGACCAAGAAACACAAATGCGAGGGCTAAGGCTGGACTCTGCTGTGTGTGGAGGGCAAATATGAAAAGAGCCTACTTTACAAATGCACCACTAAACCATCATCCCAGACCCAGCTGGCCTACAATCACAATTCTTGTTGCCTGAAACAAATAAATATCTGCCTTTTGAAAGCGCTGTTAATTGGGCTTCCTGCAAGCTGCAAATGAGTGCAGCCCTAACAAACCTCAAACACAGTTATTTTTCCAGGATAGTACCAATTTTAGAAAGACTTCGTTACATTTTAAAATGAATCCTACTGCTTGGAATCAGTTTCCATTTCCCTTCACCTTTGTTTCAAGCTTCCATAACTCCCACTCAGTATTCAAGACCCCACTTATGCCCCTCTGCCCTGACTCCTCCAAGTAGAGCCCATCACAGCCTCTTTGGTGCCACTTTCAGAACTGGCACTCACCTTTATTTTTGTCCCCATCTCATTATACTATGATTTATTTAGTCTACCTTTCATCCTATCTAAACCAAGAGTCTCCAGGGACAGATATATTTTATGTTGCTTTGTTTACCACAAATACAGCTCTGAACCTATTACATAATAGATGTTCAATAAATGGTAGTTTATTTAATTTTGGATAAGTACATTCACTTACTCATAATCATATAATATCATAATCATTTAGCAAACTCACCACTTATGTGGAAGTGACTGGGGACAACTGAACCTCACGTTGATTGTTCTATCCACAGATCTCAATCTGCATAATTCTATATAGACTCACTGCTCCTGTCATCTACCTTTAAATACATTATACACTTAACTTTCTTTTCATTTATTTATTTTTTTCTATAGGTTATGGGTGTACAGGTGGTGTTGGGTTACATGAATAAGTTCTTTAGTGGTGATTTGTGAAAGTTTGGTGCACCCACCACCGAGCAGTATTCACTGCACCCTATTTTATCTTTTATCCCTCACCCCCTCTCTCACCCTTCCCCCCAAGTCCCTGGAGTTTAACTTTCAAAAGGAGCTTCTTTACAGTGTAAAAGCTATGCTGAACTCAGCTACCCTCCCACCTTTCTGACGCATTGTAAGCAGCAGTAGGATTGATCCTGGGTTTGTTCATTACTTTAAGGGAAATAAAAGATGTTATGATGGCCCTGAAACTCGTGGGAATGAAAATTGGAGAACTTATCACAAACAGTGCTCAGTAAACATTTATTATGCCTGGGAGGGATGCATTAGGCCTTCCTGGGACAGTGTATATTACAAATGGAGGACACAGCAAGATACTAATTCTTTCTGATCTATTGATTGCCTTGGAACAGCACAGGAAGAAGACATTCGGAATTGCAGGATTGTGTGTGTTTAGGCAGGAACTATCCTTAAAATGTCAAATAAGTAATTGGGATGTAATAGGATTGTGTGAGATTACATTAAAGCCTACAGTTATTCAGTTTATTACATTTTGCTATAAACCACTAAAATGTCTATCTATCCAGGCAAATTGAAGCTGATTCAGTTATGTTTAAGAATGCTCAGAAAATTAATATTTTAGTGGCCTCATTACTGAAGCTATGGATAAAACATGTTTTCTTTCCCAAGGAAAGTGCTCCTGCCCAGGAAAAGATGCATGGTTGAGAAAAACATTCTGAACGTAATTCACATATAGAATTCACAACTTTGGATACAACTTTTGCCAGTACTATCATACAGTTAATGAACTGGTTGCTCTTCTTCTAGAAAGTTACTTTTCTTTTTTCCTTTTCTCTTCAAATAAATTTACTTCAAAAGGAATTGCAAACCTCCTACCACAAAATTAACTAAGTGTGTGTGTGTGTGTGTGTGCGTGCATATGTATGTTACTGCTAAGACTAGGGTCTGATCTTTCTTTTTTAAAAGTGAGATACAAAAGTGTTAGTTGGCTGGGTGCGGTGGCTCACGCCTGTAATCCCAGCACTCTGGGAGACCGAGGTGGGCAGATCGCCTGAAGTAAGGTGTTTGAGACCAGCCTGGCCAACATGGCGAAACACCATCTACTAAAAAAATAAAATAAAATAAAATAGCCAGGCGTGGTGGTGTGCACCTGTAATCCCAGCGACTTGGGAGGCTGAGGCATGAGAATCACTTGAACCTGGGAGGTGGAAGTTGCGGTGAGCCAAGATCACGCCACTGCACTCCAGTCTGGGTGACAGAGTGAGACTCTGTCTCAGAAAAAAAAGAACAAAGAAAGGGTTAGTGAGGTGACAGGTGTTAGAAACATACTGGTTCTAACTTGAGACTTTTTCATTGACACAATAATAAAGATAACATGTTTTTTAATTATATGATTGAACATTGTGTCCATGTACCATACCATTGTACTATGAAGTCCCTGTAAATACCATTAGATGTGCACACCCTAAGGCATAAGTGTAGTAGAAACAGCACAGGTTGGCCTGGTGCAGTGGCTAATGTCTGTAATCCCAGCACTTTGGGAGGTCGAGGTGGGTGGATCACAAGGTCAGGAGTTCAAGACCAGCCTGGCCAATATGGTGAAACCCCATTTCTACTAAAAAATACAAAAATTAGCTGGGTGTTGTGGTGTGCACCTATAATCCCAGCTACTCGGGAAGCTGAGGCAGGAGAATCACTGGAACCTAGGAGGTGGAGGTTGTAGTGAGCCAAGATGGCGCCATTGCACTCCAGCCTGGGTGACAGAGCGAGATTCTGTAG
>NW_012116289.1:3917755-3929338 GCF_000951035.1 Colobus angolensis palliatus | reverse complement strand
AGGAAGGAAGGAAGGAAGGAAGGAAGGAAGGAAGGAAGGAAGGAAGGAAGGAAGGAAGGAAGGAAGGGAGAGCACAGATTTTGAAGCTAGACAGAGCTCGATATAAACTCTAGCTCCCCCACTTACCGTGTAACCTGGACAAGTTCTCTTATCTCTGTGCTTCAGTTTCCTTATCTGTGAAATAAAATAACACAGTACCACAGTAGCATACAATTACACAGTAGAATGTCATAATTTGCAAAAGCATGCTGAAGTGTAAAGTGTAAAGATGACCATAGTTTGAAACGGTTTAAAATATCAACTTGGCTAGGCTGAGCCATGCTTCCCAGAATTCCTTTCTGGTTCAGGTGGGCCTCAAGAGATGTTTTACATGAGATTTTGGAGGGTGAAAGTGAAGTGGCAGTCATTTTGATTTGTATGCTCAAGTTATTATAATAGAAAAAGCCAAGTAAAAACCACTAAACAGATTCTACCCATAAGAATTTAAGCAAACCAAAAGCAATGTCTCATTCCTGGAGGGACTGTAGAAATTAGTGCCACCATATGACCCCAGAAAGATCAGAGGTGATGATTCTTACCAATCCCCATTTGACTCACTGATTTGACCTGTGCAATAAACAGAATGGCAGTGAATAATCAGAAATTTAATCAGATGGTGACTCCAATTATCAGAAATTTAATCAGATGGTGACACAATTGCTGTTATTCCAAACATAGTTTCAATTGCATATTCCAAATATAGTTTCAACACATCCCTTAGCGCCTGACATGCTGCTATTGGTCTGGCGAATACTCTTTGTTCCTCTACTGTTAGTAGACATCATCAAAAGTAATTTGCTTTCAGCTGAGAAGGCCAGCAATTTTCCTTCACCATCCTATTGCAGGGATATATCAACTCTCCAGCCCTAGTGTATAGGAAGTGGATCACATTTTTCATGCTACAGAACATTATTCTGGTCAATTGCATTGATGATGTTATGTTGACTGGATCTGATGAAAAGGAAGAAATGACTTCTAACTGCATTGGTAAGATATCACCAAAAAATCCACAAATAGCATACAACAGCATACAAAAAAAATCATACAATTATGCTACAAAAAAACCGGAAGCTTTCTATCTTTGTGAAAAATTGAAGGATTTAATGGTCTAAGGCATATCAACATATTCCTTCCATATTGAAGAGCATGTTGCTGTATCTGGCCCCTCCTACCACTATAAAAACAATCCAATTTCTTCCTCTCTCAGCTCACATGAGTGGCCATTGCCTTTTTGCCAATTACATCTTCAGTTCCATTCCATTTCTCCCACTTCCAAGGTAAAATATTAAGTTGTCCATGCATAGATTTAATTTTACTTCCTGACAGTGTCCAACCTAGGAGAGTACCCTGCTTCTTCAGACACCCCCAAAACCACCTAACAGGTTTAAATCCTGAAATGCTTCCTGATTTCCTCATGGTGTGTGGTCTCCTTTGTTGCAGCAACTAACACAGGCAAATATGTTTCACTGCAGATGTATTCCTTGGGAGTTTTGACTGACAGGCAATGATACCACCAATGACTCAAACACTGAGTCATTTGATCCAAAAATGATCAAAAGCCAGTGAATACAGAAAAAAAAAGAGAAACAGCAAAAATAATTTTCACACACCAGACATGTGCCAGAAGGTATTTTCACATTTACCTTTATCTCACACATCAATTATATGAAAGCGTTCTCATTAGAGTAATTTTATAGTTCAACACATTAAGCTCAGAGAGTATAAAAGTCTTGCTCAAGGTAATTTTCATATCACGTCTACGTTTGCATATATTTTATAGCATTTTTAGCTAGGAAACGCTAAGGTTAAAATTCAATTTTAGGTTTCTCCAGTTCTCAAATCTTTCCCTCTATAACATGATACCTCCAAATACTATTACCCTGCTTTAATTAGATTCAAGAACAAATTCTTCTGACTATCTTCACGGCAGCTTCAACAAAAATCCAAGAGACCTGTTAAATTTACTGGTGGAATTCTGGAAGGTAAGAGTGACCGCTGTTGGTAAGAGGAAATACGGTGCTAAAGAGACATGTTTTGGGGTCAGAGGAAATTGAGGAACTATATTAGGAGATGGATAAAGGAAGGAGGAGCAGCCTGGAGCCATGAAAGGAGAACTAAACTTCCTTCTGCATTAGATGATGTATTTAGGATTAAAACTAATGGGTCATGGAAATGGCTGTAAACCATTCACATATTTTTTTCTTTTTTTTTTTTTTTTGAGACCGAGTCTTGCTCTGTGGCCCAGGATGGAGTGCAGTGGTGTGATGTTGGCTCACTGCAACCTCCACCCCCAAGTTGGAGTGATTCTCATGCCTCAGCTTCTCAAGCAGCTGGGATTACAGGTGCCTGCCACCACACCTGGCTAATTTTTGTATTTTTAGTAGAGACGAGGTTTCACCATGTTGACCAGCCGAGTCTTGAACTCCTGACCTCAGGTGATCCGCTTGCCTTGGCCTTCCAAAGTGCTGGGATTACAGGTGTGAGCCACTGTGCCTGGCCCCTTTCCTATATTTCAATCCAATAATTCTGATCCTGGAAATTTATGTTAAGTAATAATTTAGCAAATAAAATATACATATATATGTAGAAGTGTTCATTGTAGCATATATTTGCAAAGATTTGGAAATAGCATACATATCCAACAATAAGGAAATAAAATAGCACATTTTATGCTTTACACCATGCAATATTATACAACATAAAAATATAATTGTGAATAATATATGAATAGAAAAATGCTTAATGCCTAAGGTTCAGTTACACACAAATCAGAAAACAAATAAACAGGAAAAAATAAAACATATATGACAGTCACACACAAAGCTGCTGGAGATACCTTCCATCTGCTCTAAGAAGTCATTCCCTACCCTCAAGGGAGACGTCAGTCACCTGGACTAGATGCTTAGCTGCTACAAGAGGACACCTGGAACCAGCCCCAAGAACTTCGCCTGAGAGCATCTGAAAGAAAGATCAGCCACTCTGGTCCTTCCCTGAGGTTACCAGGGCTCTGGGAGTTGCCTCTCCAGTTGCTACTGAGAAGGTCCCACACCTTACATGCTCAACAGCTAAATAATCTACAGCTTTCCTTTGATGGCCCTCCTTCATCAAAGGAAGGACCAATTCCACTATACCACACATCCCGTTTGCTTCGGTCCTCAGCATAATCAGAGATGTGCTTACCCCACACTGATCTGTAGTGCCCCAACTGGACCTAATCACTTCCTCTCTTCATCGTCCCAAATTAACCACCTCTCATCAGCAAAATCACTTTTAATCTCCAGCCATATCCTAAAAGTTATTATTATTATTATTATTGAGAGGTCTCCTTCTGTTCGACCAGGCTGGAGTGCAGTGGTGTGATCTTGGCTCACTGCAGTCTCTGCCTCTCGGGTCCAAGCAATTCTTCTGCCTAGCCTCCCAAGTAGCTGGGATTACAGGCGTGTACCACCATTCCTGGCAAATTTTTGTATTTTTAGTAGAGATGGGATTTTACCATATTGCCAGGCTGGTCTCAAACTCCTGAGCTCAGGTGATAAGCCCTCCTTGGCCTCCCCAAGTGCTGGGATTACAGGCATGTGCCACCACGTCCAGCTAATTTTTGCATTTTTAGTAGAGACAGGTTTCCACCATGTTGCCCAGGCTGGTCTCAAACTCCTGACCTCAGGTGATCTGCCCATCTCAAGATCCCAAAGTGCTGGGATTACAGGTATGAGCCACTACTCCCAGCCTGTTTTCCCTTTTTTCTTCTGAGTGAAACTTGGCTGGCACTGGAGGACATGCTTTACCTGAGCCCCCTTAAAAGATGCACTGCCTAATTTTCATTATGATCCTGCAAGCAAGTAGCAGTGATGCAGGATTTTTTCAGTGCTGCTTGGCCAGCTGGAGATATCCACAGCTGGCAAAACCCACACCTAAGCCTCATTCAGCCCTGGGCTCACAACAGGAGGCACCCTGGCCACTCGACGAGCCAGGCCACAGCTGGCTTGTACTCTGGCTGGATCCCATGTTCACCACAGGATCCACACTCAGCCCACAGCTGGGCCAGGCTGGGGGTGCCTTGACCTGCCTCCGCCCTGTGCACAAGCATTCCAACAAGGGGAGTGTGGTGGTGCTTGAACAGGGATGCCAGTGACCCTGAAGCCCCAAAGGGGATGTTATAGCCTTTTTCATACCCACATTCAGTGGGTCTCAAGTTCTTGTCCCATGTCCAAGAAGAATGAGATTATGCTGACAGTCAAAGGGTGAGCAGGGCAGACGGTTTTACTGAGTAACAGCTCCCAGCAGAGAGGAGATCAAGAGAAGGCAGCCCCCTACCTGAAGTTGGGTAGCTCCCCCCACCTGAAGGCCAGCAGTCCCCACCAACTGTAGCAGAGTCCAGGGCTTTTATGGGCTCAGAATGGGGGAGTGCATGCTGATTGGTTTATGAGTATGCAAGAAAGGCTAAAACAAAGGCACCAATCAAAGGTGGGTAAGAAACACAGTGCAAGAAACCACTTAGGAAAGGGTAGCTATATGCAAAATAGGTGAAAGGTGGGGATCAATCAGAGGAAAACATGCCAAACAAGAAGAGAGATTCTCAGTCTGGTCCATGGATTTATCCAAGACTTGTAGCTTGGCTTTCAGGCTTTGAACTGTCTTTGGTTTGAAGGGGAGTTTCACTGGGGACCCAGCCCATCTGCCTAGGCATTTGACTGCCTCCTGTCACTATCAGAAGAGTGAGGTGGACCTCACTTCAAGGGCACTGGAGTTGAGGAAATCAAGCATCTGGAGCAACAGGTTATTGGACTCATAATTTGTGGGCACAGTGAGTTGCCCAAAGTTCTACATGAGCAACCATGTACAGAAAGCCAGTGATCCAAATGCTAAATGCACCGATTCAAGAAGCGGGGTGTGGGGCATTGGAAGGTGTTGAGTAGATGGCTGCAGTGGATAAGAGAAAAGGCTTGATTCTTCAGTCTGAGGTTATTGAATATGAAATAGCTTGGAATGTGGCACTGAGGAGCAAGTTGATCTCCATGTCTTGAGGTACCTAGGTTGTTGCAGACAAAGCAGTCAACATATGTGAGTGCAAAGTGGATGCCCACATCTCCCACTAAATCCATGAACTGGTCTGCATTTGTACCCCATATTCCATTTTCACTGTCTAACAAATATCCCTGAGCAAACCAAAGATAATCCTTCCCCTTGCAGTCTGCACCCCATTCTCTCTTGACTTCTCATTGATAAGTAAAAGGTTTTGCCGTTATTCCCTCTCCTTCTGGCATCATCCATTTTCTCCCACAGAGAAGAACATTCCCATGAGCCTACAAACATATTGTTTTTAAATCTTTCCTAGATTCCAAGAACAGATACATATTTTATTTATCTGTTCCCTTCAACACAAAATTCCTCAAGAGATTTGTCACCATCTCCTCTTCCTCTTTAACCATTGTAATCATGATTCTGTCCCCACTGCACCAAGAAAGCAACTCTTATCAAACATATGGTCGAAGTTAATATCAATTTCTTGTCCCCATCTCACTGACCGCAGTTGACACTTATCTTTTTTTTTTTTTTTTTAGATGTTTGAGACAGAGTCTCACTCTGCTGCCCAGGCTGGAGTACAGTGGCATGATCTCGGCTCACTGCAACCTCTGCCTCCCAGGTTCAAGCGATTCTCCCACCTCAGCTTCCCAAGTAGCTGGGATTACAAGCACACACCACCACGCCTGGTTAATTTTTGTATTTTTAGTAGAGGTGGGCTTTCATCACATTGGCCAGGCTGGTCTCAAACTCCTGACCTCAAGTGATCCGCCCACCTAGCACATCCCAAAGTGCAAGCCACCCCGCCTGGCTGACACTTTTGGAATATTTCTTCCTTAGGTCTCTTTGATAGAAAACTCACTAGATATTTTGTCTCACCAGTTGTTCATTTTCTCTCCTTCTCTAGACTCTGCTTCTCTCTCAGAACTTTAAATTATTACATTCCCCAGTTCTCGGTCTTCATTTATCTATCTCTTCTCTCTCTCTCTAAGAAATCTCACCCCTTCTCACTGCTTTAGAAACTATCTATACTCTGGCTCCCAAATCTATATCTCCAAACTAATCCCTCCTGATTTCCAGGCTTGTAAATCCAACTGTTGACTCAGCATCTCCTCTTGTCTAATAGACATCTTGCACATAAAAGAAATCTTGGTCCACCCTTCCCCACTCTAACCTATTCCATCCTGTCTTTCCCCACCTAAGGAAATGAGGCCACCAACCACTCAGTTGCTCAGCCTGAAAACCTCCAAGTCATCTTTTTTTCCCCACTTCGCCTTATAGTCCATGTCCCATCAACACACACTATTAGCTCTCCCCCTACAATACATGTCCCAACTGTGACCCCTTCTCACCACCTCCACTTCTCACACTCAGCCCAGCCACCCTTGGATGCCACCTGCAGCACAGCAATGGCCTCTGGATGTGTCTTGCTATCTCCATCCTGGCCCCTCAGTCCCCTCCCACTGTGCATTTATCATCTTGTCACAGCTAGAGTGAGCTTTATAGAAAATATATATGTATAATATTGAATTTCTGAAAAGATGTTCAATCTCAGCAAGCAACTAAACATTTTGAAATTAAAATAACACATTGCTCAATGTAGTGCTTGGCACAAAGTGACTTCTCAATGAATATTGTATACATGAAAAACAATTTCATTTACGAATTGGCAAAACTTTTTAAGTATAAATGTACAGTGTTAGCAAGGGCTCAGAGAAATGGCACTCTTCACACTTCTGGAGAGACTGTGTTTTTTATCAGGAAATTTGTCTCAAAAGTCTCCGAAGTGCCCATGTATTTTGAACAATTACTTTCATATCTAAATTTTCAATTTAAGAATTTGACTAAGGATGTGCACAAAGTTGTAGCTTCTGCATCTTTGATGTAACCAGATGAAACCTTCAGAAACCAGTTGGTGTCTTGGTGTGTCCATTTGCTTGTTTTGTCTGTGGCTCTAGATGGTTTGGGGGTTAAGAAAAAGGATTTTTGTCATGTGACACAGAAACGTTTTCCAGGCCTTTGTCTTAAGAGAGGCCAATGTTTCACAACCCTGACTTGAGTTCACTAGTTCAGGGTGGGGCCTAAGCAGGATATTTTTAAAGCTCCTTACAGAGTTCTCAGAGTCGTCTACTGAGAAGGATTGACCTGGGTTTTCTTCACCCACAGCAAGAAGGGTTGTTCCCCACACTGCAGTTTTCTGAGAGGAGCCCCCCAAGTGACGTTGCCTGCGATGGGCATGACTGTGTAGGAACTGAAGGGGCTACATTCTAAGCCCCCCTGACTTGACAGGAGCAACTAAGAATCCTGGTTCAGATAATCTGTCATGAGGGGAAAGCCTCATGCACTCTTCACTTCTAGAACAAGCATCTTTTCCATAAAGCAATATTGTAAAGGGGAAGTTTTTTCGGACTCCATCCAAATTGCCATCCAAAATCTAGTACCTAAATTAGTTAGATTTTCTGTGAATATTTTAGAATATTGCCTGTCACATGGTGTTATGAACTGAATCTGTACCCCCAACATTCACATGTTGAAATCCTAACCCCTAATGTGTTGGTAGAGATGACTCTCTTTGAAAGGTAATTAGATCATGAACCTGGAGCCCTCACAAATGGGATTCGTGCCCTTACAGCTCTCTTGATCTGTTTTCACCATGTGAGGACACAGTGAGAAGATGGTCATATGAAAACCAGGAAGAAGGCAACGAATCAGCTGGAACCTTGATCTTGGACTTCCCAGCCTCCAGAACTGTGATAAATACATATTTTTCTTTAGGACCTCCAGTTTATGGTATATTTGTTATAACAGCCTGAATGGACTACGATACATTATAAAAGTTCACTTTCCTCTACTATAAAATGGTTGGAGAATAAAATGGGATAACAAATTGCGAAGTACCTTATCCGTAGCTGGTAACATTTTTCAGGTTAGAATTCCTAAAAGGTTAAGAGTATGAAATCAAGCTACACAGTTACTCCTCCCTTTGCCTCCTTTTCCCCACTGCCACACCTGCCTTGCATTCATTTTGCAGCCTGAGCTTGCCTGCAGAGATGCAAGGCAGGGCTTTGCACAGCCTGCAGATATTGCTGGATGAATGGCAGGATGGGGATCCCAAGTTAGCTCCTCCTCTGGATCTTCCCCTGGCTTCTCCCACCATTACCACTTCTCCCCCAAGGACATGCAGGGGTCAATTACAAGAACAGGGTGACTCATTGGCAGGAAAAACATGGATACTCTGAATTAGAACAAACATCTTTGCCTGTGGTCCTTTGCTCTCCCTCAGGCTGCTGAGAGGGATCTGGAGACAGCTTCAGGTGGGCTCTTCTGGGCTCTACAGAGACCTGGGGTGGCAGACAGGCCAGGCTGCCCAGGCACTGGGGCACACTATCTTTTGAACCAATTGCTGACTCTGGGTTCACCTTTCCTTGCCATTAGATGACCAGAGACAAGATCAAGGCAGAACAGATGTGGGACCTTCCTAGAGCCTCTGTTTAAAATAAAAGGGGACTTCCTCTTACTGATCCCATCTATCTCAGTAAGAGAAAGAGCACTTGATCCTCTCTGCTTCTCAAACATCAGTATTTTGGCTAGAAAAACATCAATTTATATTCAGCAATCCAGGCATTTTAGGTGACAATTTAACCTTCCATGTTCAAGGATGGATTTTTTTGTTTTATTTATAAAAATTCATTATTGAATAGAAAGAAGCTCTTTGTTGTTTGAAGGGTATATTACTTTCCTGTTACTGCTATAACATTAGCCCCCACTTTGAGGCTTTGAAGGACACAAGTGCGTTGTCTTACAATTCTAGAGGCCAGAAGTCAGACATTGATCATCCTGAGCTAAAATCAAGGCGTCAGCAGGACTGTGTCCTCCTGGAGGCTCTAGGAAAGAATTTTTCTCTGCTTTTTCCAGCTCCTTGTGGTCCCTTTCCCCATTTTCAAAGCCAGCGGTGGAGCATCTTCAAATCTCTCTCTCATTTTGACCTCCTCTTCTGCTTCCCTCTCCCACCTTAAAGACCCTAATAATTACATTAGACTTGCTTCAGTAATCCAAAATAACTTCCCGATCATAAGGTCAGTTGATTAGCAACTTAATTCTTTCTGTGACCTTCATTCCCCCTTGCCATGTCACATGATATACTCACAGGTTCAGGGGATTAGGATGTGGACATTGTTGGAGGGTCATCATTATACCTACCACAGGGAGTATACAACATTTTGGTTTGGCTGCTAAGCAAATGATGACCCCACCTACCTACCTACAGATGAGCCTTCAAACTCTAAAAGAGGGCCTCGGGCCCCAGACAAGGAGCAAGACTTCCCAACACCATCAGGCCACTTTCTGGTGACAATAGTCAGAGTGGTTAGGAATCAGCACTGATGACATTTAGGTGACTAAGGTAGCATGATCAGAGCCCAGATAAGTATTTTGTCCTTGGAGAAAAAGTAGGTCTGTGTCTACTCAAAGCAGTCAGGAAGGAGGAGGCCAGAGCTTGAGTTATGAGGCGATCTGAGCATCAAAGTCGGAAAAACAAAGTTCAAATACAAAATCTATGTGGCAAAAGTAGGGCTGACACTGACACCAAGTCCCTGGCAGAAGCCAAGGGCAATGAGAGTGAAATTGGAATTTAGCATCCAAAACTAAGCCCACTGAGCTAATGCACTGCTGTGTGCCTATTTGCCAACTGCCCTTATGGTGTCAGGCAGATCAGCCCGGCTTAAGGATACAGGGTTTGGCTGATATCATTTTTCTCAGAGATGACATTAGAACTACATTATTCTTTTGATTCATTTTTGTTGTCTCCCCAAAATTAAAGAAGCTCAGTGGTTAGAAGATGACCGTGCCCATTAGTAATCCTGATGTGGAAGTGGCATTTGGACATCCTGGCTGGACTCTCTTCCCCACTGGCTCCAGCATCTTTGCAGGTTACCGAAGTGTTTACAAGCTGAAGAGAAATAAAATAAAAACCTGGCATCTTAATGCATGCCACTCATATCTTTTCAAACAACTTCATATTCCATGGAGTCCCCTTTCATCCAGGTATCAGTGCATTTTCTTCGCTGCAATAACGGATTTACATTGGTGAAGGAAACAGAATACTATCAAAGTGATACAGGAAAATCTCCATTTTTTTCCACTGTGGCTCAGAGAAAAGAGGGTTAGCATTCAGCCTCTGACTAATGTGCTTCCTAGCTTTGAGAAGCAACACAAACCTCAGCTGATTTCATGGTAAAGTGTTATCTAAGTCCATGTCTTTTTTATTGAGGATACAAAGAGCTCTAATATTTAGCCATAATTTCTAAGATGATGCAAACAAGGGAAAACTGAATGGAAGGAAAGCAAACCCAAATAAATACAAGGTATCGTACACCAGCTATGAGGCTGTGTGTTTCATGTGCTTTTTCGTGCACCCCTCACGCTAATCCTAGGATATAGTGATTATTCTTCCCATTTTAACTGAGCACTTGAGGCTCACACAGAGTATAAATGACTTGTCCATGGTGATTTTTTAAGCACATGCCTACAGGCTTAAAATTCGTTTACATTTTAGCTAGTAAGGGGTAAGACTAAAATACACACTTAAATCTCTCTGATCCCCCATAACTTTTCCTCTATTATGTAATCCTTCTAATTATTATTAGTACTCTGTTAGTTTTCCAAGCAGATTCCACAGCAAAATTCTGAATATCCTCAATGGTGGCTTTAGCACAGATACAAGAGACATGTTCAAATTACTGGTGGACTTCCAGAAGGGTAGGGGTTGGCTGGTAGTGAGAGGAAGCCTGGCTCTGAGAAGGAGCACTGGGGAAACGGGGAAGATTAGGGTCCTGGTGGGAGAGGGAGAAAGAGGAGCTGTCTGGAGCAGTAGAAGGAGGATTGAACTTGGCCCCGGATTTGATGAGGCATCAGGGACTAAAACAAATGGTCCAGCTGAGCAAGACCAGCCACCAGCTCCTCTTCCCAGCCACTATACCTCAGGCTCCTGCCTTCTCCAGCTCAGAAAGTGAGGCCACTGCCCACTCAGTTGCTCAGCCTGAAAACCTCCAAGTCATGCTTGATTCCCTTCATAGCTCACATGCAATCCATCAGCAAATGCTATTAGCCCAACCTCTGCAATACATCCCAAACCTGACTCCTTCTCATGGTACCCACTTCTCACACTTGCACCACTGAAATGCCCTCTGGCCATATCTCTGTCTGCCATTCTGGCCCCGTCCCCCTCCAACTATCCACTCTCACCTCAGCTAGAGTGAGCTATATACAAAAGAACTGAGAGGCCAAGGCAGGTGGATCACTTGAGGAAAGGAGATCGAGGCCATCCTGGCTAACATGGTGAAACCCCATCACTACTAAAAATACAAAAAATTATCCAGGTATGGTGGCACGCACCTGTAGTCCCAACTACTCAGGAGGCTGCGGCAGGAAAATCACTTGAACCCAGGAGGTGGAGGTTACAGTGAGCTGAGATCTTGCCACTGCACTCTAGCTTGAGCAACAAAGCGAGACTCCATCTCAAAA
>NW_012116289.1:3891075-3911791 GCF_000951035.1 Colobus angolensis palliatus | reverse complement strand
TGCAGCACACCAACATGGCACAAGTATACATATGTAACAAACCTGCACGTTATGCACATGTACCCTAGAACTTAAAGTATAATAAAAAAAAGAATTATAATTAGCTACCAAGTATATGAAAATATGCTGAATCTCAATGAAGATCGATACACTTTGAAATTAAAGTAACACTGTCCAATGGAGTAATGGCATATAGAAAACACTCAAGAAATATGTGTTGCACACATAAGAAACTATTTTTCATCTACCAAATGGACAAAGATTTTTAAACTGAAAATTTCCAGAATTGGAAGGGCCCAAATAATCACATCTTTTTCACATCTAGTGAAATTGTGATTTTTTTTTTAAGTGTCAAAAATATCCTGTAACTTCACATCTAAAATTTTAACCTAAGGATTTAATTAAGGAAGTAAGCAAAATGGTATCTTCTTCATCTTTTCAACAACAGGCTTAGACACTGAGGAATGAAGAAATTAGTGCCTATTTGCTCATTTCTTTATGCTTTCTGGCTGCCTTTGGGAGGAAGGCAAGGACATGCGTATTTTCTTCTCCCAGGAGACCTTTGTCCTAGGACACTTGATGTGAATCCTGGCTGCATTTAAAATAATCTAGAAATTTGAAAAATGTATGTATTACCAGGTTGTATCTCCAGAGATTCCAATTTCATTTGGCCTAGGGTGGGGCCCAGACAGGGTATTTTTTTAAGTCTCTGGGGGATTTTCAGCAGCCAGGCTGAGAGAGACAGGCCTAGGGGCCCCTCCTCCTCCAGGGAAACGGGGCTCCTCCCTTCTCCACATTGCAGGTTTCTGACAGGAGCCTCCTGGAGGTGACCAGAACCTAGATGGACACAGCTGCATGGGAACCTAAAAAAGGCTGGAACCTAAGGCCCCTACCTTGAGAACAGCCATGAGGAGTCCAGTGGCCAGGCTAGCAGTTGACAAGGAATGTCCCTACAATTAGCTTGTTGTGAGCTTACTTAGACAATGGTGCCAAAAAATAAGCCTAGTACCTGGGCTCCACCTGCAGTAGTGGAGGTGGTGCCTAGAGAATGTTCATGACCCCAGGCCTCTCCTAGCCACGTTCTTGAGCTCCAGGTCCTAGATTAATTCAAAGATAATTGATGAAGTCACAGAAAAGTCACTCATACACTCAGCAAATATTTATTGAGCATCTACTATATACCAGGCACTGATCTAAACACTGGCGATACATCAGCAAATAAAAGACCACAGCTACATCACTAGCAGGGAGAGCCACGGATTAAGCACTAAATGTAATCTGCAAGTAAAACATACAGTCTGCTAGATGGTGATGGGGACTCAGGGGTCAATAGAGACATGTAGGGGTGGGTGTGTGGGGAGGGAAGCTCAGGGGAATAAGAGTAGGTCCTGACCCCTGACCTACTCTTCCTACTCAGGTGGGAGCCTGCCAGAGGTGTTCAGGAACCAGCAGGAGGGTAGGGTGGCTAGAGAGGAGGGGCTGAGGAGAGGGCACCATTGGGGGTAAGTCTCAGAGAGGTGCATAGGGGAGCTTTGGCTTTTACTCCACGTGGAATGGAAGCCACTGCGAGGTGTTGAGCACAAGATGAGAATATTGCCAAACAGAACTTGGGCCCACCTACCTGGCACAGCAAAGCCAAACACTGGCATCAGGATTTACAGCAAGAAAAAGTGAGGCATTTATTGCAAAGTGCCAAGCAAGGAGAATTGGGCAGTTCATGCTTAAGACCAGAACTCCCCACTGGCTGACAAATAAGGGTTTTTCTAAGGCAGTGATATAGTTTGTATACTTCTCCCTGCCCAAATCTCATGTTGAATTATAATCCCCGGTATTGGAGGTGGGGCCTGGTGGGAGGTGACTGGATTGTGCGGGTGGATTTCTCATGAATGGCTTGGGCCATCCCCTTGGTGCTGAGCAAGCTCTCGTCCTGAGTTCACATGAGATCTGGTTCTTTAATGTTGTGTGACACCTACCCCCACCCCCCCCCGATCCCTCTCTCTCAATCTCTCTCTCTCTCTCCTGCTTTTGCCATGTGAGGTAACTGCCCCCCTTTTGCATTCCACCATGACTGTAAGCTTCCTGAGGCCACCTGAGAAGCCAAGCAGATGCCAGCATCATACTTCCTGCACAGCAAACTGTGAACCAATTCAACCTCTTTTCTTTATAAATTACCAGTCACAGGTATTTCTTTATAGCAATGCAAGAACTGCCTAATATAGGCAGGAAGGCAGAGGTTACAGGCAAAGTCATAAATCAACACAAATGAAGCTATACATTGGCTTGGCCTAAAAAAGGCAGGACATCTTGAAACGGGGTTGGGAGGACCAAAGGTCATAGGTGATTTCAAAGATTTCCTGACTTGTGATTGATTAAGCTTTGTTTAAAAACTTGGGGTCAGTCAAAAGGAATGTTGAGCTCTGGCCTGTGGGCATGACTTCCTCTGGGCACCTCAGGAAGAAATTTAGAATAACTGGCAGGCAGAGTTCAGTCCTCGTTCCCCTTATCTGAGGTCTACAGGCCGGCAGATGGCATTTTGCATTTGCTGGGGGTCCGGGTTTATAAAAAACAGCTCAAAGAGTACGCGAAGATGTTATCTTTAGTTTCTATAGGGAACCAAAGAGTTTGTGGCTCTAGTTTCCTTGGCTGTTGTTTAAAACTACTGTTGGCCAGGCACAGTGGCTCATCCCTATAATCCCAGCACTTTGGGAGGCCGGGTTGGGCAGATCACCTAAGGTTGGGAGTTCGAGACCAGCCTGACCAACAAGGAGAAACCCCATCTCTACTAAAAACACAAAATTAGCCGAGGTGGTGGTGCATACCTGTAATCCCAGCTACTCGGGAGGCTGAGGCAGGAGAATTGCTTGAATCCAGGAGGCAGAGGTTGCAGCGAGCTGAGATCGTGCCGTTGCACTCCAGCCTGGGCAACAAGAGAGAAACTCTGTCTCAAAAAAAAAAAAGCTACTATTTACCTTATTTACGTGTCAGGTTGCTCATTTACTTCTCAAGGTGACCCAGGTACCTGGAATTTCCCTTAAAGGAACTAGGATTTTTCTTTATTTCTATGCTTAAGGGCCTTGACAGACCCTCAAAGGGAGCCCTGTTCCATCTCAAGACTGAACACTAATGGTTTAGTGGAAGTGGGAAAATCAGGTAGGATGTTACTGAAGTGACCTGAGGGAAGAGAGAACAGGGACGGAGCCCCAAGTGGTGGCACAGGAATTGTTGATAAGTGGGCAGGTTTGGATGCATTAGGAGGTCAAAGCCAGCATGCTGTTTTGACAAGTGTCAAGAGAAGTGAGAGATAAACCCTGACTTCAAGGTTTTTGGAGTTTCATGTTTTGAATTTTCACCATTAGTGATTATTTAACACAGAACTGGAACATTTCACCAACCCCACAAATCAGCCTGGCCCTCATGTGCAGCATGCCTGGCTCCTCCGGCATCGCCGCTATGAAGAAAGTGGTTCAGCAGCTCCCGCTGGAAGCCGGGCCCAACCACGCTCAAACGCATACAAGTTTCCCAGGCAGCTGCAGACTTAAAACAATTCGGTCTGCAGAATGCTCAACATGACCCTGTGCTGACTGGAGTATCTTCAGGTACAAATCCCATCAGACCCCAGAAAGTCTGTTCCTTTTTGTAGTAAAATGAATCTTTCAAAGGTTTTCCAAATTGCTTCTTATGATCCAGTGAATATTCAAGAGAGCTAAATTTGAAACCTGCACAAAAGCTTATCCCTGTAACACATGGGCCATAATATACAAAATTCTGCTTTTGTCAGTCCTTAACATCTACCTCTCTGAATTTTCATGAATTTCTATCTCACAAGAGTAATTGTTTTATAAACACTGGCAGCAGCATACAATAAAACTTAGTATGAAAAAAAAAAAGAACTGGAACATTTCTTGCATCCTGAATATTCCTGTGCAATTCTTATCTATTAGATTCGGGGCACTTCATTAAGGGATTGCTAAGACTCTCCTCGCAGCCCTGAGGACTAAGTGCAGTTGCCAGCTGTGTGACCAGCAGGAGGGAGACCCTGCTGGAGAGGGGGTGAGGGAGGTGGGAAGGGCTGGATGGAATATATTGAGATCCAGGAGGAAAGGCACGTCCTAACATTTCCAAAGAAGGAATAAGGAAATCAGAAGTCCAAGTCTTTTTTTTTTCTTTTGAGAGAGTCTCGCTCTGTTGCCCAGGCTGTAGAGCAGTGGTGCAGTCTCAGCTCACTGCAACCTCTCGTCCTGGGTTCAAATGATTCTCCTCCTTCTGCCTCCCGAGTAGCTGAGATTACAGGCGCCTGCCACCACGCCCAGCTAATTTTTGTATTTTTAGTAGAGATGGGGTTTCCCCATCTTGACCAGGCTGGTCTCAAACTCCTGACCTCAGGTGATCCACCTGCTTCAGCCTCCCAAAGTGCCAAGTCTTTATTATAAACCATGACTGGCTGCCTGAATTCTAAAATTCTTAGGACTTAAGAAGCAACAAGCCATGACTGACTAATCAGTTGAATTAAAAACAGGTCAAGATGGACCCACCCTGAGGCTCAATCCCAAATGCCAGTCTCCCTTCCTGCACCCTCAAGTGCACCTGTCTGGCTTGAAAACAAATTCCCTGTATTCAGCCTCAAGCTAAGCTAACCAAGCAAACAATTCCTTTTAGCCAGGCCTCTGCTTTGTTCCAGGGCTTGCGTTTTACCAGGGCCACGGCCCTGGAGCCAGCCTCAGGGGTGAGATTTCTCCTTCTCATGAAGGAAGCAGTGTTGAAAGCAAAGTATTTGACTCCTGTTCTTGAGGCCTAAACATTTAACTGTAAAGTATGTAGTGTTCTGGAATTCTGGCTGTGGTATGTATCAAGCTACGAAAACAACATGCCATCTTGTCTCTCCATGTAACACAGAGGTACAGAGAGGCTGAGATAAAGAAACACATAAATAGGTGGTTAGCTGTGATAGTAAAAATAAGGGAACCACTGGGAGAATTTCCGTGCTGCTGGAAATTAGAGCTGCCACTGTATAAAAGCTGCATCCATTTTGACTTGATATCACCATCAGTTAAGCAGTAGTTATAACATTTTGTCCCTGGAAATGTATAAAGTTAAGAGACTACTTGTTTTTCCAGGAGACAGCTTTCTGAAAAATGTTAAAGCAGACTTTCATAAACAAACTATCAGGCACACACCTATTTTTTTCTATAGCAATTATCACTTTTTACCATAATAGATGTACTTATTTACTTATTTTTTGCACTTACTATTTATTGACTCTTTTATATAAATTTACATAATTTACCTATTTGGTGCATTTATTGATTATTGACTCTTTCCCTCTACTACAATGTGTAGTTCTTTGAGGCAGATGGAGATCGGTGCATGTGGTGGATGTTGCTGCTGCTGTGGTTGTTGGCCCAGGACACAGCTGAAAACTCAATCCTGGTCTTCCTGGCTCCACATCTGGAGCTCTATTTTCTCCCCAACTCTAGCTGTGCAGGCATAGGGTGCCAACCCTAATTCTTTATTACCCTAAAGGTGTTACAGGACTATTTAACTCAGAAACAGGTAAGAGATTCTCCCTTTACCAAGCCTCTTCTATTGCAATTCTCGGTTGCTGTGATGTTCTCCACGCAGACATGCCCTGATCTACTATTTCAACCTTAACATTTCTCAGCCACTAATAAATTTTAGTTTAGTTTTGAATCCCAAGCACTCAGGACACTGGGATAGTGATCAAGGAGGAAAGGCAAGTCCTAACCTTTCTAATGAAGGAACAAGAAAACGAAAGAACAACCCTTTATTGTAAATCATTACGGGGTGCCCAAATCAAACACAAAATATAATTTTACATTTTACATAAAATTGGGTGCTATTTTTGAATAGCAGTGGGTGCTTGGAATTCAAACATAAACCAAACCCCTGCATTAATTGCCCATAGAAACTGATCCTGTAATCAATATCCCTCTGAAAATTCACACTAGATCTCTAGCTTTATGCTTTGAATCAATCTCACATTGAACTCGCAACCTGACACTAGTTTCTGGTGTTTGTCTTTAAGATAAGCAGGCATAGGGTCTATACTACTCCAGGTCTCCAGAGTTTTTATTAAAAGTGTCTTATCTTACATGTATTATAAGTGAACAGGTGCTCACATCCCATAGTGCACTGGGAAAAGTATCCTTGAGTGCAAAATGTCACAGGTTGTACAAATCCCATTGTCATTTCACGGAGACTCCTCACTACATTCCTAACCAAAAAGCCAAATTGAATTATTATAGAATTCTGGAATAAACCTCCTAACCCTTTCACAAATCTCTGTCAATCTGCTACCATCTGACCACACTGGTATACTGTCCACCCATGTGGAGACTGTTACTCAAACAGATCACTGGAGATTTTTAGTCAGAGTATAATTTATGTGCCAAGTCAAAATATCTATCTGGAAAATATTAGAAAAAGTCAATATAACGAAAAGCTTTCCCTTGTCTCTTTCTTGAAATTCTTCTCTAGCTTAACCCAATTTCCTAAGTCACTTAGAGGCCTTTAAACAAAATGAAATCTTAATGATGTCTCTGCCATGAATAATTAATTGTTGGTGTACAATCTTCTCAACAAAATCCATTCTCATTAGATTAGAGGTTTCCGCAAGATACATGAGTTCATTATGGACATTTTTACATTCTTCTTGTATCTTTCTTTCTTTGTCCATTTTATCTGTGCTGTGATCTGGGATTCCATCACCCTGACAGCCTTCCAAAGAGAAGCAGTCGTCAGGCAATTAAAGACCTTTGAGAAGTGGTAAGGTCTTCCTGCTTTAAAACATGGCAGCATAACTGGAGGGGAAACAATGAACAGTGAAGGCTTGAACTGACCATGGTGGTTTGGTCTTTCAGTGGGAAAGAGGAGGATCTAGGAAAGATAGGCTTACCTGTCCTCTTAGAAACCTCTACATCCGTCGGTCTTCCGTCTCATAAGAAAGCCTTGAAGACCAGAAAGTCCTGGGAAGAAAGGAACATTGCACCAACCCAACCTCTTGTGGTTTCTTTTCAGATGCTGAAATGCAAGGTCATAGACACAATGGAGAAACTTTAGAGGCCATTTACTGCTCATTGGACAAATAGCTGGCCACTGCCATGAGTTACAGGTCTAGCCACTGTGCTTTTATGAACTTCATCCCCATCACCTTCCCAATCCCTCCTTTTCATTATTCCCTCCTCCATCCTCACATACAAATGTGTTCAAATGTTCCAACTGTATTGCTAAACCAAGTTAAATTTATTAAATCTGTGTTTGAATTTAAAAACCTAATCTGGAAGAAGAAAAGAATCTCAAACACGTTTGAATTTTTCCTCCTAGACATAAAGTATATACACTGGATTATGCCTAAATTACTGTATTTTAAAGTAATGATTCAAAGAACAGTTAGGCATAGGATAGGCTTTGCAGATGTCAGGCACAGAGTTCTTTGTTTCACACATTTTTTACATAGCTGTAATCACCCAAGAGACACAATCTTGTATCCTGTTCTTGTTCATCTGTCATGTGCATTTCTGAGGTTACAACATTGTTTCTACAAACATCATTTAGAAATATCACATGGCACTCCATCGAGTCAATATACTCTATTTTAATAAACCATGGCCTTTTCTTTCCATTTTTAAACTATTAATAATGGTGCAATAAGCATCCTTCTGTAAAAGCTTTTCCAATATTTAGGACTGTTTCCTTAGGTTCAGTTCTTCAAAGTGGAACTGCTGGACAAAGGAGAATACTTAGGTTTTTGAGATATACTGTGAAATAGCTTTTCCAAAACACTGTTCTACTTTACGTTCCCACATATACTGTCAGCTGGACCAAAGTGAAAAAGATCAATAAACTTGCAATTTCAGGTGGTCACAACGTACATAAGAGCCTGACTTTAAATATTTATTATGAAATGTACAGTACATACAGAAAAGTATATAAAAATTATGTGGTTTAAAGAATAATAATGGCCAGGCACAGTGGTTCACGCCTGCAATCCCAGCACTTTGGGAGGCCCAGGGTGGGTGGATCAGCTGAGGTCAGGCATTCAAGACCAGCCTGGCCAACTTGGAGAAACACTGTCTCTACTAAAAACACAAAAATAAGCCAGGCGTGGTGACACGTGCCTATAATCTCAGCTACTCAGGAGCTGAGGCAGGATAATCGCTTGAACCCAGAAGGCAGAGGTTGCAGTGAGCCAAGATCATGCCACTGCACTCCAGTCTGGGTGACAAAGCGAGACTTTATCTCAAAAAAAAAAATAATAATAATAATAATAAAATTAACAGCCATGTACCCACTATCCCGTTTAAGAAATAGACTATTATGACCACATTAGTGGCCCTTCATGTGCCTGCATTAGTGTATCACAGCAGCTACAGACAGATCTCAAAATGCCATTGATGTAAAACACAGGTGCACATACACTGATGTCCCTCTCACATCACAGTCCATGCAGGCTCAGGAGCTGTCCTTGCCACCTCCAACAGTAATTTAAGACCCTGGCTCTGGCCCCATTGAAACACAAGCTCTGGAACAAATTTAAGACTATTAAGAGTCTTAACAGTAATTTAAGACTCATCATTTCACCATCTTGGAATTTTTGCTTTTAGTTAAGTAGAATAAATAAGAGAGGACACAGAGAACTTAAATCTGCTTTTAACTGCCTTTCTCAAGGAGTCACACATCACTGCCTTCTTCGGTAAGAGCTGCCACATGGCCTCGACTTAACTCTAAAGGGGGTTGGAAATGCGGCCTTCCTTTATGTCTGAACAACACTGCCCATCACATATTGCCTCTGCCACAGTCAGATATCTTATCCCTGACAGATAACCCTTCCTGCTTTCTGTGTTAGTCACTCCCTTGCTTTTCTTTAAATAGTGTTGTAAAAATTGCCTAGGAAGCACAAATCTGTGTAAGAGAAGGAAAATATCAATGCTATTCGACAAGGGTTCCCAACAGAAGAGAAGGTGGCAAAATGGGTGTCACAGGCTGGCTTCTGTTTCCCTGAGAATCTATGAGAGCCCTTTCTAGGGATGTCTGCAGGCAAGGTCATGGCTGAGTCATGGAAACCATAAATTAGCACAGCTGGGGCATCAGACAGAACTATAATTTGAACTACCTACCAGACACCTGTCAGAAAGAGCTTCGGAGGGAGGAGGCTGCTCTGTATTTTCTTCTAAATTCACAGCCCTCCTCTGTCAGCCCTCAAGAGAAGTTCAGAGCTAACCCAAGCATCAAGGGGAGAGCAGCAGCTTTAATAGCACTGAGCCAAGAGAAGAATCAGGACCAGCCTCCCCCAGGCATTCTTCTCACAGACGGCACTAAGACAGCAGGGATCTTGCGATGATGGCCCTCAATTCACAGAGGCTGCCTTCCAGCTCCGCTGTTGGCCACCAGCCTGGGAGCTCCCTTCATCATCAGCCTATGGGTTTCCTTCACCTCTCTCCTACTTTGAATCTCCAGATTCCAGTGCCCCCAGCTCTTTCTTTCTTGGTTTACTCTTTATCAGTTGTTATTCTTTGAACATAGGGAGCTTTTGTTGTTTTAAAGTTGTAACTCATAACTCCAATGCCTGGAGTCCTGAGGGCCTTTTCCATTGTCTGTTCTTTCTGCCAGAAACATACCGTCCAGCAGCTTCTTAAGAAATGGTGTATGAGAGACACGTTTTTTGAGAAAATACATATGCATTTTTGAGTTTGCAACACATTTTTTACAACCATCATAGAATGGTGGCATGACATTCCATCGAGTGTACTAGGGTTTGGCTGTTTCCCTACCCAAATCTCATCCTGGATTGTAATCCCCGTAATCCCCATGTGTTGTAGGAGGGACCCAGCGGGAAGTAATTGAATCATGGGGGCGGTTTCCCCCGTGCTCTTCTCATGATAGTAAGTTCTCACAAGATCTGATGGTTTTTTAAGTGTCTGGCATTTCCCCTGCTGGCTCTCATTGTCTCTACTGCCGTCCTGTGAAGAGGTGCTTTCCACCATGATTGTAAGTCTCCTGAGGCTTCCCCAGGCATGCAGAACTGTAAGTCAATTAAATCTCTTTTCTTTATAAATTACCCAGTCTCAGGTATTTCCTTATAGCAATCTGAAAATGGACTAACACAGAGTGAATACATCCTATTTTACCATACCATGCCCTTTTTAAAGATATTTTATATTGTTTTCCACTTTTCACTACTATTAGTAATGTTGCAACGAGCATCCTTCCACATGTGGATGCCCTCCATGGACAAGGTAACCTGGTGGGCACTATGGAGAAAGAGTGAGGACACAGTCTAGTGGGCACAAAACAAGAAAATGACAGCAAAGGGAAGCAAGTATATGTATACACACACACACACACACACACACGCATGCATGCCTAACAGAGAAACACGTGTTTTCCTAAGAGTCTGGGGTACAAAATGGCCTCCCGCTAAAACTAAAGTTCTCTGAGGTCTTTGTGTGTGACTTAATTACACATGCTAATTTTCCATTTTAATCCATAATTATCTATGATGGTTTTGATATTGAATAATAATATTTTAAGTTACTTACCAGTTATCTCATCTGTGGCACCAATTTTAGTTGCTACTTCTCTGAAACCTCCACATCCATGCGTTATACAATCCATCTCTCTGTTTCCGGTCTGGCATCCAAAGCTGGACCCCTCCTCCTGGAAGTGTGTCTTCCACCGTTCCTCCCTTTTGCCTCCAACTCATAATATTCAGAACTGAACACAGCATCCCTGATCCACCTCAGACCTGCCTCTAACCCTTATTCCAGCCTAGGATATGAAGATTCTATTTCCATTATAAATCTACCAGATATCAGCCAATTTAATGAGGTGGAAGACTTTTATTCTCTGGAGGTTTCTCACAAAAAAATCAGTGAAGACGGCTAAAATATTACCAAGGGACTGCTACTCACTGCCCTTTGACAAGAGTGAGTGAAGACTCTTAGTCATTCTAGAGGGGCTCAGAGCACCCAAAGGGCCCCAAAGCCCCAGCAGTGACTGGCATGGGAAAGAAGAATGGAGGGAAGTACAGGATGACGGGAAAAAAGAGAGAGTCAAACGTTTCTCTCTGAATGCAACTTTGTAAAAGGACTGGGCTACAAGGAACCCAGTCTTTTATTCAAATTACTTTGCATTACTTAACTGAACCTCAGTTTCCTCAGTTGTAAAACAGTAATAACAGCTGTCCACCTTGAAGACATGCTATTGTTTAATTCTTACATTTAATAAATATTTCTAGAATATTATCTGTAGAATTGGTGCTAAGGATATCACAATAACAGGACATAGTTCCTGCCTGCAGGGTCCGTGTGGTCTGCTTGTAAGAGAGACCCAAGGAAAAAGGCAATCACAGTAAAGTAGAATTAGTGTTTCCCAGGTATGCGCAAAATGAGATCATGACTTTATAGTGCTTAGCAAATGTTAGAGTATTGTACAAATTTTGGCTTTATTAGTACTGGGTACTCCTGATCCTATTCAGGGGTCTCTAACTACTCTTGCTCTGTTCCTCCCCACCAAGCCTGAAGCAGAAGGCCAGCCTTGGTACCCACAGCCTCTTCTAATGCTAAAGCCTCTGCTGAAGGGGCAAGACCAAATGAGCCCTGCAACTGATCCCACCTCACTCTCAGGCAGCAGGTGATGGAACTGCGTTGACACTAAGCCCAGGCAACCAGTCGATACGCTGACTTTTGACACATGATATTGTCTAGCAAGAAACTTTGTGTTGAGCCAGTCAGGTTCCTTCTTTTGAGAATCTTAACTGGGAAACACAGTAGGAATCCAGCAGTCAACAACAGGCCTGAAACTGGAAAAATGCAGAGAACCAAGACATGAGGCAGAAATGGGAGGATGAAGGGCCATAGCAGGCAGCAGTTACTAAGAAACTATGAGTGGAGAAAAGTATACCAAGCAGAGGGAAAGACTGAAAACATCTGCAGTGAGAGGACTGTGGAAAAGATGCACAAAGGAAACTGAGGCTGACCGGGCACGGTGGCTCACGCCTGTAATCCCAGCACTTTGGGAGGCTGAGGCAGGTGGATTACCTGAGGTCAGGAGTTCGAGACCAGCCTGGCCAACATGGTGAAACCTCGTCTCTACTAAAAATACAAAAATTCCCTGGGCATCGTGGTGTACACCTGTAATCCCAGCTACTCAGGAGCCCAAGGCAGGAGACTCACTTGAACCCAGGAGGTGGAGGTTGCAGTGAGCTGAGATCATGCCACTGCACTCCAGCCTGGGCAACACAGAAACAAACCATCTTAAAAAAAAGGGAAAAGAAAGAGAAAACTGATGCTATTATAGACAGCTTTGGCCTTGAGGGCAGCAACAGGGGGTATGGCTGGTCCCGCAGGTGACTCTCCACTTCCCCTGCTCTTTCCTTTTATTTATATTTTCCTACCAAAAAAAAGAACGAAACCTTACAAAGCCAAACTGAAAAGATGCCTTTGGGCACACAAAAATAATATTCACTCTAAAGTCTATTGACTGAATTCTCAGATACATTTCTTCTTTCACTGTTTTTACAATTACCGTCTTCTATGTGCAAAATCTAGAAGGAAAGATGCAATTAATTTTCGTGACATCATGTAGTATTTTACTATTTGTTTGCAGGCCATCAACAAACTTTCCTCATGAGAAAATCCTAACTGTAATCAAGAAAGCAAATCTATTCCAAAAGCTCTTTGGAGAAATGGCTGATTCTAGCACCAGAGCAGAAAATATACAAGATGAGCTTGGAACATCTTATTATGCCAGGAAATAAGCAAGTGCTCAAAAGAAAAGTCTCAATGATGGGGATATATCAAAGGAACACAACATCACTAATTCACATGGAAATGCAAATCAAAACCACAATGAGATATCATCTCACCCCAGGTAAAATGGTTATGATCAAAAAGACAAAAAATAACATGCTTGAGGCCTTGGAGAAAGGGCAAGCTTGTACAAACAGGTGAAAATGTAAATTAGTATAGCCACTATGGAAAACAGTGTGGAGGTTCCTCAGAAAGCTAAAAATAGAGCCACCATATGATCCAGGAATCTTGGTACTGGCTATCTATTCAAAAGAAAGGAAACCAGTATACCAGAGATATCTGCACTCCCATATTTATTACAACACTATTCACAATAGCAAAAATGTAGAATCAACCTAAGTATCCATCAACAGATGAATGGATTAAAAAATGTGGCATATAGACACAATAAAGTACTATTCAGCCATGAAAAGGAACAAAATCTTGTCATTTGCAGCAACACGAATGAAACAGGAAGACATTATGTTAAATGAAATAAGTCAGGCACAGAAACACAAATATCACATGTTCTCACTCTCATGGGAGAGCTAAAAAGTGGATATCAAGAAGACAGTATGACTGGTGGTTACCAGAGTCCAGGAGATGGTGAGGTGGAGGCAGGAAGAGAAGTTGGTTAATGGGTACAAAAATACAGTTAGATAAAAGAAATAAGTTCTAGTGTTTGATAGCACAGTAGAATGACTAAAATTAACAAGAACTTACTGTATATTTCAAAATAGCAAGAAAGGAAGATTCGGAATGTTCCCAACACAAAGAAATGATAAATTTGAGGTGATGGATATCCCAATTACCCTGATTTTAGTACACATTGTATGCTCATATCAAAATGACACATGTACCCTATTAATATGTACAATTATTGTGTAGCAATTAAATAGGAACACAGGAGCCACCTGAAAGAGCTCCCAGTGGCCAAAGCTTAAACAATTTTAACAATAAAATTAAGTCTCGTTGGATTAAAACCCAATGTATAAAATAAATATCCATGAGTCCACACTAACACAAATAAATAGATTGAATAAATAAATAATTGGGAGGCAAGAGATAAATCCCGCCATAGAGAAGAATTCCAAATAATTTACATAGATACTCTGTCCTCGAAGCAGTGAGGCATAACTCCCTGCTCCTTCTGAGCTGCACACAGTGACTTTCTTCCAAAGAGCTCAGTGTGGAAGGCAGGTGGGAATTACTTTACAGTGGGAAAACCTGACAAACACTACTAGGTGGCCAGGTGACCTTCACCAGGTGGTGAAGGTCAATATCATGTATTTCTTTTTTGAGATGGAGTCTCACTGTGTCACCCAGGCTGGAGTGCAGTGGCACAATCTTGGTCTACTGCAGCCTCCGCCTCCTGGGTTCAAGGAATTCTCCTGAGCAGCCTGCCACCATGCCCAGCTAATATTAACGGCCCGCCACCATGCCCAGAGATACTATGTATTCTTGATATGATGTGATGAAAATATTTGGCACATTACCCCTGTTGTCTTCCTCCTAAAAATACATAACCCCAGTTTAATCATGAGAAGAATATCAGACAAATCTCAAGTCAAGAGACATCCTATAAAAATACTCCACCCATACTACTCAAAAATATTAAGGCCATCAAAAACAAAGAAGTCTGAGAAATTGTCACAGCCTAGAGTAGCATAAATAGACATAACATCTAAATTTAAAGTGATATCTTAGAATCTTGAAGGGGACTCTGGAACAGAAAAGAGACATTAGATAGACCAAGGAAATCTAAATAAAGTATGGACTTTAGTTAATCATAATGTATCAATATTGGTTCATTAATTGCAACAAATGTACCCTACTAAGGTAACCTGATAATATAGGGGGAACTGGGTGCAGAGAATATGGTAACTCTGTATCATCTTTGCAATTTTTCTGAAACTCTAAAACTGTTCTAAAATTAAAAGTTCATTTTGAAAGTTAAAGAAGTTAAAGAAAAATATCAAAAGCATCATTAAGCAATTGGGGCCATCTTTATATGTTTTTGTTTTAGACAGTAATGATTAGATCCCTGTAATAAAAGACAAGGTCTGGAAAAAAAAAAATGTCTCCCAAGAGAATTACTAAGTAGGGCATGGGAATAAGGTGCTATCACACTAAGCAAATACTATGGCCATAGAGGTGGATTGTCTGCTGATTTGTTCTAAAGTGGAGGCTGTCAAAAATTTAAATAGCTCTTGCCCAGAATATAATGGTCTAATTCAACTACCAGGAGCCACCTCTGGACACAGAGAGCGAGAACAACAGAGCTCAATGCTTAACTCCTACAGGAACTTCATTCGTCTGGTGCCAACAGCACCCTTGAGTCACCTGTAAAAGTGGCCAGGTTTATTATCTATATTTTTCTATATGTTCAAAATATTCCATAATAATATTAAGAACATTTTTATAATTTTTATTAGCTTTCAATTTTGAAATAATTTCAAACTTGATGAAAAAAGTTGCAAAAATAGCACAAAGAATTCCCATATACCCTTTACCCAGCTTCCCCAAATGTTAACTTTCTGCATAGTTATAGTACAGTGATCAAAACCAAGAAATTAACATCGAAGCAATACTATTAGCTCACCTACAGATTGTATCCAAAAGTTACCAACCGTTCCACTGAGCTCCTTTTTCTGGTTCAGGACCCGCGGTGCATGCACAGCTGCCATGTCGCCCTTCTCCTCCAATCTGGAGCATTTCCTCGGCCTTTCTTTGTTTTTCATGACTTTGACACTTTTGAAGAGTCAGTGTAAAAGCATTTAAACCCATTGAGTATATGACAATCTCCCTAAAACTGTTTTGAACTGAAGGCAGCTCTTCAGCGAGCTGCCAGGCCGTCAGGGAGCAACCTTGATACAGTTTCTCAAGCTAGACGACTCTGCAGCCTCTGCAACCCTCAGAGTGGCAGGACGCGCATGGGAAAGTGGCACAACAAAGGCGGAACTGCACTTCACTGGGATTCCGGACAACCAGTATCCTGAGCACCTAACACGGCACCAGGCTCCTACATGCCAAGATACCTCCCCCACTCGTAGGAGCATCTGAGGAGGTGGGTGGGTGTGTGCTCCAATCCACTCGCTAGGGCTTGGTGGGACCAGGAGTTCACGGTTGTGTGAGCAAAACCCAGATGCCAGTACTGCACATCCTGGAGTCACCTGGAGGCTACAGTCTCCAGCTTTCCCAAAGTTCGCCATCAGGAACCAGAATATCAGGGCCCGAGAGTGTCCTGTCTTCCATGTTTTTTTCATGTTTGGTAAGGTAGCATCCTTCCCTCCAGCGTCTCCAAACCCTGAAGTAATCTTCCTCCAAGGACCACCGCAGTAGAGATGTGCAGTGTTACAGCACCATCTAGTGCTAAAAATAGTACAGTGCAGCCATAGTATCCCTGCCGCTCCAGTCACAGCTCCTGGGAGTGTAATTAATAATTTAGCAACGTGCCAAGATTTAACAAGTTGACTCTAATTTCACGGTGTGACAAGCCAGTGTGGTTTAGCAGGGAAGAGGCATTGGAGTCAGATGAATCCCTTGTCTGCCCTTACCAATGTGCCTTGCTCTGTCTCTGACGGTCCAAACCTTATTTTCCTCAGTTAAAATGGGACTAACACTGTATTCAACATTGTTATAATGTACCTGGATAAGTCCTGGGGTGATAGAAAGTCCCAATAAATATGTATTGCTTCTCATCCTCCTCCCTACCCTCTGTATACAGAGGATTTCCATGACAACCTGGAGCCGTTAAAATGGAAGGGACTCTTCTCCATGAGGTGTGATGTTCATCCAAAGAGCCCGACAATCTATAAAACCCTGAGGCCGCTCCGTGGTTAGGAGCCGGGACTCGGAATCTGAATTGGCTTATTTTGAATACCAGCTCTGACGGTTGCTGGTTTTTCCATCTGTAAAATAGCGATGGTAGTGATGATGCCTATCTCCTAAGGCTGTTGTGAGGATTAAATTAATACCTGCAAAGCACTTAGAAGGCAAGAATTTCATAAGCGTGAACTATCATTAATAACATTTCTTAGCAAGCTGGACCCAAAAAAGGCAGGAGGCGGGGGAAGGCTCGGAGCCACCATTTATTTAATTTATAAAAGAAAATGTTCCACTTCTTGTCCTTTTGAATAGTACTCTACCTCTCATGTTTTCCCCTAAACACACACACACACACACACACACACACACACACACAATCTTCAAATACTTCTTTTGAGTCTGGCTTCTCTTCAACCAATTCCAAGTCTCAGTTAGCTTCCTGGGCCATCACCAAGGTGAGGCTGGGCCACGAGCAGCCCATCTGAGCTTCACAGACAGCCCAGATACCTCAGCCATTGGTATAGTCCTGGTAAAGTAAGCCCTTTATCATTATGAAATATCCTTTATACTCTAGTAATGCCTGAAAGTTTACTTCGTGTACTAAATACACCAGCTTTCTTTTGGTTAATACTTGCATGATAGTCCTTTTTCCATCCTTTTACTTTCAGTCTTTCTGTATCCTTGTTTAAGGTATGTTGTTTTGAAGTCTCAGATAATTATATTTGTTCTTTATCCAGGGGTGATAATATTGCCTTTGAAATGGAATATTTAGTCCACATATGCTTGATGTAGAGATTGATGCATGTGGGTGTTTGTTTTCTATTTGTTCCCATCTGTTCTGTGCGTTTTGTTGTTGTTTGTTTTTGCTTCCTTGGGATTATTTGATTTCATATTCTCCTTCTGTTATCTTGTTAGTTTTATATTCTCTTATTCTTTTAGAAAATACTGTCGAAACTGAAACATGTACCCCTGACTTATTCATTTCTAATATAAATCAGTGCCTCCACCATCTTCACTTTCAAGACAATTCAAGGACTTCAGAATACTTTAATTCCATTTACTCAGGGATCCCCAGTCCCCAGGCTGTGAATGAGTACTGGTCCGCACAACAGGAGGTGAGTGGCAAGCCGGCAAGCATTACCGCCTGAGCTCCACCTCCTGTCAGATTAACAGTGCTACTAGATTCTCATAGGAGTGCTAATCCTATTGTGAACGGTGCATGTGAGGGATCCAGGTTGTGCGCTCCCTATGAGAATCTAATGCCTGATGGTCTGAGGTAGCACAGTGCCATCCCAGCACCATGCTCCCAATCCCTCTATCCCTCCACCCACTGTTTGGGAAAAAATCATCTTCCACAAGACCAGTCTCTGGTGCCAGAAAGGTTTGGGGACCCCTACATTTACCTCCCTCCACACTTACGTGCTTTTTTTTGGTGATGTATTTTAGTTCTTTATATATTTAAGATCCCATAAAGTAAAAAGTTGTTTCATACATTCAATATTTATTTAGTTTTATACATATACTTACCCTTTCCATTGCCCTTCAATGCTTTTCTGCACCTCCAGCTATGGTCAGTGATCATTTTCCTTCTGCTTCAAGAACACCCTTTAGTACTTTCCTTTCATGCTTTTGGTAATTTTCATTGGTGGCAAATTATATTTTCCTTCGTTTGGATGTGTCTTTGGAAGGATATTTTTGCCTCATAGTCTTCTAGGTTGGCTATTATTTTCTTGAAGCTCTGTGAAAACACCATTCCATTTTTCACTATCATTACTTCTGCTGAAAATCCCCTAACAAGGCTTGCTGTTGCTCCTTTGAAAGTAATATATATTTTTCCTCTGGCTACTTTTAAAATTAGTCTTTGTTTTTCAGTAGTTTTACTATAAAGTAATTAATTTTCATTGTAACTTATCCTGCTTAGAGGTCAACAGCATTTCTTATTTATGTGGCTTAATGTCTTTCACCAATTTGGGAACATCCTTAACCATTAACTCTTCGAATAGTTGTCTACCCTATTTACCCCCAGCACCAGTCTGGATATTTTCTTATCTTTCATTTCATTACCTGTCTCTTAAGTTGTGTCTATCAGAGCCATCTACTGATTTCTTAAATTGTTATATTATTTTTCAATTCTAGAATCTTAAATATAACGTCCCTCTCCTGAAGTTGTTCCATTTGGTCATCTAATTCATGAACATTTTAATCATAGTTATTGTAAGGTACCTGTCAGATAATGTTAACTATCTGAATTTCCTGGAGGTCTGTTTCTATCGTTCACTTTCTTATTGTTGGTCAAATCTTGTGTTTTTGCATTCCTATTTCTTAAACAGACTTTGAAAACAATTAATAGAGAAAATTTGAGAAATTAGACCATGGCCTCCTCCTTCAGAGGGGCTTTATTTTGCTTCTGGCCATCCACTAGATCTAAGGCTGGGCTGCACTCCTTGTGAGAACAGGACCATATCCAGTTCACCTTTAATCAAAGAGTAGCTCTTTGGGGTCCCAAGAGAAAGTCTGGGGTGTTTTCCAGGGCCACTTCTACTGGGACCCCAACTCTAATTTTTGGTCTCCATTAGTCTTCTACAAATTCTATTCAGTTTCTCAGCCCCTGCCCTTGAAATAACAAGTCTCTTGAGGGGGAAACGAATAGTATCAAATGTACATCTCACCTCTCGAATATTAGGCCTTGCTTTCTCAACTGCCTGATCCCTGAATAGATATGTATATTCTGGTTTTTGTCCTTTCCTCAGCAGAAGGGTTGGTGCAAAACAAGCTAATCTCCCTTTGCTCAAGGCTGAACTCTCCACATTCCTTATTTGCATAATTAATTAATTTTGGCTTCCATGGTCTAGACTAGAATAGACTTGGGTTCAAGTCTCCATTGCATTACTTACTAGCTGTGTGTTTTTAGGTGAGCTATTTAACTCTTAAAATCGTGTCCCATCTAGAGAATGGAAGCAATAGTAGTACCTACCTACCTTATTTTAAGGATTTTTTAAGATGCAGGCATAGCATTTAGCACAGAGCCAGGAACACAGCAAGTATTTAAACGTAAATGACACCAAGTTTTAAGGCATTTCAAGTGACCGTTGTTATCATTATGTAATAGAAAGGATGGCGCAACAGCAGCCTGTCTCCCATGCATCCCCTGTGAAAGAGCCTAACTAACTGGGGGAAGATCCTATACAGGTCTAAGTTTTTCCCACTTGCTCAGCCTATGGCTTTGGACCACTTGGATGAAACAGCTTACTGCACCACATTCAATGGTTTGCGCAAGGGTTGGTGTGCTCTTTTTGGAAAGCAGATCAATTGGAGGAAGGGTCAGAACTTAGCCGTAGGATCAAGAAAGTAAGCTTTGGCAACAAGACCCATGAAACTGGTCCCCTACACTAGGGCCTCCAGGGTTTATCCCCAAAGTGTAATGGGAGGACAGGTGCAACCACTGGGGTTTGCTCTGGAAAGAGGAGACAGGTCTTTTACTGTCCTGCCCATATCAGGGCTGAGACTTCATTGTGCTTGGGAAAGGTTTTCCACTTACTAAGAATTCTAGACAGTAAAGGGGCCCTAGAGGCCTTGACACAGGAACCCTGAGTAATTATTCTCTGCTCTGTAAGAAAAACATTTCTTTCGAATATTCCATAATTTTTAATAAAAGGCTTGCATTGTTCACAACACATTCAAGAAGCATTATCACTGATTTTCCTTTGTGAAATGTTTAAATATTGAAACATCCAAAATATTAATGTGTATAAAATACAACAAACTTACTTTGTACCTACCATGCAGTCGGTTTCTATCACTTTCCCAAGTTGCAGTTCCAGTGTGCAATGCTAGCAGTACCACCCACAGAAGTGAGCCCAAGGAATGATCTGGTAGATGAGAACACCACATGCCACAGCCTGGCAGTTTTGCACATCCAGCAACACCACTCCAGATACTGCAGGCCTTAGGGTCTGACGTACACCGGACTTCGAAAAAGCTGATATATCACATCACATTATAGTCTTTTAACAGTGAGGCAAGGCCGGACGCAGTGGCTCACAACTGTAATCCCAGCACTTTGGGAAGCCAAGGCAGGTGGA